>NC_051330.1:3337943-3675121 GCF_015220235.1 Choloepus didactylus
ACTAGAAAGTATGTGTATCCTGGTGATTTGGGATGTAATGTCCTGTATATGTCTGTTAAATCTAATTCATTTATCAGATTGTTTAGGTTTTCAGTTTCCTTATTGGTCTTCTGTCTGGTTGATCTATCTATAGGAGAGAGTGACGTGTTGAAGTCTCCCACATTATTGTGGAAACTTCAATTGCTTCCTTTAGTTTTGCCAGTGTTTCTCTCATGTATTTGTGGCACCTTGATTGGGTGCATAGACATTTACGATTGTTATTTCTTCTTGCTGAATTGCCCCTTTTATTAGTATGTAGTGGCCTTCTTTGTCTCTCAAAACACCCCTGCATTTGAATCTATTTTATCTGAGATGAATATTGCTACACCTGCTTTCTTTTGGCTGTAGCTTGCATGAAATATTTTTTTCCATCCTTTCACTTTCAGTTTCTTTGTGTCCCTGTGTCTAAGATGAGTCTCTTGTATGCAACATATTGATGGTTCATTTTTTTTGATCCATTCTGCGAATCTATATCTTTTAATTGGGGAATTTAATCCATTTACATTCAACGTTTAAAACCGTGAAGGCATTTCTTGAATCGGCCATCTTATCCTTTGGTTTATGTTTGCCATATTTTTCCCTGTCTCTATTAATATCCTTTATTGTACCCATACCGAATCTCTTTAGTACTGAACCTTTCTCCAAGTCTCTCTGTCCTGTCTTTTTTCTCTGTCTGTAGGGCTCCCTTGAGTATCTCCAGTAGGGCTGGTCTCTTGTTAGCAATTTCTCTCAGCATTTGTTTGTCTGTGAAAAATTTAAGCTCTCCCTCAAATTTGAAGGAGAGCTTTGCTGGATAAAGTATTCTTGGCTGGAAATTTTTCTCACTCAGAATTTTAAATATATCGTGCCACTGCCTTCTTGCCTCCATGGTGGCTGCTGAGTAGTCACTACTTAGTCTTATGCTGTTTCCTTTGTATGTGGTGAATTGCTTTTCTCTTGCTGCTTTCAGAACTTGCTCCTTCTCTTCTGTGTTGACAGTGTGATCAGTATGTCTCAGAGTGGGTTTATTTGGATTTATTCTATTTGGAGATCGCTGAGCATTTATGATTTGTGTATTTATGTTGTTTAGAAGATTTGGGAAGTTTTCCCCAACAATTTCTTTGAATACTCTTCCTAGACCTTTACCCTTTTCTTCCCCTTCTGGGACACCAGTGAGTCTTATATTTGGATGTTTCATATCATCTATCATATCCCTGAGGTCCATTTCGATTTTTCAATTTTTTTCCCCATTCTTTCTTTTATGCTTTCATTTTCCATTCTGTCATCTTCCAGGTCACTTATTTGTTGTTCAACTTCCTCTAGTCTTGTACTATGAGTGTCCAGAATCTTTTTAATTTGGTCACAGTTTCTTTAATTTCCATAAGATCATCCATTTTTTTATTTAGTCTTGCAATGTCTTCTTTATGCTCTTCTAGAGTCTTCTTGATTTCCTTCATATCCCGTACTATGGTCTCAGTGTTCATCTTTAGTTCTTTGAGTAGCTGCTCTAGGTGCTGTGTCTCTTCTGGTCTTTTGATTTGGGTGCTTGGGCTTGGGTTATCCATATCGTCTGTTTTTTCATATGCTTTATAATTTTCTGTTTTTTGGCCTCGTGGCATTTGCTGAACTTGATAGGGTTCTTTTAGGGTTTGTAGACCTATTGAAGTCCTTATCTCTAATTTATCAGATCTACAACTTCGTGGAGTACACTTTCTCTAACTAACCAGCAGGTGGCGTCCACGAGCCACCTGTTCTCCACAAGCCAGTTCTCCCCTGCTTAGCCTTTTTGGTGAGTGGGGGAGTGAGTCTTGTGGGGCCCAATTGGTGTACCAAGCTTGCGTGTGTAGTTGGTGTTGCCTGCCCTGTATATGGGGCGTGTTTCTGGGCAGTCAGGGAGGGGGGGGGTGGCCTAACAATCAAATCTCCCTGATGATCCTAGAGTTTTAAAGCTGCTGCAATAGTCTAATCCTTCAGTTCAGTCCTGCCACAGTTTGTCTCTGCCACTGACCCACAAGTCCTTGGTATTGGCGTATGGCTCCTGAGACTTGCAAGTGGGCCCCTCTTCCAGGCTGTGCACCCGGGTCCTCTGTTGAGGGATGACTGTGCTATGTCACAGGTGAGTGCCGTCCCCCCAGGGCAGTTCTGGGCTGCTGGGCTGTGTAGGGAGGCTCCCAGTCTGCTCAAATGATGGCTGAATGGGGCTTTGTTAATTCACACTGCTCCACCTTCCCAGCTCTGGGACAATCAGCTGAGGTTGCAGGGAAGGCTAATGTCCACGCCCAGTTTTGTGGTGTGTGCCTGTTATTTGAAGCACTTCTGTCACACTGGGTTGTCTGGGGAAGCTCTGGGCTATGGGGCTGGCGATGGGCAGGAGTGTTTCCTGTCCACCAGGATGGTGGCTGTGAGCGGACACCCCCCTTTTCTTGGGAAGTTGTGGTGTTTAGTGAATTTTCTCAGCCACTGGATTATTGCCTTTTGTCTCAGAGCTCTCTTAGTTCTGCTCTTGACTTGAAGTGCCCAAATTGCAATTCTTTGAAGCTTTCTGTATTGGGCTTCTTAGAGTAATTGTTTTAGAAAAAGAAAACAGGATTAAAAAAAAAAAAAAAAAAAAAAGGGCCCTCCTCAGAGATCTAATGGGTTATTGAAATGCTAATAGACAAAGCAACCAGGGCCATTAAGGAAAGGTCCACAGGGCAGAGAGATCAGCTTTTCTTCTGGATTTGCATATGCGCCTCAAGGCCTGAGCTCCGCCCTTCCCCTTTCTGTGTTCACCAGAACTCCAAAAATCCTCTGCTTTTATTTGGAGTTTTTCGTTTATTTTTTTTTTCTATGCCTGTCTCCTCTCTGCTGGGCTGGCAGCTCTCGGATTCTCTGGTGTCTGGTCTCAGTCTATCTATGGTTGGAGTATGGATCAGTAGAATGAGTTTCCGAGAAGGGCTACCACTGCAGTTCTCCCTTCTCCTTCCCGGAGCTGGCAGCCCCTCCTCCCACGGGACTGAGCCTGGCAGGGAGGGGCGCGGGTCCCCTGGCCGCAAAAACTTACAGATTTCGCTGATCTCAGCAGTTCGACATTTTCATGAGTGTTGTATGAAGTATGCCCAAAGACAGATTGCTCTGTGGTGTCCAGTCCACGCAGTTCCTGGCTTTTTACCTACTTTCCTGGAGGAGTAACTAAAACTTACAGCTCACCAGTCTGCCATCTTGCCCCGCCTCCACTGCCATCTTGCCCCGCCTCCACTGTTTTATTTTAATAATCACACTTTAAGTTTCCAATATCTTTATCTTGCCCTCCTAATGTGCCTTTATTTACAGCCTCCAGCTCTTTGATGTGTACAGTAGTCAATCAAGTAGTATTTACTGAGTGGCTACTATCTGTCAGGCATTTATGTAGGTCTCAGGATGTAGTGGTAATTTCGTTTCTCTCTGAAGATGCAAAACATAATGGGATTTTTTCTACTCTCCCATTTCCTTCTGTTCTGTTTGTTATCTCTGAGTAATACTGTAGAAGTCTGTGTCACTGCCATAGTAAATAATAGAGTTTTAATCCTGTGATCCTTGACTGCCTTTTCATATATGGGTGCATTGTCACTGTCGTCTCCCTAGGAAGCTGCTGGAGACACTGGCTCTGCACCAAATTTGCCTGGGTTTCTGCCCCAGAAGATGCCATGTCCCATTCATGGAATAGTCTTCATGGCCACCTTTGGTCCTGCAGAGCTGCTCTTTGGCCCCCAACCACCTCCCTTTCACTCTCCAATGTGTGGGTCCTGCTTGCACCCCTCTCACCATGCCCCAGACTCCTCAGGATGCTGCTTCTCCAAGCAGGGAATGGACCTTGGAGCCCCACGGAGCTTGAAGACCAGCTTGGCCCTGTGAACCATGAACAATTGCTGAGGACGCTGTTTCATGCTCCTTGCGGAGGGGAGAGGAACGTTACCCACCTCACAGGGCTCTGCTGAGGGTTTCGTGATAAAATCCATGCAAAAATCTCTGCAGGGTTCACTGCAATCTCTCCCTGAATGCTCTCTGGTTTTATTAAGACCTCTGAAGAAGACTTTCTTCTTTCTCTTCCTCTATCTTGTGACCTCTGACCACAGCGTGTCAAGGTTTCACTTCTGTGAGTCTCTCTGTGCTGGGTCCCTTGCGTGCATTATCTCATTCATCCTTCCCCCAGAACCAAACGGACAAGTAAATAATTATTTCTGGTTAATGATGAAGAAAAGTGTCTCACAGATTATAATTTAGCCCCACATTACCCAGCTGATGCTGAGGGATCCAATTTGAACCCATTAGAGTGGTTCTGTGTTTCTGTCTAGGCGGAAGCAGCAGAGAGATCTATTTAATACAGATTCTCCAACTCATCACTGTATACGAAGTTGCTCCCCTTGGAGAAATCTTTGTTCTATTATTGTCACCATCTGTTTTATCTCCTCCCCAGATGACTATTTCCTAATTTTGGGAGAGAATGGAAACCCCTGGCTTCTTTCTCTCACCACCCCCACACAAACACATTAAAAAAAATCCAATGAATTGCAGTAGTAAAGGAAATAACACAAATTGTCCCCTCAGTATCCAAAGCCCGTTTATGGGATTTAACAGTCATGAAGAGATGGAAATGCCTAAGAAAATTATCAGATTATCACAAAAAATCAGGGAAACACTGCCATCATTCCTCTCCTCTGCATTGAGAACATAAGTCTTTGAGCCTATGCCCACAGGAAGCCTTCAGGTTCCTGTGAAAAACTGTGGTGCCACAGGACAGCAAGGACAGTGCCTTACACCTGAAGGGAAGTGCAGGTTGCACTGAGCGAGGTGAGGGGCCAGCATGGTAGGGGGTGAGGCACATAGGGCCAATGAGGGTTGGATGTGAGAGAAGGAGTCCTGGGTTTTTTTCCAGGCTGGGGAACATTCTGGAATGGGCAGTGACCAACTGAAAGGGAGCTCTGTTGTGCCAGGGTCACCTTCTGGTCCTTCAGCTCAAGTTTGTTTATCTTGGCCTCTTATCACTCAAGTTCAAATTCTGTGTTTGCAGCATTTGTGTCTCCACACAAGGTTTCCCTTTCCTCCCAGGCAGAAATTTTGCTTCTTGGACACATTTGCTTAGGAAGGGGGAACCCAGCTGTGGAAGAGGGGTTTTCAAAGGAGGACCAGAGAGAGAGCAAGAGTTAGCAAAGGACAGTCCGATTACCTGGATTTCTGTCTCACTCCTGCCCACCTCTCACCCTCTCTGGATAAAAGTCCTTTTCTAGGGCTGACACCACACAGGCTGTTACTTAAAAAAGCTCAGGGTCCATTTTCTATTCCGGGAAATGGCTGTGTTGTTGAGAAAGGAGGAAGTGTGATCTGCCTTTACTTATCTATTCTCGTTAATACTTGGAGCTTTTCAGCAGGAGCCAGAGTCCCTCATTCCTCCTTGGCCTCTCACCCTGAGTGGTCAGCCCATCTATAAAAGTCTGGATGGAGCTAGGATAGTGTTAACATCTGGCAGATTTTAGTCACAGCCTGAGTGAGACAGATTTCAGCAGTTTCTGCTTCCTGCTGTCCCTATAGTGACTGTATGAGCAAAGACAATCCTGGTAAGAAGGCAGGGACAAAAGGACCTGGACAGAGAGTTCCAGAACTTTGGATCTGAATGAACACAGTACTTAGTGTTAGGGTTTTGGCAGATTCTTTATCAACCTAAGACTCCAGCACTCGTCTTCCTCACAGAAATAGGTGAGAGACACGGACGTTGGAGGAGATCCACCTTTGGGGACTCCTCTGGGGACAGTGGGGCTGGATGTGGGGCAGGGTGGATCGGCAGGTGAGGCAGCCTTTAGAGCATGAAGGGTTGTTGACTGGATGCCTTAAGCAGATGCAGGAGGTTTTCAGACCACAGAGAGACTGTTTGAAGGTGCTGTTTGTGAGGAAGCTTCACTGGGGCAGCCTAGCATTAGACAGCCCTCCTTGGAGTCAGGTCTGTGTGTTACCTGCTGATGTTTACCTGTTCCAAAGTTGCATGGAGTCATTTCTTCATGTGGGAATCACTTGCCCCAAAGTTCAATGTTCTCCCCCTTTTTAAGAGCAGCTCAGCACTTCCTGCTCCCCACGCACAGCCTGGTGAGAGCAGGTCAGGTGTGAATCTCAGGCTTCTACCTAGTGAGAGATTTGGGGGCAATGAGCCCCAGCTTGGGTCCCAGGATCTTTGGAAATAAAGCAGCAATGACTCTTCTGACAACTGTGGTGGGCACACTGAGAAATCCTCCTAGGTGCCCTGTCTCCTAGAGCCCCACGCAGGTCTTCCTTGCAAGGATCCCCACGTCTCACCATCACTTCCAGCACCTCTCGGGGCCCAGAAGACAGTTTCCAATGCTGTGGCTAGCCTCTCTGCTCTCCTTGATGTAGTGGCAACAAGGAACATTTGTCAAAATAGAAGAAAGCATATGTTTATTAGATTTGAATTTTTGGAAGTTGTGGTAGGAGCAGAGTGATGAGATAAGAGCCAGATTTAGCCTGTTGGAGAGGGGTGGGAAAGAAGAGACTTTGATGAGGATCTGGGGATGGAGAAGAGACAGGAGGGGCTTCCCTGGTGGGGAGGGTAGGGCAGGGGAAGAACACAGAAAGCGGAGGGTGCAGTGGGCATTTGGTAGGTGAGAAAGGGCCCTGGACCTGGGCTGAGGTCCTGGATCCCCCTGATGCCGTCTGGTATCCAGAGCTGTTCTTTGATTTGTTTCTAATCCCCACTATCGTAAAACATCATATTGATGATTGATGGTGCATTACATGAAGGCACCTTAGAAATTCTGAAGAATTTATTTATGCAAACTCCTAACATTATTCTGTTCCTCTAATGGGCTCATTTAAAGACACAAGGTAAAGGAGTCTCATCTAGGTCAAAGAGAGGGTGAGGAGTGGTGGGAGGTCCAGGGCAGTGTGCTGTGCATCTGGGCCTCCCCCAGAAGGGAATGCAGGAAAGAGTGACCACGAAGGATCCAAATTTATCTCTTGGTTGGATCTCTTCCAACCTAGCTTCTATCAGTTAGGGCCTCCTTTCTACTCCTTATATGCACATGTTGTTTACTTTGCCTTGTATCCGTGGGTGGTTTACAAAATAATTTTTAACTTGAGTGGTCTGAACATAGACCCACAGAACCACATTCCCACCAGAGAAATCAGATGCTTGTTGATCTTCTGTACAGTACAGGGGATACTCAGTGAAGATGCACTGCAATCAGTGGGCGCTGGAGCAGCACAGTTGCCCAGTCCTGCCCCTATAGAAATTTTGATTCAACCTCCCAAATTCTTGAGAGATTGAGAAAGAGAGAGACAGAGAAAGTAATGTTGATTCCTGGCCATCCAGCTCTACTGCCTTGAGTTCAGTGTTCTCCAGAATTTCCATCTGCTTTATTAAAGAAGACAAAGGTTAGGAGAAAGGGGGCTGTTCCCTAATAGAGACTTTAGGACAGAAGCAATGAAAGTCCTGTCAACTGCATGGCTTCCTTTATTGCATGAACCGAAGCACAGGCTTATGCTTTCTCCTCAGTTTCTTGAAAAAATATAAGAACGGTCCTCTGTGTTTCAAGCACTAATCTAGTCCCTGGGGAAATGCCTATTAAAAAACAAATGTGGAAATATGGTCTTGCGCCTTAGGAAGCTTATGCTGTAAATAAGTAGTGTTTCCTTAATGAGTTTTAAAAAATAATTGATAAAACTCCAGGATTTATCAACCTCAGTGGATTCCCAGGGCTAACTATGATATATTTGAATTATTTTTCATATATGGAGGCAAAATAGGACAATATTTTTCCCTAAACAGATGACAAAAACTAGATTGGAACCACCTAATGCTGAAAAGGGTATGGGAGACAGACAATTCCATGTCATGCCGGGAAGTGCAAAGTATTACAAATTTTGGAAAGCAACTCCATGTTTACTTTAAAAATTAAGTTGACAGGATTTATTAAATTTGATTCCACTTAATTCCACACATCTTTCTTTAAGATATCCATCTCTGAGTCTCCAAATTTCTTAATTATCATTTGTTGTTTACATGCAAATTTCAGAAGCACATTTCAACTTTCCTAAGTGTGTGATACCGATTGCTTTCAACAGAAAGATCAAGAGTTGGGATGGCTACAAAGTGAAGGTTGTGTCCATGTGTGTGTGTGTGTGTGTGTGTGTGTGTGTGTATGTGTGTCACACAGAGGATCCTTTCATTTCTGAGCTCAGTGATGGGTAGAGTTATGTAAACTTCAGTAGTAGCTTTTCTGAGTGTACAATAAGTGGGGTGATGGTCATACTCTGCGTGCCTGTGTCTGGTGGGAAGTCTTGGGGAGACATTGAGTCTTACTCCCTGCCTGCAGAAAGGACAGAGAGGAACTCCTCATGGGAGAGGGGAATGCTGGGCTTTGGAGAACAGTGAACCCTTATGACTGAAGATGACTTTTGCTATTACGAGAAAGTTGTGAGAAAACTTGGAGTGAGCTAAAAGATGACTGGGTGTCCTGAAGGGAAAATTATGCCTTGCTTGACACATACTCTTCTGAGTTTTCTGAATCTAATCTTCCATTCCTTTGGAGCTATTTTACAGCTATATACATTTTTGATAACCGATAGCCATGCAAAATAATTCATCACCATAAGCATGGAAATAAATATGCCTCTGGAGGTTCCATTGACATTCCTCCTTCACCATATAAGAATACAATTTTGCCTCTGTTAGCACATCCATGTAAATACTACTAAGCTATAATTATGCCTGATCTTTGGGATTCTCCTTTCAACCAATTGTAACATCTGCCTGATGTCTTCATTAGTAAGGAGTTATATCCATTCCTTAGTAGGAGTTCATTTTGTATTTATATATTTGTCATTTTTTTCTTCATTTAAAAATTTTCCTTAAAGGCAGTGGAGGATGTGGGGGATTACTGAACAGTCACCTGACTAGAAAAAATCTTCTGGTGGACCCTGAGACACAATTCCCGGCATATAAATATATTTTGAGTCTACAGTTTCCTAATATAACCTTTCTTACCAATACTGAATGGATTTGAGTCTTCATCAATATAATCATTTCCTGGAATTGATTCAGTTTCATAATACACCCGTATTTGAAAGTGTACTGTATTTAATAAATAAAATTTTCTATTGACGTCCTGGAACACTAAATGTCATATATTTTAAATTCCACCCAAAACACATTCTTGAAATGAGGATAACAGATATTAAGCTACCATGTCACAATTGTATGTCACATCATTTCTATATTTGTTTATCTCTATTTTAAACCCATATCTTAGAGGACAAGACATTGGTGATCTTGTCTTTGTGTCCCAGCCCTCCATCAAGGAGTGCCCAGCCTGGGTGTCTGAAGGGCATGGAAAATGAGCTGTCTGGAAGTCACTTTTGTTGACTAACATTCTGGCCGATCCATTCTTCCTGCAGACTGGAAAGGTCCTGGCTCTGTGCTGAGCTGTCAAGAAAACACAGCGACAGTCTCTAGTAGTTTCCTGTTGCTACTATAGCATATTACCAAATGATTAATAGTTTAACACAATTATTTTTCTTATTCTTGCTTCCTTGTACATTTTTTTGAGGTTAGAGGTCCAAGACAGATCTTAAGGAGCTTAAATCAAACTGATATCAGGGCTGGTACTTTCTGGAGGCTCCAGCAGACAATCCATTTCCTTTAGATTTAGTGGGGTGTGCATTTTTCCATTTACCATACTGTCTTAGGCTGAGTCCTGGAATATAGAAATCATCAGCAGGGAGAATGGATAGTCTCTTCTAGAGCACTGGAATCTAAAGTACTTGGAGAAATGAACTCATCATAAAAACAATGATAAGTCTGATATAATAGGGTGGCACTTTGGGACCTGTGCATTTCCCCAGTCAACCCTGTGTTTCCGTTGTGCTGTGCCATTCACCTTACCTTCTTCTTCTCTTTCCTATTCCCCAGACCTGCTACAGTCAACTTCCATGGATCCGTTCATATCAAACTTGTCAGGAAAGAATATTCAGCAGATGGCTTCCAATTTTCTTCCTTACTATTCCACATTAATCAGTAAAGCAGGAAGCATCCTTTCTGAGGAAACTCTCACCAGCATTCAAAAAGCCCTTCAGGGGGGGAAGATGGAAGATTTAGTTGGCATAATTCAGAAATCACTTGAATTAGCAGAGAATGCTTCCCTGGATGTGGCTGTGATTGGGGAGTCTGGGACTGGGAAGTCCAGTTTCATCAATGCCCTGCGAGGACTTAGTCCTGAAGAGGAGGGTTCCGCTAGTGTGGGGGCTGTGGAGACCACTCTGAAGAAAACTCCCTATAAGCATCCAAAATATTCAAACGTGACCTTCTGGGACCTTCCTGGAACTGGGACCCCTAATTTTTTTCCAGAAACATATTTAGAAATGGTAGAATTTGCTAACTATGACTTCTTCATCATCATTTCTTCCTCACGGTTCAAGTTAAATGAAGCTGTGCTGGCCCAGAAAATCAAGGAGAAAGGGAAGAATTTCTACCTTGTTAGGAGCAAAGTAGACAGTGATTTATACAATGAAGAGAAAAGCAGACCGAGGTCCTTCAAAAAGGACAGAGTCCTCCAGCATATTCGAGACAACTGCCTGGAAAACCTCAGTGACATCGGAGTGTCTGAGCCCCGCATCTTCTTGATCTCCAACTTTGACCGGACTGACTTTGATTTTCCAAGCCTGGAGGAGACTCTGCTGAAGGAGCTCCCTGCACACAAGCGTCACACGTTTGCCCTCCTGCTGCCCGGTCTGTCTGAAGCTGCCATTGAGCTGAAGAGAGATTTCCTTAAGGAGAAGATCTGGCTGGAAGCCCTGAAGTCTGCAGCTTTGGCCTTCATCCCCTTCATGCCCATAATCAGTGGCTTTGATTTACCAGAGCAGGAGAAGTGCTTGCACCTTTACCAAAGCTATTTTGGTCTGGATGATAAATCACTCAATGAGATTGCTGAGAACCTGGGCATATCTGTGCAGGACATCAAGAGCTCCATGAAGTCCTTGAATTTTTGGTTACTTGTGAAGGATGACAGCATAGCAGCAAATGCCCTGCAATGTGCAGAATCCTACTGCTCCGTGAGTGGAGGCATCCCATCTACTGTCTTCCAGTTTTTTAAATCCTACTTTTTGCATTTGAAATTCCTCAATACAGTGGCTGATGATGCTAAAATTCTCTTGCAAACAACTTTAGAGTGCTCCAATGCAAAAGAATGAGGTGTAGGTGATGTCATGTCTAAGTGAAGAACAAATAGCTCCTCGGGTCCTGTGTTTTCCGCATGGGGGTGTCCTCTTCCTCCCAACCTCCAGGTCAGATCTTCCCTAAGGAGGAAAGGATATCTGTCTACTGGAGAAAATCCATTGTTCCACTTGATTAACTCACTGCTGTGCATGGGGAATCTGACTATGCCTGTGTTCGCAATCCCTCTCCCATTTTGCTTGTATGATGATAGTAATACACCATACAGTTTTTGTTAATCTCCATGTGTAGTCAAGTAGTCTGAATTTGCATTGTTTACTCCAATAATAAACATTTTGGTAGCAATCAAGATGACTGCTATCTATTGACTTATTATCAGTTATTTTTTCTGTTTGCTAAAGCTGCTGGAATGCAATACCAAAAATGGATTTGCTTTTACAATGAGGATTTATGATGCTACAGATTACAGTTCTTAGGACATGGAAACGTCAAAATTAAGGCATCAACAGGAGGATACCTTCTGTGAAGAAAAGCAGCCAGCATCTGGGACACCTCTGTCAAATGAGAAGGCATGTGGCCAGCATCTGCTGATCCTTCTCTCTGGGTTCTACCCCCTTCAGCTTCTGGTTTCAGTGGCTCTCAGCTCCTCCAATTTTTGTGGGTCCTTGCTTGTTTTGCTGGGGCCTTCCTATCTAAGCCCTCTCCAAATGTCTATGCCTTTTTCCTTTCAAACAAGACTCATATAAAGGATTAAGACCCACCTTGAGTGGACTGGGTCACATCTCAATTGAAACAGCCTAATCAAAAGGCCCCACCCACAGTGGGTCTGCACCCACAAGAATGGATTAAAAGAGCATGGCTTTTTCTAGGGTGCATAATAGCTCTGAACCTGCACAGTTTGTTTTCCGTGTTATCATATCAATAGTATCCTAACCAAAATGAAGAGTAGAATCCACATGTTTGGGAACATGGCTTAATGAAGAATATAAAATGTGTTGTGGGGAAATGCAATAGGACCAGGAGAAAGTTGACAAGGGTAAGAGAAATGAGTTTTCATGCCATATTTCCAAATCTGTTTGAAGAAATAGGGAGATATATACCAAGTCATGGTCTAAGTTTCTGGAAATTTCTCAACCCTGGGTAGGCTGAGGGAAATTGGGAATGCTATAAACATGTCCTGGGCTTGGGATTTTTAGCCAAAATTGTGGACAATGTTAGAATTGTTCACTGACCCCAGGCATCGCTTTCTTCTTGGGAACTGATAAATGAAACAATAAGTGTTATGAATCTGGCTGTAAGAATTAATGATCTTGTCGCAGTGTCAGGAATTGGGAAGCCCAAGAACCCGGGTTGGGGATGTGTTGGCTCCAGAATTTAAGGAAGGATGTAATCAATCACAGGAAGATGCTGTTTCAGGATTTTCCAGGACCCAAAGCAGAAGATATCTAAGGACTTCCTTCAACAGAAGAATCATAACATCTTTCACAGAAGTCTGTAGATTTGGGACATTCGTTGAAACAGCTTGGACATCAGACATCTTCATAACTTATCTAGACCCTGGACTAGCTGAGGTTTTATCTTATAACATTATTTGTTGTGAGATATCATCGTATACAGTATAGGAAGTCAGTGTGTCTTTACCCCATGTCCTTCCCAATCCCTTTGACACTTGATTTCCAACTCTGCCCTTAAAACTGCTTTGCCATCACTGGCTTTCAGCAGGAAGAACTTCTTCAAATCTCATCATTGAGACATGCTGGAGGATATCACCAGGGAAAATAAAAGTGTTCTTAAATACAACCCAAGTTCATCTCCTGCTTGTTTAACTCACATGGAATTGTTTTCTTACCATGATTTACTAAGAAAAATCACTGTGTAAGGAGGAAGAGACACTAACTAATTGTGTTATCTTGATCTAGTCATGTGGATTCTCAGATAGGTTACCCTTCCTCAGAAGACAGAATGAATGAAGACTGCACAATTAAAGTTATTTTGCATCTGTTTTTCTCCACTGACACAAAATGCCTTAGTATCAGTTTCTCCAAGGTATCTCACTTTTCCTCAGTTCTGATTCTGGGTTGCAGCTGACATCCAGAGGTTAGTAAGGAGATGTGCCAATAACACCACCATTATGGTCTTGGCAAAGGGAGATATTTGAAAGGGAAAGTAGAAGAAAGAATTTTTTGGAGTAAGTGATAGATTTTGAAGACTGGAGCAGCATGAGTGTGGGATGGCATTTCTCTTCAAAGGATCCAGTCCCCTTCTGATGCTTTCTTGGTCTCCAGGTATATTCATCAGTATTCTCTAGGAAAACACAACCAACTGGAGATATCAGTAAATATAAGATTTTATAAAAGTCTCTCACACAACTGTGGGGATACACAAGTCCAAATTCCATAGTGCAGATGAGTGAGTGCACATTCCATAGGGCAGTCCACGAGCGGCAACTCTGATGAAGGTCTTTGATGAGTTCCCCAGGAGAGCCTGGCTGGCTGAAGCAGAAATGATAGTTCTCTCTTCTCCCTAAAAAGTCTTCAACTGATTAAATTAAATCCAACTGACTGTATTCTCTCATTGTGGAAGACCCTGCCTTAGTTGATCATAGATATAATCAGACACAGATGTAATCAACTGACTGATGATTTAATAAACTAGCCACAAAATGTCCTCCAGTAACAGTTAGGACAGTGCTTGCTTGACCAGACAACTGGGCACCATCACCTGACCAAGTTGACACATGAACCTAATCTTCACACCAGGTTTTAAGCTCATCCCTCCTTGTAGTCCTACTATTCTCATCACCTCAATGTATTCAGGTCTCAGGCCACTGATGGACGGTCCAAGTGAAGCCTGACTGTGTGCTGATTCTATGATGAGTCCATATGCCAAGCTGGCAACATTCTGGGAACACCAGCATTGACCTCGTGTCCTGGGATCTTTAAACTGGCATTTGCATGGTAGCCTGTTTTGGGTGGGAATCTCCCCAGAAGAGTCCCTTATGCCCTGGTGGTCATTTCTCTCCGTGGTATACTGGCACTGTCCTAATAGCTTTGCACACCTTGAATCTCACATTGTTCTAAGACATACTCCTGTTAGATTCTGCTCTTATACAGTTAACTCGACCGTCTCACCAGAGACACTCGGATTTCTCATTAAGGACATTCTCCATTTCTTGCACCTAGGCATTGTAAGCCATTACAACAATGTTTCTTCAGTTTTGTCACAATTTTTAGGTGGTTTCCTTTTAAAACATAGAGTTTTTGGCCCCAGCTCCCCGTACTGAGTCTGCCTGGGATGCTGTAGCAGGATCTGCATTTTTTCTAAACTCCATGGAAGATCAGTGACCACTGCATGAGAGACGATGCCATATATCATCCTCACATATCTTCAATCCATTAACTGGAGCTGACCATAGAATCTTCTTGGTTTCTACCCATGACATTGACTTTACTCGGGATGTTGGAAGTAGGAGATTATTGGGGTTTTGAATCATGTATCCCAAAAAACATGTTCAAATCTTAACTAACACTCCTGTGGGTGTGAACCCATTTTGAACAGGATCTTTGGAGATTCTATTTAGTTAAGGTTTGGCTTCATTTGTCAATAGGATTTCTGAAGATCCTATTTAGATGAGCCTGAATTGAATCAGGGTGGACCTTGATCCATCTTACAGCAGATATTAAAAAGGAATTTAGACAAGAAGTAGAGACAGAAGACAGAGAAAGCTACAGGAGGCAGAAAAGGAGACAGATCATCATATGACAGAAACAAAGATGCAAACCAGAATCCGAAGACTAGGGCAAGTTGGCACCAGAACAATGCAGACTCTGGAATAAAGCAGGGCTTCTTGACACCTTGCTCTTGGACTTCTAGTCTCCAAAGCTGTGACACAATAAATTCATGGTGAGCCAACCTGTGTAAGGTATTTGTCATAACAGCCCTGGCAAACTGAGACATGAGGGATTGTGTAGAGAAACTGAGCAGTGGTGGTAATAAGGATCCATTCTGAGATAATATGGCATGAAATCTAGATCTGCTCTGTGCTGGCACTTTTAAAAATAACCTGTGTTCTTTACAACATCCTTCTGATGGTGTCAATGCTGTGAGTTCATCTTCCTTGGCTCAGAGTGAGGAAGTCTGGCAGTCTGGCATGGACTATGAAGAGACATGGTGAAATATTGTGTCTCCTTGAGGACAGAATAGTTATGACTTAACTGGGCAAAAAGCTTGCTTCTTGCCTTCCTACATGACTCACTAGAAATTGACTTTGCCTAAAGCATAGCTAATAAATCACAGCCTTGTTGTTGGTGATGTATTTCTCTCTCAGAGCTCTCCAGGACTTCAGGGTGGGATCATGTTAGTGAATATCCACAGGGTGATCTTCAGAAAAACTTCATCGATACTTTAGCCTCTCTATAAACATTTGATGTCTTTGTCATATGTCTTAATATCTAAGATCAATCACCCATCTTGATCTTGATTTTTCAAAATATCTTAGCTGTGGATGTTTTTATTTTGCAATGTAAAGTTTAGAATAGGGAGTCAGTGCCTATCATGATCAAAATTGCAATCATATTCTGGATAAAAATTTTTCTTCATATTTTCTTGACTAGTTGTACGTTTATAGAAAAATCATTCAGAAGGTATAATGTTCACATATAAAGCCTTCACATGATATTCAATACTGCTTTCTTTTGCATTAGTGTGATACCTTTGTTATAATTGATGACAGAATAATATTATAATTATACTATTAACTACAGTCAAAGAATACAATAGTATTCACTCTTTTTTTGTGCAGTTCCATGATTTTAATTGTTTTCCTGGTAACATACATAGAAATTATCATTTCCCTTTTCAGCCATTTTCAAATATGTGAATCAGTAGTGCTAATTGCATTCACAATCTGGTGCTACCATCACCACCATACATTGCCAAAACTTTTCTGCCACCCCAACAGTGAAATTAAGCATTAACTCCCCATTCCTTACCCCTACCCAGGCCACTGGCAACAAGTATTCTAGTTACTGACTTTATGAATTAGGATATTCTAATTATTTCATACAAATAAAACTATACTGTATTTGTCCCTTTGTGTCTAAATTATTTCACTCAACATGGTATCTTTAAAATTAATCCATGTTGTCGCATGTACTATAATTCATCCTTTTAATGGATGAATATTATCTGATTATTAGTGTTTCAGATTCCTGGGATGCTCAAGCAAATACCATGTGATATGTTTGCTTGAACAATGGGAATTTATTAGCTCATGGTTTTGAAGTTAATAGAAGTCCAAATCAAGGCATAAGGGCAAATCTTCCTTCCTGAAGACTGGCCTTCTGGGGCTGGCTGCTTGTGATCCTTGGTCCTGGGCTCCCTTCTCACATGGCAATGCTCCTGGCACCCCGTCCGGACTCTCCCTCTCTTCCAGGTGTTGATGTTCAGCTTCTGGCTGCTCACATGGTGGCTCTTTCTCAGTGTCCGAATTGTCACCTTCAAAGGATTAGAATCAATCCTGATTGAGATGGGCCACACCTTATCTGAAGTATCCTCATCAACAAGTTGCATTTAGAATGGGTTCACAACCACAGGAATGGGTTAAATTGAGAGCATGCTTACTAGGGTATATAGCTCCAAACCACCGTAATTAGTGTATGCCACATTTTGTCCATATATTTAACTTTTGTTGGACACTTGGGTTGCTTCCATCTTTTTGCAATTGTGAATAATGTTACTGTGAACATCAGTGTGAAAGTATATGTCTGAGTCCCCGATTTCAATCCTTTGGGCTGTATACCTAGAAATGTTACTGCCAGTCCAATGGCCATTCTATGCTTAACTTTCTGAGGAACCACCAAAGAGTTTTCTATACAGCATCTGCATCATTTCCATTCACAAAAACAATGGGTGAGGGTTTCTGTTTGGCATATCACGTCTACACCTTATTATCCATTCTTTAAAATACTAAGCCTTTCTAAGGAAGCATGAAATGGTACTTTATTGTTGTTTATTAACATTCAATGGCCAATGATACTGATCATCTTTTCATGTGCTTATTGCCCATTTGTTTATCTTTGGAGAAATGTCAATTCAAGATAATGCCCATTTTTCATTGTATTATTTGCCTTTTTGTTGTTGAGTTGTAGTAATTCTTATATGTTCTGTTTATTAAACCTAATAATATATATGGTTTTTAAATTTTTTTTTCTGAATGTCTAGGTTATCTTTTCTCTTTCTTGTTAGAATTTTTGATGCACAAAAATTTTAATTTTGATAAAATCCTATTTATTTTTCATCTGATGCTCATGCTTCGTGTAAAGTCTGTAAAAACTGTTGCCTAACACAAAGTTCCTTAATATGCTAAAAATTATTGCCTAACATAAGGTCCCTATGTTTACTCCTTGGAGTTTTATAGTTACAAATCATATATTTAGGTCTTTGGTCTATTTTTAATTTTAGTGTATGGTGAGTGGTAGGCTAGGAATTCAAAATTTGCATATGGATATACAGTTTTTACAGCACCATTTGTTGAAGAGAAGAGTATTTATTAAGAGGACTTGTCACCCTTGTCAAAAGACAATTGGCCACAGATGTGTGGGTTTATTTCTGAATCTCCAGTTTGTTAGGTCCATATTTCTATCCTTATTCCAGTACCACGTTGTTTTGATTACTGTAGCATTGCAATATGCTTGAGTCCTGCAACTTTATTCTTCTTTTCAAAATGGTTATAGCTCTTCAGGGCCCCCCACTCTTACAAAGAATTTGATCATTGGATTTTCAATATTTCAAAGAAGGATGTGAAGTTTTGACTGGATTTCATTGAACTTTTCATTGTTTTTAAGTAGACTGACAAAGTAAAAAAAGAGAGAGTACATAAATAAATAAAATCAATAAATGAAAGGGGTTATATTGCCACAAATTAGGAACATTCCTATAAAACACAGAAGAATAAGAAGGATTATAAGATGACACTGTGACAGAGTTTTATGT
Source organism: Choloepus didactylus (assembly GCF_015220235.1). Lineage (NCBI taxonomy): Eukaryota > Metazoa > Chordata > Mammalia > Pilosa > Megalonychidae > Choloepus > Choloepus didactylus. The sequence goes on from NC_051330.1 coordinate 3,356,149, forward strand.
GAAAACATTAAGTAACCCAGATGAAATGCCCAAATTCATGTAAAAAACATAAACCGATAAAATTGACTCAACAAGTAGAATATCTCAACACAGCAATGACAAAATAAAAATAGTAAATCAACAATCAGAAAGCTCCCCAAAAAATAAAGCCCAGGACCAAAAAGCTTCTCTGGTGAATTTTACATAACATTAGTAGAAAATTAATTCCAATACCATTTAAACTCTATGAAAAACTTGAAGAGGAGGGAACACTTCCTAACTCATTTGTACATCAAGTATCACCCTAATATCAAAGCCAGAAAAAGATCCCACAAGAAAAGAAAATTACAGACCAATATTCCTTATAAATATAGATGCAAAAGTCCTCAACAAAATACTAGGAACAATTCAATAACACGATAAAATAATTATACACCATTATCAATTAGATTTATCCCAGGTATACAAGGGAGGGATAACATAAGAAAATCAATTAATGTAATATGCCACTTTGGTAGAATGAGGAAAACACACAGATGGTTATCTCAGTTGACACTGGAAAAGCATTTCAAAAAGATTCAGAACCCATTCTTGATGAAAACACTCAGAAAACTAGGAATAGAAGGAAACACCTTAACATGAAAATGGGCATATCTGGAAATCCACGTTAACACAGTATTAGTTGAAGATGTAAAGAATTTCTCCTAAAATCTGGAAGAAAGAAATATGCCCACACTCACCAGAGCACTTAGGCAAGAAAAATAAATAAAAAGTAATTCAAATAGGAAAGAAAGAAATAAAATATCCCTGATGGGTAGATTTATATGGAAATGCTAAGGAGATCCCAATAGCCAAAACCATCTTGAAAATGAAGAATGAAGTTCAAGGATTCACACTTAATCTTAAAAACTTATTACAAAACAAAAATAGTCAAAGGGCATGGCACTAGCACAAGGACAGACAAATAGACAAATGAGATCAATTTAGACCTCAAAAAATCAATTGCACATTTATGGCCAAATGATCTTTAGCAAGGGGCAAAGACTACTCAATTTAAAAAGAAAAGTACCTTCAGCAAATGATCCAGAGAAAACTGCGTATTTATTTGCAACAAAATGAAGGAGGACGGCTACCTCACATCTAAAGTAAGTCATCTTACAATGGATCCAAGACCTAACTGTAAGAACCAGACCTAACAAACTCCTAGATCAAAATGTAGGCAAGCATCTTCAGTACCCTTGTGATTTGACAGGAATTTATACTCAGAGCACAAACAAAAGGAAAAATAGATAAATGAGACATCATCACAATAAAAACCTTTTGCACCTCAAAGGACTTCTTCATGAATGCAAAATGACAACTACTCAATGGAAGAAAATATTTGGAAGCCCCATATCTGATAAAAGTTTAATATCCAGGATATATAAAGAACTCCTTCTACTTAGCAACAAAACACAAACAACTAAATGTAAAAATGGGACAAAGGCTTGAATAAGCATTTCTCCACAGAAGATATTCAAAAGGCCAAAAAACATATGAGAAGATGCACAACATCATTAGCTATCAGACAAATGAAAATCAAAACCATAACATGATGCCATTTCACATGCACTAGAATGGCAACTGTTAAATAAACAGATAATTACAAGTGGAGAAGATGTGGGGAAATAGTAACACTCATGCATTGCTGGCTGCAATGTGAAATGGTGCAGCCACTGTGGAAGACAGTTTGGTGGTTCCACAGAAAGCTAAGCATGGGATTTCCATATGTGGCACCATCAATATGGCAATGTAAGATGTATCCTGGAAAAACCTCCCCAAAGAATCAGCTAACTAAAGAAAAACCCTTGTGCTTAGAATTCTGGAAGATAATAGAGACTGAAGAAGGACTCCACAAATGTTGAAATGTTGAATTGAATAAAAAGAAAAAAATAATTTCCAAGAACAGGTAGGAAAATTCCTTCCCAGAACAAGTAGTCCATGCTCCTCCATCTCAGTCAGTCCTGCACATCTTGGAATTAATGCAGAAGCAGCAGAGTGCAGGTCCCTCCAACCAGGGATGGAGATGGTAGTGTCATTCACAGTAGTGGCCTAGAACCCCATTCATACACAGGCAGAAAGACTCAGTGCTGCAGAGACCCAGGGCAGAAAACACACTAGTGAGTCATGATTCATGCTGTATGCAAAAGGGACCCCCAGGGGAAAAATAAAAGTAAAGAGAGAGAACATTGGAGAACTGTTGACATGAGGTGCACACACTGTCCAGTTATGTTGCTGGAGCACCTAAAGGCAAAAGCACTTTTCTAGATTGACTCACCTTTCTGGGTTTACCCCATCTGACACAACAGGGAAGGATACCCAAATAGGGAAGAAACTGGAGGCAGACAATCCTCACAGAAGAAAAAAAGAATGAGGGGTGGCTAAAATGCTGTAAGACAGGGCCCATACAATATTGAAAAAGTGTAAGGAAAAGGTGGCACTGTGTGAGGCAGACAATTGAAACAAACCATAGGAGCTAGAGTGAAAATTCTGGACCAAACAAACAGAACAGATTAAGATTATCAGAGAAGGAACATAGGTAAGGAAGCTTTCTTGTGGGGGTGAAACAATTGCATGCAAAGTAAAATCTTAAAAAGAGTACCACATATCCATGGCAGGAGTCACATGACAAAGAGCTAAGGAAATCTGAACAGTTAAACAGGGGCTATTCTAAAGGTCTAGAATAAGCTGGACCAAGCATCAAAAAAGAGCCATAACACAAAGCCAAACAACAATAAAGTCCAGGAAAAGAGGGAGAAAGTGACATTCAGAGTTAGCTCATTAAGATATTTAGATGCCCCTACATCAGCAACGAACTGAAAGCCATGCAAAGAAACAGGAAGACATGTTTCAGTAAAGGGAATAAATTAAAACTTCTGAGGAGACACAGAAGTTGGAAAAACTAATCAAATAATTTAAAACAAATCTGTGAAATCAATTGAAGGAGATGAGGAAAATAGGGATTTAGAGCAAAGTGATATTAAGAAGAAAATAATCAGCATAAAGGAGAATTTGTAAGTATAAAGAGAAATAACAGAAATTATGGGAATGAAAGACACAATAATAGAGATTAAAAGTGCACTAGAGGCAAACAACAGATTTGAAGAGGCAGGAGAAAAAAATCAGTGAACTAGAACACAGGAAATCAAAACTATGCAGTCAAAAAACAGATAGAGTGAGAAATAGAAAAAAAATGAGCAGTGTCTCAGAGATTTGATTTACAGCTTGAAGCAAACAAACCTATGCATTTTGAGTGTACCAAAAGGAAAACAGAAAAGGTGCAAAAACAATATTTGAGGAAATAAAGGCTTGAAATTTCCCAACCCTAATGAAAAAGGTAAATATATTTGTCCAAGAAGTGCAATGCACTCCCAACAGAATAAATCCTGATAGCCCTATTCTGAGACACATACCAATAAGAATATAAATTGCTAAAAATAGAGAGTTCTGAAAACAGCAAGACAAAAGTGATATGTCACATGCAAGAGTCCTCAAAAAGCTTAACTTCTGACTTATCATCAGAAACTATGGAGGTGGGAATCAGTGTCCTAATATTTTTAAGGTACCAAACGAGATAAACTGCCAACCAAATATTCTTTTAATGGCAAAACTGTCCTTCAAAAGTGATGGTGAGTTTAATATATTCAAAATAATCAGAACCTGGGAGTGACATCATCAACATGACAATGTAGGAGGGCCCCTGAAAACTCAGGAGGATGTAGCAACTAGAGAAGGAATCCACAAATGCTGTATCAATAAAAAAGAAATTATCAAGTAGGAAATTTTCATCCGAGACCTCCATTCCCTGACCTTTCTCCTTACTCTGTCCCACACAACTTAGGAGTTCCTCAGAGAAAGCACTCCAGCCACCCCATGAACACAGAACATTCAGTCATTCATAGCAACAAGTTAAAACATGACACATGTCCAAGCACAGGGAAACAAGTATGCAGGGTGGAAACAAGCTGCTGAGGAGTGCTGCATATAAAACAGCACCCAAGTATGGGAAAAAATAAAGAGAGATTGTGGTAGAACTGCTGGCAAGAAACGTTGGCCCTCACTCAACCCAGTCTCTATTTGCTGGAGAATCTAAATGCAAAATGGACTTTTCTGAAGGGATGTATCTTCTGCATTGACCACATCTGGCTCTTTGAAGCAGGATACGTTAGTGGAGAATAAACCAGAGGTGAAAATGCCTCACAGAATATAACAGGGGTGTTTTAAACTGAACTACTGCTATATAAGATGGGTCACTGAATTGAAAATTGTAAGGTAAATATGGCAGTGAATGAGGGAGAGTATTTAAACAAATCTTAGGAGCTGAGGAGAAATTCTGCAGAAAAAAAACAGATTAAGAATTCTGGGAAAGGAACAAAGGAAAGGAACCTGTCTCCTGGAAGTGAAACAAATGCACCAAAAGAGCTATCTTAAAAATTGTACCAACTATTCAGGACAAAAATCAGATGAAAAGCCCCTGAGATGATCTGAACAGTTAAACAAGGGCTATACTAAAGGTATAGAATAAGCTGGAAAAGCATCAAAAAAGATCCATAAAACAAAGCCATGACACAATAAAGCCATAGGAGTGAAAACAGAAATGGACATTCAGAGTTAATGCATCAAGATAATTAGATGTCCAGACATAAGTAAAAACTTGCAAACAATAATAAGAAACAAGAAGACATGGCTTACTCAATAGAGCATATGAAAACTTCAGAAGAGACAGAGAAGTTGGAACCACTAATCAAAGAAATTCAAACAAATTTCCTAAATCAACTCAGGAAGCTGAAGGAAAATAATGATAAAGAGCCAAATGATATTAAGAAGTCAATGTATCAGCATAAAGAGAAATTTGAAAGTATAAAAAGAAATGTAACAGAAATTATGGTGAAGAAAGACACAATGATAGAGATTAAAAATATACTAGAGGAGTGACAACATCAACATCTCTTCCCAAAGAATCAATGAAATAAAAAGGAGAATTCTGAATTGTTCAGAACTTTGGAGAAATATATGGATTGTGGAAGGTCCCTACAAATCCTGACTTGAAGACAGAGATAAATATCAGGTAGAAGAACCCCATCCTGGACTGGTCAGTCCTCTCCCCTCCCCCTCACTCAGTCTCTCACAGCGTCTGAGATCAGATGAATATAAATTCCATCACAGAAGTGAGACAGACTACACCATTTGGAGACCCCAGGGACAGAGGAGGAAAATTCAAGGACCAGAACAGTAAAGGAAAAAGTCTGAGAAAACATGGACAGAGACAATTTTTCCAACCCAGGGAAGGAATGTCATTCCACCACCACTCAGGGACAGCAGCAGGCAGAAGTTTCCTTGCCTGGGGGATGGCTGAAAACTGGTACATCTCAGGGGGTCCTCAGCCAAAAACAAAGTAAGGGATACAGCTCCACATTGAGATAGATTTTGCATGGCAAAGTGAGAGCTCAGGAAACCCACAGTTTCAGCCTGCCCTTCAAAGGCAACTGGGATGCCAAGGCAAACTGCTTCTGAAGGCAATTAAGTTACCAAGCAGCATCATTGGCTGGTTCTGGAAAGCAGCCAGAAAGACCAGAATGTGCAAGAGAATTGAAGGGCTCTTCATAGACTATTTCAGTCCCACTGGAGCTGGTCTAGAACCCATGCATGAAACCTGCCATTTTGGCTAGGAAATATGGATGACCAAACTGTTATACCAGTTCCCTAAAACAAACCAAGTCTTGCTGGCCAGTGAAAAACAGAGCACTGTTGGGAGCCAGCAGAAATTTTTATTCAAACATAGAAATTTTGCTGTGGTACCCAGCGCTTATCCCCCATCCCTGAGGCAGGCTGTTGTGGGAGCCTGGTGTGTGAGGGAGTTGGGGGAAAAGCCAATCTGAAAACTGGCCAGCAGAAAAAATAAATAAAAGATGAAATCAAAGCCAACCAGCAAGAAATCTCTAGGCAAAAGAGATAAAATGACCTCCAGAGTAAACTAAGCAAGAAATTCAGAAGCCTACACACAAGGAAAAAAAAAAAAAATCATGACTCTCTCAAAGAAGAAAAAAAATATGGCCAAGCCAAAGGAACAAATTAACACCTAAATTGATATACAGGAGTTGAAGCAGCTAATTAAAGGTGTTCCAAAAAATTGAAGCAGCTAATTAAAGGTGTTCCAAAAAATCTCCTAAATAAAATCAATAAGTTGAAAAAAAATGTGTGGCAAAAGAACTTGAAAGCTTGAAAAAACAAATGACAGAACTTATGGGAATGAAATGCAAAATAGAAGAGATGGGAAATGCAATGGACACATACAATGGCAGATTTGAAGGGGCAGAAAAAAGGATTAGTGAACAAGAAGATGGGATGTCTGAGATCCTTCACAAAAAGATAGGGAAAAGAATGGAAAAATTTGAGCAGGGTTTCAGGGAACTGAATGACAACATGAAGTGCATAAACATATGTGTTATGTCTGTCCCATAAGGAAAAGACAAGGGAAAGGGGACAGAAATAATAATATAAGAACCATTGAAAATTTCCCATCTCTTATGAAAGAAACAAAATTAAAAATCCAAGAAATGCAGCATACCCCAAACAGTAAATCTGATTAAACATATTCCAAGACACTTACTAATCAGGTACCTAAATGTCAAAGAAAGAGAGAATTCTGAAAGCAGCAAGAGAAAACTGACCCAACATAGACAAGGGAAGCTCAATAAGAATAAGTGCAGAAACCATAGAGGCAGGAAGGAAGTGGGATGATACATATTTAAGATTCTGAGAGAAAAACTGTCAACCGAGAATTCTATAGCTGGCAAAGCTGTCCTTCCTAAATGAGGTAGAATTTAAAATATTTACAGATGTACAGATGTTGAGAGAGTCAGTGAACAAGACACCTGCTCTAAAAGAAATACTAAAGGGGCCTGATGGACAAAGGGGAAAAGACAGGAGAGAGAACATTTTTAAGGACAGGACTCAAGATCACCTGATTCCTAGCTCGCTTCTTAGAGTGAAGGTGATGAAACATGGAAGAGTGAGGAAAGATCCTCATCCCAGAAAAGTTAAAGAGAAACTAGCATTTGCTTTTCTTGCCAACAACTAAGTCAATGCTAAGAAGAGAAAATTGAAGGTGTCATACATGATATAAAGGGTCAGCTCTTTGAAATTTAAGGGTTGGTACGTGAAGGAGCACAGAGAACAATTTAGCATCAAGGTTGGAGCATCCTCTATGAACCTGGAAAGGTCATGTTCTCCTGAAATCTGATTTCAAAAGCAACCTGTCCTAAGAGTCACACAACAGGATGCCAATTACAGTCTCAATTTGGACTCTGCATATTCCCAGCCCCTGTGGCTATAACCCAATTTCCTAACAAGTGTATGTTTATTTCCCTCAGACATTGCTACTCTACTTAAAGACATGCAGGGAGAATTGGGCAATGGGCATGGAATTTGGGGGTGGGATACTGGGAAGACATTGGGAAAGGACTGGGGAGTCAGGAGTGATGAAGCCACATGTTTGGGCAGCACTGTGCTCATGCAAGTCAGCCTCACAAGCATCAAGGCACTTAGGGTTTTCAGTAAGTGCAGGAAGTGGTTATTTTTACACCTATTTTAGAAAAGATGTTTGTGACTTCTTAAGAGTTAAGTCACTCACCCACAATCACACAGAACGCAGGTAGAAGACCAAGGATTCAAAACTAAACTTTTATTTTTGTCATTTATTCAACAAATATTTATTGAAGACATCTTTGTGTTAGAAACCTTTTGTGGATGTGATGCAGAAGAAATAAAGCAAACACTTCAACTGATGTCATTTACTTGGAAGTCTATTGAGGAAGAAAATACAAGATTGTTTCTAACAAGTACTCTATAAATGTCAAGTATGATAAGGACATATGAAATGGAAATCATTTTATGCAGCATTTGTCATGGTTATATTTTTTTGTTTGGGCACCAGCAGCTGCATTTCAGCAAGTGGAATCTGAGTAGCTAGGCTGGGATCCAGACCACTGTGTCTACTCGAGTACATGTGGCAAAGAATCACACCACGCTCCCCAGACGTTAGATTCTCAGTGACCTCCCACTGGATGTGTGTCCATCTCTGGCAAAGACAACTCCAAGATTGTGATAGTGAAACTACGACATAACACCACTTGCTAGCTGAGGAAGAAGTACGTAAACATGGAAGTTGGGGAGAAGTAAGAAATAAAACATTGAATGGAGACACAGCAGTCAAAGGCTAAGAAAGAAACTACCTGCCCTCTCCTATTACCTCCTTCCCTGATTCGCTTTCCCTCTTCCCTTTTCTTTGTTGAACCCTCCTCCAGTCCTCACCACAACATAGTCATAAACACTTGTTTTGGAATATTACAGATGAGTGACTAAAGAAGAAAACATCCTGGATTTCAAATTCAGGATATTCACAGGGCAACTTCTTCTGCCTTCAAATATAGGGAGCAGCAGATCAGAGAAAATGTATCTCCCTGTCAGGGGAGTGATGGGTAATAGTTCTAAGTGTTTTCAATAAAATTCTGATTTTAGAAGTTTCTAGAAAGCTGGTGGTAATTTTGGTGCCATTGTAATAGTATAAAAAATGAAGAGCAGAACTCCTCTCTAAAGTTTACTTGATTCAAATATGATCCAGCCAAATCAAAATGAACTTTAATATTTGTTTGGCAATGAAACTCTTACTTAGATGCTTCTGAACTAGGTGGAATTCTTAGGCAGCCTGAATTTCCATGCTTGGACACAATTTCCTACTCCTATTCTCTTTCTCATTGAGGCTGATTCCACTGATCGCATCATGGAGACATGGAATGCCTCTTTTTGAGTGATCTGTTAAAGAAGAAGGTAACTTTGGAAATATCTGGAATATCTTGGAACAATGTTAATACTTCCACGGTAAAACCCAAATCTACTCAGGAATGGGAACTTGGGAATTATGATGGAATTTCAGAGGAGTCATGTCAAACTTGAGTTTTCCTCCTTCTGTGCACAAAATTTCATCTGCATTGAATAAAGCTCTCCTTTCTACCTACAATTTTTATTTCTGTTTTTAGAAGCCTTAACATGGGGACAATTTTTTTTGCTCTCTCCTTGAGTGTGCACCTACATCTAGTACACTCTTGTGTAGGAAAGGAGTGCCCTTGCCCCAAATATAGTTTGGCCCTCTTCCTCTAGCTCCAAAATGGTGATTACTAAGACCTTCTTTTCTTGAGTGAAAGGAGTGTGTTTGCTCACCTGGAGAACTCTGGTGATGGCAGAGAGTCTGTGTTAACAATGGGATGCTTATTGGGCTTATCAGGCCAAACCTGATACTCTAAACTAACAATGTGATTGATGGAGCATGTTCTGGACTACACGGGCGTTAACTCAGCCTCTGGAGGGGCTGAAGACCATGGGTTGTAAGGAAACAATTCCCAATCAAAGCTTGAGTTTGCTTCTCTGGATGCAATTATTCCCTGTCTGTTGCCACACATCATAGCTGGAAATTAGGCACTGTCCATGTGACTCCCCTGGGAGAAGACAATGGATAGCCCCATGACAATGACTTCTGGAACCTCCAATATGCATCTCTTCATTCTGCTGGTTTTAGTCTGTTTCTTTTCACTGTAATAAAATTGCATTGGTATTAAACTTTCCTGAGATCTGTGAGTTGTTCAAGAGAATTATCAAATATAAAAGTATTGTCTTGGGGATCTCAGAACTTGTAGTTGGGCTCAGAAGTGTGGAGTGTGGACCTCACTCCAAACTTTGCCAACTCCTCTTCCATTTTTTACCCTCAATGGCAGCACCATCCTCAAAGAGTTATTCTGATAACAAGGTATGACTTTTCTGGAAACAATAGAATTAATCAGCACCATGGATCAATTATCATCCCTTTTAATAGTGATTAACAAAAGAAGCAAGCATAAACTTTGGACCAGGTTGTTTCTTGGACTGCTGAAAGTCTCTGATATCTGAGACTCTGACTATTCTCTATAGCCATGTCTAAAATATTTAGTTCCTCTGTATCCATAAACCATGCTCACTTCAGCTTAGAAAATGTGTAAGTAGCATTATCTGTACACACCCTGGATGATGCTTCTACTACATCACCACTTTTCACATTGTGAAGCATGAAAAATTTTAAGGTTGTTTAAACAACTAAGTGACTCAAACTAAACCTTCTTTAATGAGAAAATTGGAAAAGAAAAGGTTTGAATAGACTGTGGAAGGTATACTGAAGTTAGAGTTTTATAAAATGCTTGCTATGTTTGACTGCCTGTGTGTCTAGGCACATGCTCTAGCCCATGACCCCTAGAGGGATTAATGCCAAAGCATTATTTGGGAGGTATAGTCTCAGGGCAAGAAGAAGGAGGGAAAAGGGAAGTAAGATTGGGAAGGATGGGAGAAAATGCAAGGAGATGTATTACACTGCTTGACCCTGGTTCCCACTGTTTGCCACTGGTTCCCAATGAGTCTCAAAGAGACACAGTCCACGACTCAGCAAGTGCAAGCTCTCAGCCATGAGGAAAATCTTTAGGAAGGGCTTGTGGAGGAAGCACACCTTGGAGAAATCCATTGGATAAAAAAGGGAAAGGGAATCACTGCTGGCCCTCATTTGACTCTGGTCTGTCATTCATCAACCATCTTTAAGTGTTTTCTAGTAAAGAGCTAGGTATGAATTTACTATTACATTCATAAGACAGAAGCAAGAGAAAAGCTGTTTTGTGAGGAATTTATCTGCATTTGACAAATTTGAATTTTGAAAATTGTTAAGGATATTCAAAATGCATTTTAGCATTTAGGTATCCAGTGTTTGCCCCTGGCTTGGCATCATATATTTGGGGAACATGGATGATAAAGTCGAAATTCCTGAAATGATGAAGTCACTCTCTGAGGCTATTTATTCTTGATGGTGAAGTATTGAGCATTTATCCATGATTCTTTCCCCAGCCAATCCATTTCTTTCTAGGACTGTAAGAAAAGGATCAGAAAGGATAAGGGGGAGAAACCTGGTGTGAAAACTCCTCCCAATCCCTCAATGAGTTTTCAGCAGAGACCTTTATATCCAATGGGCTGCACACAGAAGGAAAATAGGCTGGAGGTTGCTTTTGGCTTAGACATGTGTTTCAGTTTGCTAAACCTGCCAGAATGCAATATATGAGAAATGGGTTGGCTTTTATAATGTGGATATATTAGCATACAAATTTACAGTTCTAAGGCCATGAAAATGTTGAAATTAATGTATCAATAGGAGGATACCTTCTCTGAAGAAAGGCTGCTGGCATTCAGGATTCCTCTGTCAGATAGCAAGGCATATGGCCAGCGTAAACCGGTCCTTCACTCCCAGGTTTCATTGTTTTCAGCTTCTGGTTCCAGAAGCTTCCTCTCTGAGCTTCTGTGTGTCCTCTCTTAGCTTTGCTGAGGCTTTTCTCTCTAAGCACTCTGTGGGATTTTTCTGCCTTTATCATCTCATAAAGGACTCCAGTGAAAGAATTACAACCCACCTTGACTGGGCTGGGTCATGTATCAATTGAAACAACTAACCAAAAAATCCCACCCCCAATGGGTCTGCACCACAGGAATGGATTAAAAGAACATGGCTTTCTCTGGGGTATATAAGAGCTTCAAACCAGCACAACATGCTCATCCTTGCCAAAGGGACTTTTAAAAGCCCTTATTGGGTCCTGCCTTCTGTTATTGGTGATGAGACCTAGAGATAAGCAGAGAGCATATGCAGAACATCCTAAGCTAACAGGACATGGAGGATTTTGACAAGGAAATAATTTGTACATGGTCAGTTTGATTAGTATGACTGAACTGAGTTGATCCCATAGCATTTGAATGTCTACCATAGGATGGTTCTAGATGCATGGAACAAAACTCATGCTTGATGGAAATTACATTATTCAGGCAATAGACTACATTCTCTACTTACTATCTGACATGCCTCAGATGAGTTTCATCAAAAATAATAAAATGGATGCTTTCAAAACCTGGAGCAGGACTGTCTTAAAGGGAGGAAAGCTAAAACAGGAGTTTAGAAGTCTGATCCCTAGCTCTTAAGAGCTTTAGCATCTGGCCATTATATTATGTAAAATTACAAACATACATAAAGTCAATAAAATACTACAACAATACTCCATCAGTCCCCACCAATCTGTGGTACCCCCTACCAATTAATGAAAATTTCAGACATTATATCAAATCAGCCACAGATATTTTAGCATATAGTCCTAAAATATAAGGATGCTTTTTTGTACATAACCACAAATGTTACCATGAAAAAAAATTAGTAAACATTCCTTAACCCCTTAAAGTTTCCAGTCAGTGTTCAAATTTCCTTGGTTTTCTCACAAAGGTTTTTATGTTTGTTTGAAGAAGGCTTAAATAAAAAATCCACATATTGCAACTAAGGTTTAATTCTCTAGATTCATTTTTAATCCAAATGTTCTCCTTTCTGTATTTTTAATTTTTCACATTCAACCTATTGTTTGAAGAAATTGTTCTATGAAATTACCCATACTCTTTGATTTTCATGATTCTGTCCCCATCATATCATTTACCATGTTCTTCTGTTGCCTCTATTTCCTGTAATTAGGTAGATAGATCTCTGAAGATTTGGTCTGATTCATTTGTTTCTGGCAATAAAAATTCACATTTGTGTGCTCTCTCCTTCAATTGGAAGGCATATAGTATCTGCTTGTTTTTCTTTTTGTAATGTTAGCAGTCATTACATGATCATTTCCAATACCTATTATACTAACAGGCTTGCAAAATATTCACATTCTAATCCTATCATTCTTTCTGCATTTATACATGGAAAACTGATAGAAAGAAAAGTGCACCCTCATCAACCATTTGATTATTATGCAATTTTCATAGAAAAGCAATTTAAATACTTTCATATAAAAAGCAATATCAGCACACTTGTTTCACTCCCTTGTTTTCTAGTTTTTGAAATAATGAATTGGCTTCCTAGCCTACTATAAATTTTGCCAGTAAATTTATTTTTCTTTCACTATAACTTCATGGATTTAAACATGTATGATGTTACCAATTTACCGCAGTGTCAGCCATATGGTTTCCCAAATTGTTCCACATTAGGCCAGTGGAAACCTTTCCCAGTTGTCTTCTGAGTCTTTTTTCACACAATTTAGAATTCTTTCATAGTTCCTTTTAATCATATATCCCAGGCTTATTTTATATTTTGTGTCCCAAACTAAGAAGCCCTGGTTCCACTTACTGCCCCTGAGTAAGAAGTTCTGGGAAATGGCATTTAGAGACCACACATGGGGGCTAAGAATTCTCATTATTACTGGATTAGTCACTGTGTTTAGGCCTGTTCAGTATGCACATTAGAAAACTGACATTTTCTAAAGACAAAATAAATCACGAGTTCATGCTTCTATTTTCAGTACAGCTCTTGCTTAAATTTTACTTTATGTTCGGATGACTATTGTGCTGAAAATCTTGGTATCTAACTACATTAACATAATTACTTAATTTGCTTTATCCTAATGTAAATAATATAGTCTAAGAAAAGCAAATCATTTTCAATATTATTGTCAGTACTGCTGCTGAAAAACATGTAAGTTTCCTTTAGACTCATTTTTGTCCTTGGGATATATTCCAACAGAAATTTACCTTCAAATAATATCTCTGCTTTGTTATACCAAATATTCTGCTTTCTACTTCTTTAACAGTTATATAGCTATATAAAACATCTGCATGTTTCCAAGGCAAAGCCTACAAAATAAGTTGTATTAAGCAAAAACCTAACTTTTACCCTGCCCCTTGAAATCATTCTATCCCTTCTTCCTATAATTTCGTTTAATTCCTATGTTTTTGTGATTCTTTAAAATTATGTGTTAACATTTATTCATATTCTGAACTTATTAGCTGAGCAGTATTGTACTATACACTTCTCTCTGTATCTGGTGATTTATACATAATTCCTGGTCATGCCATGGTAATATAGAAGATATTCCTCATTCTTTTCTACACTTAACTAGTCAGCTATTTGGTTATCTACCACCTTCTATTGAAGAACATTTCCAATGTTTATAGTCTTTTCCCAATTCAATTAGTGCTGCAATTAACAGTTTTGGAGGATACACATTTTGTAATTTTTCTAGTGTTCTTTGGCATAGATTCTTCAAAGTGGGATCACTTGGTAAAAGCATAAGTATATATGTAATTTTCTTAGCTATTGCCTTGTTTTCCACATTATGGAATGTATCATTTTGTATTTCAACCAGCATTATACAACTGTAACTATGTTTTACAGTTTCACCAAAAAAGGTAAATATTTGCAATTTACCTGAATATAATAAGTGAAAAGTTGTATCACTGTAAATTCCATTTCTAACTTGCAATTCCTTTATTAGATGTGTGATTAAGTATTTTTTCATATGTTTAAGAAATACTTGTATTTCTTTTTATTTCCGCTAACTATTATTACTAACCTCTTCCATGTTATTCTATAGCCTTTCAGTTTAAGAAACAAATTATTCTACATTGACAACCAAAGAATGTGTAGGCTTCCAATATGCAAACTCCTTGTGTATGTTCCTTTCTTCTGCGCTTGCCCTTCCCACAAAGTATCCCAGATAAATGTTTTTCCTTAAAATTTCTCTTTCATTTCCTGTGACACATTGTCAGTTCACTATCTTACTTATTTATCAAATGAAGTGTTAAGCCTAGAAAGGGATGAGGAGGATTATGTTCAACATTTACTGATGTAGTAATGATCAGAGTGCATACATTTACAAAAGTACCATGAACGCCAAAAGCACACTATGTACACATTCACTCAAAAATACTTATGAGGATCTACTGACTGCACAATAACATTTTACTAGTATGTCTGTAATAAGCTCTGGGTATGAAAGAGCCATCACACAGAGAGTTATTCTCTCCTCTTTGCACAGAATTTTGGATTCCTTTCCTTTATTTTCCCAAGAAGGTTCCCAAAGACGGATGCTTTAGAGCTGATTGCTCTTTTTCTCAAATAACAGTCATGGAGGAGGTGGTCCACTCTTGGCTGTGAGCTGGGACTGCATCAAGCAAAGCTGACTCCACCTTTGCAGAACCAGTGTCATGAAAACACGGAGGATAAGTCAGGGGAGAGCTGCTTCACTTTTCCCATTTTCACACTCAGCATCCAGAAGTGGTTTGGTTTTCTCAGAGGTGGCATCGATCCTAAAAATCTCTTCTTTTTTAAGGAGAACTTTAGCATCACTTACCACAGTGTCAAGGAAATAAGCTTGCCAATAGAACGTTTTACCAAAGTAGAGGCCAGTGGCAATGAGGCCACCACTGATAGAGAAGATTTTCTCCACACATTTCAACACTGTTTCCCCTAAGGTCTCCTCATCCTTCTGAACTGACAGCAAATCGGGAGACTTAATATTTGCTGTGAGCATTTCCAGTGACACATTCAAACTTTCAGCCATGTTTTTGAGGGATTCATCATCCAGCCCAAAGTGAGACCTATAGAGGTTTAAGGTCTCCTTCAGTGTCTGCATTTCATTACCCCCTACACTCATGAAAGGGATGGTGGCCCATGCTCCAGCTTTCAGTGCCTCCAGCCAGATCTTCTGCTTCAAGGAATCCCTCTTCCTGTCAATGGCAGCCTCGGTAACACAGGGCAGGCACTGCACAAAGATATGGCGCTTCTGAGCTGGGAGATCCTTCAGAAGAGTGGTCTGCAACTTTGGGAAATCATAGTTAGACACATCAAAGCTGGAGATTAAGAAGACACAAGGATCCGTCACTTCGGCTTTCTCAAGATGTTCCAGACAGTCCTTTCTAATGTCTTGAAAGAGAGTATCCTTATTGAAAGTCTTGGGTTTACATTTTTTTAGATTGTATAAATCACTGTCCACCTTGGATCGAACAAAGTAGAAATTCTTCTTCATTTTTTTAATTGCTTTGGCAAGTTGTGCATCATTCTCTTTGAACCGTGTAGTAGAAATGATAATAAAGAAATCATATTCACCAAATTTCATTTCCTTCAGGTACTTCCGTGGTGGGAATCTGGTGGTTCCGATGCCAGGCAAGTCCCATATTGTCACATTGGAAATCTTCGGGTGTTTGTAGTCTCTTCTCTCCATGGTTGTCTCTACATACCCTACCTGGGCTGCATCTTTTCCTTCATGGTCCACACCCCTCAGGGCATTGATAAAACTGGATTTCCCTGATCCAGACTCCCCTGTCACAGCAATGTTTATTGGGGCATTCTCAATCTCTTTCAATGCATCACAGATCACAGAAGTTGTCTTTTGAATATCTCCTTTCTCCAGAAGTGATTGGATCAAAGTGATGGTTTTCTGAGGGAGGATTTTGCTTTCCATCTTGAAATCCTTAAAAAATTCTTCAAAGCTGGAGGCCAAATTATGAGCATTGGATGGTGCGGGTTTGGAGGAAGATGACTGACCCATGTCCTTGGGCAGCTGAGGATGCTAGAGGGAAGAGGAAAGAGAAAAAGTCAAAGAAATTGAAATACCAAGATGCTATGGCATTTGCTCCCTCCCACATTATAGATAGAAGACTTTTCTCTTTATAACAATGCACATTTCCTGGACTTCTGAACAGGATATAGTTTGCCCTTGGTCATACTCTTCCCATATCTTTGAATGCCCTCCTCTTTGAAGAGGTTTTTCTCCATTCAGGACTAATTCAGAGGCCTGATTATCCTATACAAACTCCTAACCATGTTATTCTTTATTATGTTTCAGTTTTCTTTACCTTTTTTTAATGTGGAAATATTAAATTTCCCCACCTCAGGAATTCCTGATATTATCACAAACATTGGAGACTACAATTTAGAAGGCCAAGCCCTTGGCCTACTTACATTTGTGCCTGAGTCACCCCTAGAGAACACCTGTTGTTGCTCAGATGTGGCCTCTCTCTCTAAGCCAACTTGTCAGGTGGACTCACTGCCCTCCCCACTATGTGTGACATGACTCCCAGGGGTGTAAATCCCCATGGCAATGTGGAACGTGCCTCCCAGGGAAAAATCCTTCTTGACCAAATGGGGGAAGAGAAATGAAACAAAGTAAAGTTTCAGTGGGTAAGAGGTTTCAAATGCAGTCAAGAGATCATTCTGGGGGGTTATTCTTACCCATTATATAGATATCCCTTTTCACTTTTATTGTATTAGAATAGTTAGAAGGTGTGCTGGTTTGTATATATTATGTCCCCCAGAAAGTGCCATATTCTTTAATGCATTCTTGTAGGGGCAGACATATTAGTGTTGATTAAGCTTGAACCTTAGGATTAGGTTGTGTCCATGGAGATGTGACCCACCCAACTGTAGGTGATAACTCTGATTAGATAATTTCCAAGAAGGCATGACCCCACCCATTCCACATGGGTCTTGATTGGTTCACTGGATTGTTATAAAAGCTTAGAGAGAAGAAGCTCAGACCTAGTGGTAGCTGAAATAGACATTTTGAAGATGGCCATTGGAAGCTAATGCAGACATTTTGGAGAATGCCATTTTGAAATACAACCTGGCAGCAAGCAGACACCAGCCACATGCCTTCCCAGCTAACAGAGGTTTTCCGGATGTCATTGGCCATCCTCCAGTGAAGTTACATGATTGTCGATGCATTACCTTGGGCACTTTATGGCCTTAAGACTGTAACTGTGTAACCAAATAAACCCCCTTTTATAAAAGCCAATCCGTTTCTGGTGTTTTGCATTCTGGCAGCATTAGTAAACTAGAACCGAAGGAAATACCTGAAACTGCTGGACTGCAATCCAGTAGAGTTTATTCTTGAGGATGATTCTATAACTATATAGCTTACACGGTATAACCATGTGATTGTGAAAACCTTGTGGCTCACACTCCCCTATCCAGTAGTGGACAGATGAGTAGAGAAATGAGGACAAAAGTAAATAAATAAAAGGCGGTTATGGGGGGTGTGGGATGATTTGAGTGTTTTTTTTTACTTTTACTTTTATACTTATTCTTATTTTTATTTTTTTTTGGAGTAATTAAACATTCAAAAATTGATTGTGTTGATAAATGCATAAGTATATGATGATACTGTGATCAATTTACTGTACACTTTGAATGAATTTATAGTATATGAATATATCTCAATAAAATTGCATAATAAAAAAGGGAGTGTTTAAAATTTTCAGAGACAAAAAGTTAACAAGTTAACACGAGACATGACCTACAAGGAATGCTAAAGGAATTTCTAAGGATTGAGGAAAAAGGAAGGAGAGAGAGGTCTGGAGTCGGGAATGGAACTGAAGAGTATTTGTAAGGGTAACCTAAAGGCAAAAAGGAGAAAACGGGGAAAAATTAGATCTGACAAATAAAAAACAAAGGATAAAATCGTTGGTTCAAGAACTGTCCTCACAATAATATTTTGAATGTGAATAAATTCAACTCCCCAATTAAAAGGTACAGACTGGCAGAATGGATTAAAAAGTATGATCCATTGATACGCCATTTTCAAGAGACTCATCTTAGAAACAGTGACACAGAGATTGAAAGTGAAAGAATGGAAAAAAAAATTTCATGAAAGCTGAAGCCAAAAGAAAGCAGAGGTAGCTATACTAATATCAGACAAAAGAGACTTTAATGTAGATATATAATTACAGATAAAGATGAACACTATATATTAGTAAAAGGGACACTTAGCCAAGAAAACATAAAAATCATAAGTGTTCATGCACCCAATCAAGTAGCTCCAAAGTACATGAGACAAACACTGGCAAAACTGAAAGGAGCAATAGACATTTCTACAATAATAGTGGGAGACTTCAATACACCGTTCTCTCCTATAGATAGATCAACTAAATAGAAGACCAATAAGGAAATTGAAAACTTAAACAATGTGATAAATGAATTATATATAACAGACATATATTGATCATTATATCCCAAATTACCAGTATATACATTCTTCTTTAGCACTCATGGAATTTTCTCCAGGATAAATCATACAATGGGGCACAAAACACCCCAAAGCCCAATAAATTTAGAAAGGATGAAATTATTCAAAGCACATTATCTGACCATAATGGAATGCAACTAGAAATCAATAACCACCAAATAACAAGAACATTCACAAATATGGGGAGATTAAAGAACACACTCCTCACAAAGAAGAAATTTCAAGAGAAATTGGTAAATATCTAGAGACAAATGAAAATGAGAAGACAACATATCAAAACCTATGGGATGCAGTGAAGGTGGTACTGAGGGGAAGTTTGTAGCTCTAAATGCAAACATTAAACAGGAAGAAAAAGCTAAAATCAAAGGAAGAAGCTAGAGAATGATCAGCAAACTAACCCTAAAGCAAGTAGAAGAAAAGAAACAGGAGATATTAAAGCAAAAATAAATGATATAGAGAACAAAAAAAATAGGGAGAATAAATAAACCAAAATCATTTTTTTAAGGAGATCAACAAGATTGACAAACCCTTAGATAGACTGACAATGTCAAAAAGAGAGAACACCCAAATATACACAATCAGAAATGAGAGGATCCTGAAGGAATTTAAAAGAAGCTTTTGATTTTGACGACTTCCCATTTATCTATTGTTTCTCCTTTGTTGCTTGTGCTTTGACTGTCAAGTCTAAGAAGCTACCTCCTATTACCAGGTGCTGAAGATGTTAACAAAAGAGTGGCATATGGAGAAAACTACCTATTGCATAATATGGACTCTATTTACTGGGAATACCTTACTAGTGTACCACACTAATACTAGGGATAAATAACTAGGGGCTGATAAGAGCTTTGGGGTGTTTGGGGTTGTGATTTTTTTTTTTTTTTTAATGGAGAACAATGATGATTGTACAACTAAGTGAAAATAATGTGAGACATGGATTGGTTTTCTTGGTAGAATATATGCTTTGTGAAATTAAGAACATCCTCCTTAATAAATCAAGCTCTTGATCTTGAGGCTTGCTCTTGTGAAACGTGTGGCTGTAAAGGGGAGTCTAAGGCTACGTATAATTATGTCTGGAGGAGGTTACCCTCATGCAAGCTCCAGTTGCATATCCCAAATGGCCACGGTATGCAAAGCCCAAATCAAAAGTGGTCCTGAAAATACTAAAGAATACCTATGTCCCTATCTGAGATTCTATGAAAGTTTCTCTCACCAAGTTTATTTTTCAGAAACTTAAATCCTCCAGAGATCTCCTATGCCAGATCAGTCCCAAATCCCAGAGGCAACAGCCTTTTCAAGAACATCAACTGGATGCATCCCCCTTCCCCATAAGGTCAACAAAATTTTTTAATATGAACAAGTTAGGGTGGTCACTTCTCAGATATCCCTGAAGATTGAGAAGTGTGAGGGGTAGCAACAGAAAATAGGATTTAACAAAGGATTATGAATACTGAATCTTTATATATATTAGTTTCTAGGGTGTTAGAATAGCTAGAAGGAAATAAATGAAATGGAGGAATGTAACCCATAACAATATTTGAAATTTGCTCTACAGCAACTTGTTAAAATGTACTTTGAAAGTTGTCACCTTTCTGTATATATATTATATTTCAAAATAAGGAAATAACTGAAATGTTGGAACTGTAACTCATAACATACTTTGCAATTTTCTCTATAAGTACTTGTTACATCATACTTTGAATGCCATAACTTTCTGTATACATGTTATATTTCACAATAAAAATGTAAAAGAAATTCATTTCTAAGAATTTTAATAGCAGCAGCATTTATCCTAAATCAAAGTTGGAAGGAAGCCAAAAGTCATCAACACTATAATGGAAAAGTAATTTGTGGTGTACTCATATATGGAAGAGTCTGGAGCAATCAGAAAAATAAGCCTCCATTACCCACAACACTGATGAAACACATGACATAATATTGAGTAAATGGTCCTAGAAATGAAAGAATGCAGCTATATGATTCCATTTATGTAAAACTCAAAGCCAGCAAAAACAATCCTGGTCATGTGGGTGGATTGTGGTCTCTATTGGAGAGTTAGAGAAGGAATCAGCGTGAGGGGCTGCTTTGGTTCTGGTCACATACACGTCCATCTTCTGGGCCCTTGTGCCAAGGCTGCAAATCCACAGTGATATGTGTGTGCTGTATACAGTGGGTAGTGGGATTTTTGTATGTAGGCTACACTTCAATACATTTTAAAAGAGGCAGGGAGGGAGGAAGGGAGGGAGGGAGGGAGAGAGAGAGAGAGAGAGAGGTACAAGAGAGATACAAAAAGAGAGAGAGAAAGAATACTGAATAAAATAAGCATTCAAGTAAGTAAACCAGAAAAGGTACAGCAGTCTCAACCTAAAAAGAAAGAAAGAATAAAATGAAAAATGAATGAATATAGATAGCTAAACAAACAACAATAACAAAAAAAAAAGAAAAACAATGAAAAAAATTTTAAATGATTAATGAAAAATCAAAGCATGGTTATTTGTAATGATTCAAAACATGAACAAATTTCATATACTATTAAGGAGGGAAAAGGAAGTTGGCATAAAAAATATAGTTGGAGAATGAGATAGGAAAGTGCAGTGAAACAGAGTTTAAAATTTTATTATTTACTTTAAAATCCATAAAATAATATTATTTGAAATGGTAGCAAAAACATTTTTATACCTAGATGGATTAATTTGCTAGAACACTGTGAGAGGTGACAAATGGTACAGGGAAAAGAAATCTCTGAACAGTTTACAGCCTTCCTCCAGCTGTCCTGTCCCTCAGCCTTTCGAGTTCTCAGACCCAAAATTGAGCCTCCAGGCTCACCCACCCTCTGCCCTTCTGCTCGTCTTCCATTTTTTTTTCACATATATTCAATGCAAAGTGTTTTCTCACTCACCAGATCCTGAGAGAAAAGAGACTTCTGGTGTCAGAGATGAACTCTGAACGTTCTCCTCAAAGGAGCAGAAAATGCTGAGGCTGGTGTCGTGCTCTCTGCAGCCACAGCACAGAGAACTCCTCTGCCTCAGACTTGTGGTTGTCAGTGAAATCCAGGTCCCCCGTGGTCGCCGGAGAGAGAGGAGCTGACTGTCACTCTGAATGGCTGAACGGCCTGTGAGGAGCTGGCAGGACTCAAATCCTCCAGCCACGCACCACCCTCACAGGAAAGTAATCACCCGGGGAGAAGAAAGCAGTCAGCACATTCAGATCCCTGTGTTTCCAAGGTCAAAGGGTGAAACCCCAATTCCACTTATACCTCTTCCCAAAAATACAGCCGTTTCCAGGAATCAAAAGTGAAAGGCGCCATGAACTTAGCTGTGAGCTGCCCAAGCTTTAGTGTGATAAGTGAGGGGAGGAAGAGGGGCCCAGGAGTGATCCCAGCCCAGGCTCCAGCTCCAGGCCAGGAGCAGCTGAGCCAGGGGACAAAGACACAGGCCTGAGCCCTGGGCAGGTGCCTCTCGGGGCTTCCTCCCATAAAAATGCTCCTCAGACCAGCCTCTGTGGAAGTAAACCCTTGTCCCTAAAGCCTTTTGAAAATCCCCATTAATTATTCATTAAATAGAACATCCACTACATGGTTCACAATTCAGGAGCTATAAAAGAACATTCAAAAATATGTCATCCCCCCAACACATCTGTACACACAGTTCCCCTCACGAAGGGGACCATGTTGTCCTGCCAAGAATATTTTATGGACATATGAGCAAGTTTGCACAATCTCTTTCCATGTTTTCCACATGGGAGCTTTCTCTACAGGTCTTACACCTTGATTTTCACACTTAACAAATGATCAGCAATGGTTCTAGATCAGTCATTCATAGCTCTTTCTGTAAAAAGAAAATATAAATTTCTTTCTTATTAGGAAATAGAATATACAAAAATGTGCATAAAATCTAAAAGTGCATTTTAACTTATTTACAAACATCTATTTTACTACTATGTATGTCAAGAAATAGGCCCTATATGAACCACAACTCAATAAAGTTGTTTTCAAACCCCAAAAGAAAAAAAATTATAGGACTTTTCAGCTCTCAGAAATCTCTCATGAGTCTCTGCAAATATCACCTCCCTCCTACCCACTGGAGTTCAACACAGCTATGATTGGTTTGGATTCAGAAACGAGGTTATTACATCAGCTAATCAAACCCAGATCTCACATATATTTGTATTGCCCTCTCTTAGTAAAACTTTCTTTTGCAAACATCTCTTAGTCTAACAACAACTTTTCAAAACCGGCCTTATTATCCCCATTTCACAAGTTACATGAAATACTAAAGTCCAGACAGTTCAAACTAATTGTTCCAGTTCATATAACCCATAATTTTCATGTCTTTAGAGAGTTGGAGTCCAGATGGTGATATAAAATCATGACATACAGATACCTCCTCAAGTCATTCTCAGGTAAATACACAGAGAAAAGTGTCTCCTTCACTTGTGATCTGAAATATGCATCCTAGTAATTCAAGGAGATGAGGAAGGGCAAGTTTGTGTGTTTGGGAATTTTATATATTTCCAATCAGGTTACAATTTCCAATAATTTGGTCATTCTACATATAAGATTAATTTTTGCAACCTGGAAAACTCATATGAACTGCCATTGAATGCCATATTAACACCATATTTACTATAATTTTGTAGAGAATATTGGACATGAACCTGTTTTGCATGTGCAATTTCAAAAATGTATCAGCTTTACAATGTTTTTTCTACTTAAAAAAATCTTTTACAGGAGTGATGCCCTGCAGAGAGGAAAAAAGGAAACAATAAGCTGCCATTGCCTGTGGGAACTTACAGAACTCAAGTCCCTATATAGACCCAGCGTGGTTGTGACACCTCCAATGGCAACCACCAACTCAGCCTGTCTTCACTAGCTGTGACAGGGGAGAGTCTGTCTCTCTCCAGGGAGCTCTTGGGGGTCTTTCTCTCACTGTGGTAGGCACTGTAGATGTGGAGAACCAGAGAAATATTGAGCAAAAGATAAAGGTCTTTGATTTCATCCTCAGCAAATTCTAGATTTGTGATCTGCTGATTGTAATAATGAATGCAAATCAATATATTATAAGATTCAATGGGAAAACACACCATTTCAATAAAAGAAAAAAGTACTTTGATTAAAGTCAACATCATATTAAGATCTCAAAATTATATTTTTGGCCAAATAGAAATCTTAACTGCATCATATATATTGATCAAAAAATACTACTGATATTCTACTTAGTGCCAAATAATAAAAATTTTTATTTTGGAGGTGTTGAATAAGACAAGGATTGCTGCTATCTACACTTATATTCAATGTTTTACCGGAGATATATACCCATTAAGTAAGATAGGGAAATGAATGAAAAACAAGAATTCTCAATGAAGGATGAAAGCAATAATATTCTAGATGTTATACCTGAATACATAGAAAAAACTACCAAGACAAATTAAAAATAAGAGAGTTAAACAATGTTGCCAGGTAAAAATTCAATCCTTAAAATAAATCAAGTGAATTTACATATAACAGTAAAAATAAGAGACCTGAAGAATGAAACTTTTAAAAGTAAATAGCCTTTAAAATATTAAAGTATTAATTATATTAGTGTGTTTTTAGAAAAAATGCAATATACACACCGAAAAAAAAAAAAGGAGAAATAATCATTGAACAAACTGAAGGATGACCAAATATATGGGAGATATACCAGGACATGGACTGAAAATTTTAGTATTGTCAAGTTGTGAATTTTTCTATATTGGATATATAGATAAAACAAAAACCCAATTTAAAGACTACCATATCTGTGGTTGTTTCTGAGCTCACTGCCCGATGCACAGAGAAACCAATTGTTTGACACTGAGATTTTGAATTAAGAAAGAGCTTGATTGTGAGTTT
This sequence comes from Choloepus didactylus, assembly GCF_015220235.1. Lineage (NCBI taxonomy): Eukaryota > Metazoa > Chordata > Mammalia > Pilosa > Megalonychidae > Choloepus > Choloepus didactylus. The sequence continues at coordinate 3,380,920 of NC_051330.1, forward strand.
TACCAGCAAGAAGACAGGAGACAAGGCTCAAATCTCTCTCCTAGACTTGAGGAATAAGGGGGATTTTATAGGAATGGAAGGTGGGCATTGCTGTGGTTTGACTGGCTGGGCACAGATTTGCTCACATAGTGATGAGGCTGGCGTTTGGCCAGATTTTCCTTGTTGGAAGACTCTCCTTTTGGATTTTCCTGGGGTGTCAGAGATTATCTGAGGATGCATTCCTTGTTTCTGTGCATGCTTGCTTTACATTGGCCTGCAAAACAAGCTCAAAAGGAGAAGCAGTTGCTACTAATGTGTTAAAGAATAGCTAACCGGTTTTGAGCATTTCACGATCCTATGTGAGTATCTGTGTGTTCATTTATGTGCATCCTTTTGTATGTCCATATGTATAAATTTAATGTCTATGCATGTTGAGAAATTGTCGTTTATTTTTGAAGGAATGTGAAAAAAAGAAGTGCCAATAATTGCAAAGACACCATTCTAGAAGAAAACCAACATGGGAGAATTTGCTCTGCAGGATAACAAGACTTATTACAGCACTACACAATAGAAATGGAGTTTTTTGTATCAAGAATAGAACACTGCCTGTAGAAATGTATAAGGTGTGCAAAACTGCAATTGAGGAGGTCCAGTTCCAGCTCCAACATATAAAGAGCATGAAAGTCATCACTCTCATCTTCACAAAAAGAAAAAAGCTGAACAAACTGAAATCAATGATCTTTGCTGACTCAACAGAAAACTGAGGTGGCAGGGCAAACAACCTCTGCAGGGACACATGAGTGCAGAGAAACACAGCTGAGTTCTCCTTATGTGGAGCAGAACATGCTGGAGCAACCAACATGGGACACTGAAACAGCAATTCTGATGAAATTCCAGAGGCTGGGAGACTGAGTGTGATCATGAGAACATGGGAACATGAAAGTGAGAAATTCCTACAAGCAGCAATCTTAGCCCCCCTCTCCTGCACTTTCACGGGTCTTAGCTCCAGGAACCCCAACCCAAGCTCATAATGAAGATCCAAAAATGATCCTTCATGGTTCTGGTAGGGGGATGGAAAGCAACCATTGCAAGCTACGCCCAGAACATTCTCCCTAAGAGGGCTGACTCCCCAGGACAAAAGACTACCAGAGACTCCTTCCACTTGGGAGGAAGGAATTCCTCCTACTTGAGCCTCTTCTAGCCTTCATGTCTCACCTAAGGTGAGGGGGAACAGCTGAGAAACTCATGAGAGGATCCAGACTCAACAAAAGCCTAAGATTTAATCAGAAGATTATAGACTCCTCCCCTTCCCCCACCTCAGTTTACACACCACAGCAAAGAACTCCAGGGTGGTCAAAATGGATTCAGTATAAAAGAGATGCAAGATGAATACCCTATTTTAGGAGCCCAAAATAACCCAAAGACAATAGGGGAGACAAAAATAAGGTTGAAAAAAATATGAATCTCTAGCTCCTACTGCCATTGCAAATAGTAAATAAAGCAGTAGGTGCTAGACTTTCATATTTTTCTAGGCAACTTGATATAAAACCCCCATCTAAAGGCTGATTTTCCTCTGTTCTTTAACCTGCTATATCTCTAGTGATAATTCATAACATAAATTCTCATACATATGCCTTCAGTTATTCTAGGGAGAGCAGTGAAAGGAAGGCAATGCAATGGATGAATTTCACCTTGCAAATGACATCCAAATATTTACCTTTGTTCTTCATTAACTTGAAGGATTAGCAGGAATGATTAATCAGCAATTGTGACACTGAGTTACTAAGGTACCCTGGCTTCCAAACTGAGAGCCCCTGCTCACCAGCCAACATTCCCAAATATGTCTCTCAGAGAAAAGATATCATTCACGTCAGAGATGTGGTGGATCATCAGAAAATCCTAGATCTGGTTGACATGCTCACTATAGTTAAAGGGACAGGAATCTTCCTCTGCTGGGGTCCTGTCCCTTCCACTAAAATATAAATCCAGTTAACTGATGTAAGGGAGAAAGAAATTGAAAAGATCCTGCAGTTTAGCTCCGTTAATCAATGAATGTAAGGCAGCTGGACAGGACTTAAAACTCCCCTGACTCCTGTTTCACCACTTGATGTGAAGCTGGAAAAACCCTGGAGGAATGAAGAATTAGACACATCTCAGAATTTACTGTGTTTCAAGAATTGAAAAGTGAAAATTGGCCTTTACTCCTCCTCCCAACAACTCAGTCAATTCCAAGAAGAGAAATTTTGAAATTCCTGAGATGACAGGTCAGCTGTCTGAAATGTAAGCCATGGTAAGTGAGAAAAGCATAAAGAAACAACTTAGTAACAAGGTTTGGACATCCTCTGTGGCCCCCAAAAGACCATCTTCTGCTGGCCCCTGCCTCCATCAACAACCTAAACTATATTTCACACAACAGGTTACTGGGTCCTGTGCAAATGCCACTTGTAGTCTCACCTTGGATCCACCCCAACTCTAGCTCCTATGACTTATAATCCTATTTCTTGACAGCTGTAGATTTATTTCCCTCAGACCTTGCTACTATTGTATAGACTCTGAGGGAGAGTTTGACAATGGAATAGAAAATTTGGGGTGTGAAAGTGAGTAGACAGGAATAAGGGAGAGGGAAGCCAGTATTGATGAACCATGAAGCTGGGAAGGACTGTGATCACGCCAGGCTCCCTCACACCCATCGGTGTACTTATGTCTCCCAGCACCCCTGCCAGGTGGTTATGTTTATCTCCACTTCAGTCGACTTAGCTGCATAGTTGAAATTTCCAAAGAGTTAAGTCCACTCACCAAAAACCAGGAAGGAGAACTCAGAACCAAGTTTAGATATTTTTGATTCACCAACAAGTGTTTATTGGAAAATTCTATGTGCTATGTGCTAGGCAGCCTTTAAGTGATGGACACTCAGAGGGAAATAAAGTGCACACTCCAGCTGCTGTCATTTACCTTGAAGTCTAGTAGGAAGAAACCACTTATAAAGTAACTACTAACAAAATGATCCTAAGGATGCTGGGCATACATTGAATAGCATCGTGTATTAAGAAGGGTGATCATCTCAAACAGCATATGTCCTATTTATATTTTTATTTGTTCTAGCAAACAAACAGCACTGTATCAGCAGATGGAATCTGAGAGCTTTTCTTAGACTCAGGACTCTGGGCTGTGTCTGACCCCACACCACTGTCACCAGTCAAGTACTTGGAGAAGATGAGGGGACTCTCCAGATGTTAGGAACTCAGTAACCTCCTAGTGGGCTGCTGGCCATCTGTGGCAAGGAGATCTGCATTTCCAGGAACACATGAGATTTTCCTGAGAAAGTTTTAGAGAAGGCTTCCCAGGATGTATGTAACTAGTTATGAAAAAACTATGCAAACAAGGAAGGTAGGAAAAAAATACATTGAAGGGAGATGCAGCCAACATGCGCTGTAAAGGAAGTGCTCTCCTCCTCTTTTCTCCCTGTCTTACTCTCTCCTTCCATCTCCCCCTTTCTTTGACACACCGAAACCCAATCCTCACCACAATATATTATAACTATTTGTTTGGAGGAATATAAATGTGGCAACTCCAAAAAAACTATGCCCTGGATTTCAAATTCCCAGTCACTCACAGGGGAACTTTCTCTACCTTCAAATGTAGATTCAACTGCATCATGAAAATGGGATCTCCATGGTTGGAGTGAGAGGTGGAGTCTAACTCAAATTGTTTTCCATATATCTCTGATTCTAGAAGTTGATAGAAAGCTGTTGGTAGATTTTATATTTAGGACGTTGTAATTAATGAAGAGAACTCCCCTCTGATGTTTTCCAGGGCTCAAAGTCCAACAAACTCAAACCAAAGTAGACAGTAATATGTGGGTGATAAACTGACTCTTACTTACATGCTACTGTCACTGGTGCTTGCCAGAGCTACCCTGATTTTGTAGCCTGGGGACATTGTTTCCTATTCATATTCTCTTCCAGACTGAGGCTAATCCTACTGATTTCAGGGAGGAGACAAGCATAGCCATGGCTGATTTCCCAATCTGCCAACAGCAGAGACCCACACTCAGTCCCTGATATGGCGCCATTCCCCGAGGTGATCAGCCTGCTACCTGGTGGCAGGTGGATTACATTGGACAACTTCCATCATGGAAATGGCAGTGGCTTGTTCTCACTAGAATAGACACACACTGCAGATATGAGCTTGCCTTCCCTACATGCCATGCTTCCACCAAAACTACCATCCGTGGACTTACAGAATGCCTTATCCACCATCGTGGTATTCCACACAGCAGTGCTTCTCATCAAGGACTCACTTCACAGCAAATGAAGTGTGGAAAGGGCTCCTGCTCACGGAAATCTCTCATCTCACCATGTTCCGCATCATCCAGAGGCAGCTGTGCAGATAGAATGGTGAAATAGCCTTTTGTTTTGTTTTGTTTGTTTTCAGTTTTTTAAAAGCTTTACTGGAAGCACTGACTATCCCAGAAACAGGTAGTAAAGAGACAAATGGAGGGCAAAGATATCCCTTACACACAGAGTTGTGAACCTAATATGTTTTTTTCTTATTTTATGGAAATTACTTTGTTTACTCAGGATTTTTACACTCTTCATGCTTTAGAAGCAAATACTAACCACATTAGTATAGGAAAAAATAAGACTTTTGTAACTAAATCTGTATACATTTTCAATCAGTGGTACAACTAAAGATTTCAAGAGTTTTTAATCATTCTGCACCCAAAGTTATAATCCATTTTACTTGCATTAAGTGAAAATTCAATTAATCTCTCCATTGTTGAAGGCTTACATTTTTGGGTACAGGCTGGTGGGCCTGCTGAACTTAGAATTAATACAACTTATGTTTATGTTTTCATTTTGTTCCACTCTCAATGTTAAAAGCAGAAATTAAAACTGCAATCTCAGACACATTTTAGCAACATAAAATTATGAAAAAGCAGAGCTATGTATTATACTTCAAATATTTGGGAATAATTTTCAACCCCTATTGCTACATGGTTACAGTTTCTATAAAACTATGTTGTTAGCCATAACATTTCTATAAGATACTCTGATTCAGTTGGGAAAAACCTCAGTTCTAAAAGGCCGATGTATTCTAAAATCGTCTTATAATAGCATATATAATTTTCTTCGGTAGTGGGAATTCAAAGTGATTTTACTTATTAAATTCATGATTATGATTTAGACAACTAAAGCTGTATATTTCCAGCCATTTCCTCATTGCTCAGTCAAAACTGTCTTCCATAGAATCTTGAATATTTTTTAATATCAGTGTCTTACCTGTGACAACTCAATTACACACACACACAATTCCACCAGACTTTATTTCCAGGGGTTCATCTATGTAGGTATTTATGTAAGTATAGTCAAACTAGAGAACTTAAACTCAGAGCAGCCCAGCACAGAGCGGAGGCAAAGAAGCGAGGAGCCAGAGGGGCCTCTGATGGTGATGTCATCATGGCTTTGGGGCCCTATGAGAGAGTTATCTCCCTTGTTTAGAGTGGATTATGGTTGAGAACTGCTCTCCAGCAGTGAGCCTGTAAACATCTGCTCCTTGGCACGTACTTCTCACCTTGAAACTCAGAATGGCCATTGGATCTATTCTTCGGGTCACCAAAGATACTGGTTAATAGATCAGCATCTGGTACTGATGGCTGATTAATAAGGATTATGTTAATTAAAACATTTTTTTATAATCAGTTTTTTAACTGGCATGTTATATGCCAATTTATCCTTACATGATCATTTGTAACAAAGTAACTTACTCAACAAATTAACTATTCAAATAAGATAAGGTTGCTCTCCAAAATGCTAAAATTGCCAGTAGAGATGCATTTATGCTAGTGTTTTTTTAAATGCAATTTTATTGAAATATATTCACACACCATATAATCCATCCAAAGTATACAATTAATGGCACACAGTATCATCATATATTTCTGCATTCATTGCCACAATCAATTTTAGAACATTTCCATTACTTCAAAATAAAGAAAAAAATTAAAAAAGAACACACAAAACATCCCATACCCCTTATCCCCATGTTATTTATGTATTTTTGTCTTTATTTTATTACTTATCTGTCCATACAGTGGATAAAGGGACTGTCAGTCACAAAGTTTTCACAATCATATGGTCCCAGGATAAAAGCTACATAGTTATACAATCATTGTCAAGAATCAAGTCTGCTAGACTACGGTTCAACAGATTCAGATATTTCCTTCTTGCTTTTCTAATACACTAGAGACTAAAAAGGAAAATCTTTATAATGCATATGAATAACCTCCAGAATGAACTTTCAACTCTATTTGAAATCTCTTAGCCACTGAAACTTTAGTTGGTTTCATTTCTTTTTCCCCTTTTGGTCAAGAAGGTGTTCTCAGTCCTATGATGCCAGGGCCAGGCTCATCCCTTGGAGTCATGTTCCACATCCCCAGGGAGACTTAAAACTGCTAGGAGTCATGACCCAAATAGGAGGCATGATGGTGAGTTTATTTGCAGAGTTGGCAGAGAGAGAGAGGCCACATCTGAGTAACAAAAGTGGTTCTCTGGGGAAGACTCAGGCATAATTATAAGTAGGTTTAGCTTCTCGTTTGCAGGAACAAGTTTCACAAGGGCAAGACCCAAGAATGGGGCTTGACTTATTAAATTGGGAGCCCCTAATGCTTGCTAGAATATTAGCAATTTCCCAGGTGGGGAAGTTTAATATTTCCACATTTGTTGTCTGTCCCTCAAGAGTTACTTTCTGCCCCAAATATTCTGGGATGTATCGGGGTATCACATTAACCTCTGTAGAATAACATGATCTCATTCTCTATTCTAGGTTCCATGCAATTATTTTCTTTATATGGAGTCTGCTCATCTTCACCAGATAACCATGAATGTTGAGGTTGCTAATTAATGGACTATGAGCCAAAGGCACCCAACTTGTCTCCCCGTCACAGCTGGCACAGCCCACGCTTCCCTTGCAGCTCACATCTTCCTTGCCCCTCTCCAGCCCCACACATCCTCCTTTTATAAACTGCCTCCTAAACCCACATGCTAATTTTGCTCAAGAAAATCTTCATATGTTCTTTGGTTTTCAGAGTCTGTTTCCAGCATAACAGTCTGGTGTCAGAAGAATGGGATTCCATGCAGATGGCAGGAAGATGCAGGGATAGCAGCTCTGAGAAGAGAGCGGTACCAGCAGGAATCCACTGAGTTCCATCTCTTCTGGGTTCATCATCTGGCTACATTGGCTGGCCGCTCTCAGATCTTTGAACCCTGCTCTGTTGTGGTTGAGATCAAATCCTTGAACTGTCAAGTAAGAGCTCTCTGTTTTATTGACTCTGTTTTGCTTGATCACAAACAGATGCTTATTATTTGTATAAGAAGTTGAATGTCCACAGTTGCAACTATCCTAGTAAATGATTTGCACTAACCTCCGATGAACCTAAATTTGCACAGCTGCACTGGGAGTGTTTTGATCATGTCAGGCTTAATTATCTCAAGGAGAAACTTGCCCAAAATTTAAAATTAAGTTTGCTAAATAGGATGCTATTAACAAATGTCTACCAGAAACTATTGAAAGGAAACAATGAAGAATCTAAAAAATAAGCAAAACCACGATCTCGTTCAGGAAACTGCAAGTAAGACGTGTGCTTTCAGTGGCTGCTTTAGCTTTCTCCCTCCTGCTCTGCTAGTTGGTTCCTTCTCTCTGTCTCTTGAAGCCCTGCTAAAAAAAACCCTTTCTGCCTTTCTTCTCCCCTCCCTACACCTGAATTCCTGTGCAGGCCCAGCCGAACACTTTAAAACTAGCCCATTTATCCCAGCCCCTGTGCCCTCCTCAAATCAAATCTTAGGTAAATGAAACTGAAGATGGGACAGAAGTCACAGCTCCTTCGTATTCCCTTGTCCCCTGGACTCAGAGCATGAGCTAAGGGTAGGGAACCTGCAGGAGTGACCCTGGGGTGTCCTGATCCTTTAATATGAGAAGGAGAAACCAGATGGCTTAACTGCTACAAACATCACCATGTACTTCTTGTTGACTTTTCTCATGCCCTGTGTTCATTGAGAAAATCAAGTCTTCTCACTTTAAAAAGACCTAAGACTTTTCCTTAACTTTTGTTAAAAAAGGAATGAAACATTGTTTCAAGTCTGACAACCTTCAACATTTTGTTTACTCAAGGTCAAACCATAAGGATATGTTTTTATTCCAAACAGTAGCGAAGGATTTATTCTTTCACCTTGTAAAAGTGCTAAAAAATAGTCTAGTTCTTGTAGTGTGTAATAAGTTTCATAAGAAATGTTTAGAAAGTGTTAGAGAAATTTAAAAAGATTTTCTAACCTGCTATTAGTCACTGATCTGCATAATATTAGACAGCAGTATAGTACTGCTAATCAGGGTTTAAATTATTCTAAAGAAACTATATGTCACAACAACCACCAAATTTCCTTATCAGTCACATTGTTTTACTCTAATGCTTTTGCAAAGTGCCTGGGGACATCCAGAGGTCAGAACTTCTTCTTCATTAAGCTTCTTTAAACAAAAATCAAAACTAGCATGTAAACTATCTTCTACCCGTTATCTAACATAACCCTACTAGAAATGTAGAAAAGATTCGACCTCTGTTTTAATTGAAATGGTTACATATATAAGCCAGGCTCCAGAGGCCACATACGATGTCCCCTCTTTGAGTTATTGGCACAGCCAATTTCCACGGGCTCCCAAAATATAAAAGTATCAGCCACAAACATTCTGGCTGTGTCCCAAAGGTGGATGGGAACACCTTATTACTACACCTGCATGTAACTCTGCCTGCCCTAAAGGGCTCCATCTCCTTAGCTCGTCAGTGAACACTGCCTTCTGACTGTCTCTGTTGTGTAGTGTCAGAGGGTGTATGAAACAGGCCAGTGGAACCCTGGAACCCACCCTTCTGTAATCAAGAGGGCTGACAATTGCCACAATGGTGAAGGAATATATCCATCAGAGAAATAATAGCCAGAACTATGTGGTTAGAACATAAAAGGACACAATCAGCACAAAAACCAGCTTCTTTGGAGAGACAGCATTTGTGGTACTGTAAGCCTAGTAGTACCTACCCATTAGCAGCAGATATACTAGCCCCTATAAACAAAAGTTACAGGAAAATACGTTCCTACTTGGATAGTCACTAAACATGTCTGTGCCTCTAGGCTTCTTTTGTTGCTTGATTTAAGTTTATCTAATATCTTCCTTGATTGAGCTGCAGCCATAGAAGCATTCCACAACTGAACTGACTGTTAATTATGCAGGTATTTACCATCTTCAAGTAGCTCTGAGCTCCCATTGAATATTCTCCTACTGTCTTTAATTAACTGAAGTAATTAAATAATGACTGTTAATTACACATATCCCCAAAATTGGCAACTCTCTAATTCTGACTATTCTCTCTCTTTTCAACATGATATTTCTATTTTTAGAGAACATCTAAACTAGACCAGCCCATTTGTGACATATGTTTAGGACAGCTTAACCTGGATAGTTGCTGAATATAGCATCCTATGGACCAGAACTCCTTTGTGTATTGAGGACGTAATGTCTCTGATTTAACTAGCTGTCCACGTTAAAAGTGAAACATGATTGTGTGGCAGAATAAATGGTCAAGGAAGCAACATACTTCTTGCCTCCCCCAAGTGCTTGTTAGTTACATGGAACACACTTTTGGCCATAGCTCCCTTACAACTGGACACCAGGTGCACCTTAAGGTATCTTTTTTTGCCAGGAAGCATTCATAAAGTTTTGCCCAGTGCACTCCCAAATCATCCTGGCTTACAAAATTGTTTTAGCCCAAGTATAAAGCACTCTCTACAATGGTGGGAATGGCCTCTAGTATTGTTTTCCCTAGTACTGGAGCTTTAGATGCCCTAACACAAGTAATAGCTTTAGCTAGTTTCACTATTCATGCTTTTAAAGATACTAAATATAGGAAAGGTCTTTTAAATGGAGAAATTAAACAAATGAGAAAAGTAATTTTGCAAAATCACATGGCTTTAGATATGCTTGGCCCTGCCCAAGGCAGCACCTGTGTCGTGATTGGCACCACTTTTTCCTATATTCCTGATGAACATGCAAATGTCACCAACACCTTAGCACACATACACAATTCTATAAACCACATGCAAAAGCTAGAGTTTATAGACTCCTTTTTCTCTTAGCACACTAACCTGCCCTTGCATTAGAGCTATATTATTGGCACACTGACAGTGCTAATTATTTGCTTATCTTGTTGCTGTTTACACTGTAGTTGTGGCCTTATTACTCAGTATCACAGACTATAAACCTGTACCTGCCCTTCTCCGTGCTCAGAGACTTATGCAGAAGATGTGGTGGAAAGATTATTAGAGTGGTGGGATGGGGTAAATTGTAACACATTATTGCATTCCCTAATCTCCTTTATACTCATCCTTGTGCTCCTGCTCCTTTTAGCCCAGTAATCTTTCATGACTCACCGACTTTGAGTCTCAATGACTGAAAGCCACAGCTAACAGAAGTGTTTCAGACACCATTGACCCTTCTTCAGTGAAGATATCCTCTAGTTGATGCCTTAGTTTGGACACTTTATGGCTTTACAACTCTAAATGTGTAACCAAATAAACCACCTTTATAAAAGCCAATCAATTTCTGGTATTTTGCATAATGGCAGCATTAACAAACCAGGACAACTGGGTTTGTATTAGGGCACTGCTTTAACAGTTGGATTGTCATTATTTCCCAGCCAAACAGGGTGGAATCCCTGTTCAGGAGGTGTAGACAGCTGCAATGGGCTTTGGATGGGTCTGGAAAGCCTCCCCAAAGCCCTCCTATTTTGCTGCACTTTCTGCCCTGCCCAGCAGGTGGTGGGCTTTGGATCCCAGCAGCATCTGACTGGGTGGGGTGGAAATTGCAGAGATCCCATTTTCTCACTTTGCCAACTAATAACAGGCTCAGTGATGGGTTGTGACCCCTTTTTACTTAGGGTCGAGGGCTCTCCCAGCTACCCCAGTCTGCAGCCATCCGTCAGGCAAGAATCAGGATGCTCACTCCTGCTTCCTTCAAGGGTCGGGGATGGGTACAAGGAGCTGTGGCCAGAGTTATAGTCTCTGTCCACATTTTGTCATTCTATTCATCCCAAATTGACCTGGTCATTGAAATGTCCTCCCCTACTCCCCAGGTCCCCAAACAGTTGATTTGGACAATATCAACCTGGCTACTGCTGCTTTGGAGAAAGAAGTAGGTTCTTCCATTCCTTCCCTAATCCTCTATTTTGGAAGCTCCTTCTTTGGATCCTTTTGTATTCTGCACTCCTCCACGGCTTTTGCATGCCTTGGATCTCTGCATATTTGGTTCTCTGTGTCTGGATATTTGTGGGGTTTCTTCTTCCTGTTGTGAATGTTTTTATAGTCTGAGGTGAGAGGGATTCTGACTACTGTCTCTGGGCACTTCCCAACCTGCAAGAGACCAAGGGTAGGGAGGGAATGAGGATCAGCCCAGGTCAGAAGTTTCCCACCTGATATTTTTCTTTTTCTTTAATTCAACATTTGTCAGATCCTTCTCCAGTCTTTACATTCCTCCAGATTTCTGAACAAGTAAGATATGAACTATTTTCCCTTGAGTCTCTGGGGAAAGGTTTTCAGTAGATATCTTATGTTGCCATGTTGGTGATGTCATCCCCTCTGTCTTCTTTTTTAATGTGTTTAATGCCATAAATTTCCATCATAGTTCTGCCTTTGCTGCAACCCCTAAGTTTTGATATGCTATGATCTCATTTACATTTGTCTCAAGATATTTACTGATTTCCCTTGCAATTTCTTCTTTGAACCATAATTGTTTAAGAAAGAGTTATTTATCTATCATATAGTTGCAGATTTTCCAAATGGGTTCATTACCACAGACCACAAAGGAATAAAAAAAGTCGTAAGAGGACAGATACTATGGACAACTGTATGCAAACAAACTAGACAACTTAGATGAAATTGACCAACTCCAAGAAACACATGAACAACATACAGTTACTTGACATGAAATAGAAACTCTCAACAAACCAATCCAAAAACAGAGATTGAATCAGTCATTAAAAACCTCCTGTCAAAGAAAAGCCCCAGGCTATATAGCTTCACAGGTGAATTTTACCAATCATTCCAAGTAGAATTAATACAAATCTTGCAAAACTCCTCCAAAAAATTGAAGAGTAGGGAACACTACCTAACTCATCCTATGAGACCAGCCTCACACTAATATTAAGCCAGATAAGGAAAGCACAAGAAAAGAATATTGCTAACCAATTTGTCTTGTGAATATAGATGAAAAGATCCTTGACCAAATATTTGCAAATAAAATATAACAGCACATTAAAAGAATTGTGTACCATGATCTACTGAGTTTTGTCCCATGCATGTAAGAGCTGTTCAATATACAAAAATCAAATAATGTACTAGAACATACTTACAAAAGGAAGAGAAAAAAACAAAAAACACATGATCATCTCAATCGGCACAGAAAGGCATTTGAGAAAATCCAGCATCTTTTCTTGATTAAAAAAATTAGAAAAAAAATTATTGCTGTTATTAAGGAATATATTGTTGGCTGGAATTTTGGTTTCATGCTTATGACATAAAGCTATTTTTTTCAGTCAGTAGTTAATTTATGATCATGTCTTTCAATTTCCATTCATATTGGTACTATTTGAATCCCACACCTTCACACTGGCTAATTGTTCTTCCTGCTGAATTAAATTCTTAATAACTCAGTAGTCAGAGCCCATGGGTTGTAAACTTGCTTAGACTTTGAATGCCTGAGAGTGTTGTCACTGTGCCGTCACTGTTACGAGATTGCTGGTTGGGTATGAAACCCTAGACTGACGGTTACTTTCAGGACTTTGAAACTGTCACTCCACTGGCTTTCTCATGATGAAGAAAACTGCTGCCAGTCTGCCTCCACTTCATGGATCAACTGTCCGTTCCCCCTGATGGCTTTGAAGATAAAGAGGGAATACTCCATGCTCTCCATTCTCAGTATGAAGTCTCCAGATGTGGGCTTATTTTTCTTAAACCTTTTCCATATTTATGGTCCACTTTTCATCTGAATATTCTTCTCTTCTGAAAAATTCTCAACCACCACAGATTAAATGATCTAGCCCATCCTTCTGGAATTTTTATTAAATATATGTTGAAAGTTCCAAATTGGTTCTCCATGACCCAACTATACTCTATCTACTTGTCCTTCTGTGTCACAATCTGAATTAAAGCCTAATTCCAAAGAATCTTTGAATTTATCAATTGTTTTTTGCTACTATTTCCAGACTAGAGTGTATCTATATAAGTTTATTTTTCTTCACTTAAGAAATTATATGTTTCAATTCCAACATTTCCAATTAGTTTTGCTTTAATAAATGTGTGTGCTTCATTTTGTCTCTCTTTGTTTTAATTTGTAATGCATTTTGTTAATTTATTTATATCTGGGTGCCTTGAGTGTACAAATCTTTGCTGGTTTGGATATGTTATGTCCCCCCAGAAGCCATAGTTTTTAATGCAACTTGTGGGGGCAGATTTAGTAATCTTTCTGCTTATGGCATGACCTCTTGATTGACTGTTTCCATGGAGATTTGGCCCCACCCATTCAGGGTAGGTCTCGATTAGTTTACTGGAGTCCTTTAAAGGGAGCTCACACAGAGAGCAGAGAGATGAAAATGCCCCAGGATATGCTATGCCAGGACATGCAGACCCAGGTGCTTGCTGACACTTTGGAGATGTTAGCCCAGAGTTTGCTCCAAAGAAAGTAAAAGAGGACAAAACACCCCAAAAGCAGCTGAGACATTTTGGAGAAAGCCATTTGAAATGCAACCTGAGAAGAAGCAGACACCACCCACGTACCTTCCAGGCTGACACAGGTGTTCCAGATGCTATCAGACTTTCTTCAGTGAAGGTATCCTCTTGTTGATGCCTTAGTTGGACACTTTTATGGCCTCAGAACTGTAAATTTGTAACCAAGTAAACCCTGTTTATACAGCCAATCCATTTCTTGTTTTTGCATACTGGCAGCATTAGCAACCCATAACAATACCTTAACGTCATTTAAGACTACTGTATTAGGAATTTAATTTCATCTGGGATAAGCCCAGGGTACATGTGTTTAGGAATAGAGCTGCAGGGTTATTTTGAGTGAAAGCTGGTAATCTCTCCCTGAAATCCTCCAAATCTCCTCTCCCAAACATGTCCACACTCACAGATGTCTAAAGGTGCAGTAATGGTCTGCAATCAACTTCCACATCCTGTCAAGGGTCAGGAATATTATTGTCATTTGGAAATTCTTACTTCATGGTGAGGGATATCAGGAATGTGGATGATCAAGTCACCATGCCCGGGTTTGCCTGTTTTTCCTAGTCCCAGGAAGAAGCTGGTGTAAAAAATTTCCTTTTATTATTTTCCCCTGTGATTGGACATCAAGTGCAAAGAACAGGATAGGATTATTTAATCCTAATCCTTGATGCATGACATATTCTCATCATTAATCCATGCATGGCCTGTTTTATTTATTCAAATAGATATTTAATTAGGTATGTTAAAAGTATAATAATCAGAGTTCTCTCTGTTTTATTCTTACAACTTTGAATCTACAGTTATCTCAAAATAAAATGTTAATAAACAAATGATTTTGTTAAAATCTATACCAACCACAACAAGACCTAGAATCTTGACAATAAGCACATGGTGCCCCCAACCCATCCCTCTGTTATCCCCACTTCAGGAATGATCCATCCTGAGTCCTGGCCTCATTATTCCCTTTCTTTTATTTTTATGTGTTTTTAATGCATGTGTACTAAATTTTTCTTCAATTTTACAAAATGTTTTGTGTTATGTGATAGTTTGGGATTTTTTCACTTAATATTATGAAGATTTTCCTCCATAAGTTAGCATAGCTCTGCTGTTTATTCATTTAACTGCGTTAAGATATCCCACTGGGTCCACGTACCACAGTGTTTCATGTATATTCCTGTAGATGGACATTTACTTTGTTTCCAGATTTTTCTTCCTTTGTGAAGATGCTGTTTGGAACATGCTTGTACTGATTCCTCTTGTACAGTTGCAGAAGGAAAGGAGAAGCTACATCATGGGGTGTGTGCATTTATGAGATGAGGCCAAACTGTTTTCCAAAGTGGTTGCATAAATTTATACTTTGTGCAATGCAGGAGTGTTCCAGTCACTTCATCTTCCCTCCAATACTTGGTCCTGTAAAACTTTTAAATTTTTGCCAATTTATTCTGTGTGAACCCTATCTCATTTTTGTCTTGATTTGTATTTCCCTGTTCACCAATGATTTTTAACATCTCTTTATATGGTTTTTCTTTTGTCAAATGCCTATGGTATGTTCAATAACTCTATAGGCTAAAGAGAGGTAAAGAGTTGATCATAGAAAAGAAAACATTTGACAGTAAAAGCTAATCATTTACAGGGTTAATGATGCAACAATGTGCACACATAATTCAGGAGGAGGGGAAAAGCTTTTTTCTGGACAATACAGATAATATGATGATTAAATTAAGATAACTGTAATGTATGCTGTTCTCAGGTGGAAGCCACAGACCATTCCTATTAATTTAAAAAGTGTTATTTTTTTCCAGACACACCAGGCAATCTGGGGTAATTTATGAAATGAACTGGCCTAAGCTGGGGATCAAGAAAGATTATGGCCCCAATTCTACCTCTTCTCTGAGTCTCTCACTGATTCCTGTTCTCTCCAATCAGTCCAGATGTTAGTGGAAGATGTTTCCCCACATCAGAGTGGACACAGGTGTATAAATTCAAGGCACAAAGATGGGTCTCTATGTAAAGAACAGCTCCCCTCAATTCTCCTAACTCCTTTCAGATTTAATTCCCAGATCATGTGGATTGACCTCTCCCATAAATGGGGTAGATGAAAACAAAAATAATTATTCCAACCTATTTAGTATATGTAGAATATTTTTTTACCTCAAAAGAAATATTTAATAATTTGCTGTCACTTACCATTTCCCTAATACCCTCCACCCACTGCCCACGGCAACCACCAGTCTACATTCGCTGTGGATTTGCCTATTGTTGACAGTTCATATAAATGGAGTATACCAACTGTAGTCCTTCATGATTCACTTGTATTACTTAGCCTCAGGTTTTCAGGATTCACCCAAGTTTTAATGTGTCTCAGTACTTCCTTTCTTTCTATTGCCAAGTAACCTACCATGCTGGTTTGGATATATTATGTCCCCTAAAACGCCAATATCTTTGATGTGGTTTTGTGTGGGCAGGAAACATATTAGTGTTGATTGGGCTGGAGACTTTTGATTGGATGTTTCCGTGGAGATGTGATCACTAAACTGTGGGTGAGATCTTTCATTGGATAATTTCCATGGAGATGTGACCCACCCAACTGTGGGTGATGACTCTGATTGGATAGTTTCCGTGGAGGTGTGACTCCACCCATTCAGTGTGGGCCTTGATTAGTTTACTGGAGCACTATATAAGCTCAGACAGAAGGATCGAGCTTGCTACAGCCAAGAGGGACACTTTGAAGAATGCACAGGAACTGAGAGAGGAGCTATAGCTTACAGAGACATTTTGGAGATGGCCTTTGGAAGCAGACTTTCGCACTGGAGAAGCTAAGAGAAGACAAATGCCCCAAGAGCAACTGAAAGTGACATTTTGGAGAGAAGCTGAAGCCTAGAGAAGAATTTCCTGGGGGAAAGCCATTTTGAAACCAGAACTCTGGAGCAGATGCCAGCCACGTGCCTTCCCAGCTAACAGAGGTTTTCCGGATGCCATTAGCCATCCTCCATTGAAGGTACCCGATTGCTGATGTGTTACCTTGGACACTTTATGGCCTTAAGACTGTAACTGTGTAACCAAATAAACCCCCTTTCATAAAAGCCAATCATCTCTGGTGTTTTACATTCCAGCAGCATTAGCAAACCAGAACACTTACCATTATTGGAAAATACTTCATTGTATTTATCCATTCATCAGTTAATGGATGCTTGGGTTGTTTCTACTTTTGGCTATTATGAATAATGCTGCTGTGAACCCTCAAGTACAAATTTTTGTGTGGACATTTCTTTGTACTTTTCTTGGAAAAAAACATAGGAATGGAATAGCTGGATCATATGGAACTCTGTTTAAATGCTTAAGGAGCTGTCAAATTCCTTTCAGAAGGCTCAATTTGTTTCTAAAACAAATGTCTTTGCTGTCAGCTTGCTTGTGGATATAAAACTCTGGGCTTGGATGCTAAGTCAGATGACTTGCATGCCTGTAGTACACTTGGCCATCATAATCCCCTGCTCCTCCTACTTCTGCAGGACTCACCACTGTCACACAGACATGGAAGAGACCCCACTGTCCCCTCTAACTGCATTATTTGCACCTTGCACCCATTTTTGCCATACAATTCAGGCTGGAGCGTTCCATCTGAGACAGAGTCCTTGAGTATTAGAAGGCCTGGGCAGATGGGAAGTGGCCAGAGGTGATCGCCGCGGTCAGAGAGACTGTGAGGACAGTGTCCTGCACACCTGTGGACATCGCAGTGACGGGGGACTCTGGCAATGGCATGTCCTCCTTCATCAATGCACTGCGGGGCATCGGGCACGAGGAGGAGGCCTCAGCTCCTACTGGGGGGGTGAGAACCACCCTCACTTGTGCCTGTTACTCATCCTCCCATTTTCCAAATGTGCTGCTGTGGGACCTGCCCGGCACAGGGGCTACCACCCAAAGCCTGGAGAACTACCTGCTGGAAATGCAGTTTAGCCTGGATGACCTCTTCATCATCATCACATCTGAGCAGTTCAGCATGAATCATGTGAGGCTTGCCAAGGCCATTGAGTGCATGGGAAACAAGTTCTGTGTGGTGTGGACCAAGCTGGACAGGGATCTCAGCACGAGTGCCCTCAGGGAGGGAGAGCTCCAGCAGAATATCCGAGGAAATATCCTGGAAAATCTCCAGAAGGAGCAGGTATGATAACCTCCCATTTTTCTGGTCCCCAGCCTTGAACCTCCATTGCATGACTTCCCAAAGCTTAGGGACACATTGCAAAAGGACCTCAGCAGCATCAGGTGTGATGGCCCCTTGCAGAACCTGTTACAAACCTGTGACAATTTCATTAGTGACAAAGTGACCATCCTGAAGGAGACAATAGACTCACAGTGTCTCCAAGGCACCCTTGGTATCCTGGATGCAGTTATGTGGAGGAGTATCTGAAGTTCTGTCCTTGGTAAATTGGTGTGTATGATGAATCTCTTGAGCAGACGGCACAGAGAATGGGGAGAGCCATTAAGGGGTACATGGCTGTTTTGACGTCCCAGGACTTGCAGGCTCTCAGTGGAGGAGGCTGGGTGATTTTTTTTTTTTTTTTTTTTTTTTTTTTTACTGATTCCCACACAACTGCCCACATATATGATTTTAAACGACATCCCTCTTTAATGTGATGCTGTCACTCACTATTTCAGATGACTGAGACATACTTACTGCCTTGCTATAGTTGCTAATGGCACCATGTCTATCCTGAGCAAATTCCTGAAAGATTCCATCATCTGAGGAGCTGGCATTTCAGCAGGTGGTTTCTCAGATGGAAAACAGGATATCTGGGGTTATCTTCTGAGCTCTGTATACTTCCTGCATTTTTTATCAGACAGATCCACCCTTCCATTTCCATGAGCTACAAATTCCTTGAGATTAACGGACAGATTTGCTCATTTATACCTACATCAAGAAGCACCATAATACAATGTATTCCTTACTTTTTGCTTAATTCCCTTAACTAATTAGCTGAGATTTGCACATGGGAGAAAAGATATTTTCCTTATCCTCCCATTCCCTTATTATTTAACATTAACATTTTTCCTCTTTATTTGAATGTTGTGGATTCCTTTGCTTCTCATCTCTAATTCCCTTGACTCATTTGCACTTACATGCTCAGCACACACAGGGCTCTTTAAAATGGCCGCTTACACCTTTGTTCAACTTCAGAGATTTCTGTCTATTTTTTTCTAAGTGTAGCATATTTTTAACATTTACAATAGTGTTTTGCTTAATTGATAGGATCAGATTTGAACAAAAGAAATAGATGCTCTCACACTACTTTAGAAATCAAAAGCTAATTTTATTGGTGTGCCAGTTTGGGTGTGTTATGTCCCCCAGAACACCACTGGGGGCAGATGCAATCTGTTTGGACAGATGTATTAGTGTTGATTAGATTGTAATTCTTTGATTGAGGGTTTCCATGGAGATGCGATGCACCCAACTGTAGGTGATAACTCTGACTGGATAATTTCCATGGAGGTGTGGCCCTGCCTATTCAGCATGGGCCTTGATTGGTTCACTGGAGCACTATATAAGCTCAGACAGAAGGAGCGAGCTTGTTACAGCCAAGAGGGACACTTTGAAGAATGCACAGGAGCTGAGAGAGGAGCTGCAGAGAAGAGACAGTTTGAAGACGGCCGTTGAAAGCAGACTCTTGCTCCAGAGAAACTGAGAGAGGAGAAATGCCCCAAGAGCAACTGAGGGTGACATTTTGAGGAGGAGTTGCAGCCTAGAGAGGAACGTCCTGGGAGAAAGCCATTTTGAAACCAGAACTTTGGAGCAGACGCCAGCCACGTGCCTTCCCAGCTAACAGAGGTTTTCCCGACACCATTGGCCATCCTCCAGTGAAGGTACCCGATTGCTGATGTGTTACCTTGGATGCTTTATGGCCTTAAGACTGTAACTGTGTAACTAAATAAACCCCCTTTATAAAAGACGATCCATTTCTGGTGTTTTGCAACCCGGCAGCATTAACAAACTGGAACAATTGGTATTAGCAAAATTAAGGAAATATTAAAGAAATCAAATGATTAGAATTAAATGACTAGCTCAAACATCACAGAAATAGAACAAAAAAAAAAAGAATAAGAATACCTCACCAGTCGGGCAGCAGCATCCATGGGTTTAAAAACACCCCAGGAGGCCTTTCATTCTAAGGCAGTCCCTGGAGCCCCAAAAGGGAATTCATTAGCCATACAAAGTGCATCCACCTTGCAGGCAAAGCCTTCAGGGAATCCAAGAGGGGCTTTCCGCTTTAAAGCCAAAAATACATTTGTCATGATTAAGAGTGTGCCCCTGAAGTTGACGCTGGGCGGACCTCATATCTCCAAGGCAAGACTCCCTCATGACGTTGGTGTTATGTAGGATGATTTGTTTCTAAGGATATGGAACACTGAGTTTTATGTACATGTTTCCACAGACCTTTATTATTTAGATGTTCTATATTAACCTTTGGGTGAGGCCATGGGGACGTGCTCTGCAGCTTTCCTGTTCTGAGCACGTAAGCTCCCAGAATCCTTCACTCATGTAGCTACACAAATAGGATGTGTGTGTGTGTGTGTGTGTGTGTGTGTGTGTGCAGTAAAGCAAATACTAATATAAATATTTGTGAACTCACCTCTCAAATTAAGAGTTAGAGTATTTTCTGTATCACTGAATAAACCCATATGCTGGGCCCTCTACATCTTCCCCTAAAGTAAAGCTATGAATTTTTAATCTATTTTCTTGCTTTATTTAATTTCATTTAATTTTTCTCATTTTGGTACTTTAGAAAAATGGAATCATTTTGCCTGCGATCATCTGGTAAGTTGCTTTTAGTGTGGGAATTGTTCCTAATTTCAAGCATGTTTTGTATAAAACTGCAGATAGTTTTATTTTGTGAATATGCTACACTTTATTTGCTCATTCCCTATCAGTGGATATTTGGGTTTTAGGTTTATTTCAGTGATTCATTTTTTTCTCTCTCTTTTCAGAAAATTGCTGTTATAAATATCCTTGCAAATGTGTTCCAGTGAATCTGTATACAATTCTCTCCAGGGTTTAGAACTAGGAGTGGATTTGTTGAGCCATAGAATGAATACGTTTGGTTTGTTTGGTTTTTGTTTTGTTTTGTTTTACATGTTGCAGCAAAGGAAGAGAATGCATTTTTACACAAATAAGCCTAAAATATCACATTGCTCATATCTTTTCCATCCTTACTTTAATATTTCTATTCTTTTTGGAGAACTGGCAGGATGTGCCTGTCCCTTGTACTTCATATATAGGGTACAAAGTGTTTTGGTGCCTGTGAGTGACCTTTCTTTCCTGAGGAGGTTAGCAGGACAGCAGAACACATTTGCCTTCAAAGATGCAGCTCCACTCATGTCCTTTAAGCTCTCTGGGAGCTACTGGCCAGTCCACCTGGATATAAACTTTTGTTTGAGTGGAATTCACAGGTAGTACTGGACTTTTCAGACACTCCTATACCATTTTCTGTCTAAACTCTGAAGTTATGAAAGGGCTACTGCTACTAAATTGTGTTTTTTAATTTTTAGAATTGGAGTTTCTCTTCCATCTTCTTTCTTCCATTACTTTCCACATCCTGAAACTGAGTGTTTTCCAAAATACATCCTGTAAATTGATTTGTATTAAATTTCAGTGCCTCAGTTTCTCTCCATTTGACGAGAAGTATGTTTTTAGTCAAGGTTGAAGAGAACTACAAAGAGCCAACTTCCTACAACTTTGTCACCCAAGCCATGCAAAGTTCATTTCCTTCTCTTTCCCTCCACCACTGTGGCCAGCCCTGGGGAGCTGTTCAAGCAGAGAGGATGGGCTGAGAGACACCCACTGGTCTGCACCTCCACTCCCAGTCTCCCCATCATTCCTCTGTGTCTCCCGCACATCACAGGCTGAGCTGCAGTGTGTAACATCCATGTCATCCTGCCATGACACTGAGCATGCTCAGTGGGCTCAGGGCCCCCCAGGGCAGGGACCATGTGGTGGGCGTCCCTGGGAGCACGGTACACGCAGAGCTCCCAACACAGGCTTCCACGGCAGGATTGGACCAGAGGGGAATTTTGTATCCCATGGGTTTCTTTTTCAAAGAGAGAAAGAGTTTATTGCTAGATGTGAAACAGGAGATCAGATGGCCTTTTGATCCAAACATTTGTCTCCCTGAACTGCAGAAACTCTGACAGTGTTTTTTGTTTTGTTTTGTTTTTTTTTCATTTTGACTGTGGAGTATTACATGTATACATAAAAGTGAAGCAGGGCTTCTAAAGTGACTGTTGTAAGAGACCCAGTTGGAGGCTATAAGTCGTTTTATGATCCAGCCTCAGAATTCCCAGAGCATCATTTACACAAGTCAATCAGTTAAGACCAGATTCAAGGACACAAGAAACAGAGAACCTGCTGCTATATATAATCCTCGTCAGTAATAAAGGTGACATTTTGGTTCTCAGATGCCTTATTTGGTTGGATCAGAATTTGGTTATGATGGTGATTTTGGTTCCCCCCAGAGCGCCTGTCAGAGTAGATGAGATCTGATGCAGGGAATGAGTTAAGGTTTATGGTGAATTACATTAGATCCTACAATCTTGAAATGCACATGCCAAGATGTACACAACTACAGATAAATGGTGTTTTTCATTGTTTATTTTAAAATTGTCACGCTATAAATACATCCCTTAATTTTAATTATATAGCTAGAAATGAGGAACATTGAGACTAAGATCTGAGGAATTTTACTGATTAGGAAGAAAATTTACAGTTTATGTAGTCATGATACTTATTACAGTAAGTCATTAGGTCACTCAGTGGGCTTATCACAAAGTTGATGAGAATTTAATTTCCTATGATTTATTATTATTTTAAATAAACTTTTAAGTGTTCATCCAAAAGATGAAATAATTCAAAAGTGAAGATTACACACTCTTTTAATGTCACACTAGAGCATTGTTTCATGTGCCTGTCTAAGTTCATCTGAACTTTGGATGTGGGGGCAGATAACATAACCCTGTTTACAGAGTAAATTAGGGACCAGGCAGTTTGCAGTTCTGTAAACCGGTAAGAGGCACTGATTTACTTTCCATACAATAGAAAAGAAAGGCCAAAGATCACAGTTTATTGCTTGTAAGACACAATGCTGTTTTGTGCTCAACTTTGCTATCTTATCTCAGCTTTTTCCCCCTCAACTGCTAATAGTATTCTCAGAATCCCATATTAATGAATAAAAATAAAATCTGTGACACAGTTCACAATTAATTTGTATGAGAACTGTTAACAAGATTGAGTCTTTCAGCAATTTCTTATACATGTTATTGGACTACAGACAACCATGATGGGTGTACAAGATGGTCAAGGGTTGATGTTCCCCCACAGAATCTGCCAGCAAAACTGGCAGAACCAACTTCTTCAGAAATCCAGAAAACACTTTAAGTGGTTCAGTATCGGAGTAAATGCCAAATCAAGAAAACCTAGCCTTAAGGGTAGTAGGAAAAGCCTGTAGGACCCTCACTAGCCCCTCCCCCAACCCCTCCCCTGTGCAGTGGTGCTTATACATCCATGCGAAACTATTGAGTGGGAGAATGAATGACTGAATCAGAAAACGTATCTCAGGTTTTCCCTCATAAAACTTGCCTTGCAAGCAGAATTACCTTCTGGACAGCTAAAGCCATGTGAAAAACAATGAAGTAAAATTGGCCTGGGGAAATGATTACTTGCTTTAAGTCATACAATAGAGCATCTAGAAGGGGGAAATTCTATTTCTTAGGGAGTAGAGGGCATTGAATTCCTGTAATTGCTAGAATTCCTTAGGCCTCTAGGAAGCATCAGCCCAGGACAAAATTCAGGCTCAAAAGAGATAGGATATGGTACTTGAAATTCCCCTCGGGCTGATCCTCTTGACAGGAGGCCTAACTCTGGAGGAGAGCGTCAGCCAACACAGCCAGTTCTCACAGACTGTCAAAGGTGTTTATTGCTTTGGACTTCCAAGGCATTCATGGAAATTTCTGTCATATCACTGGCTGGAAACAAACGTAAGGAACAGACAGTTGAGGGACAAAATCCCAGAGTGGTTTGAAGCTGTATGTACCCTAGAAAAACACGTTCTAAAAGTTAATCCATTCTGTGACTGGAAACTCATTGTAAGTTCAACCTTTGTATGAGGCTACTTCAGTTAACAGGTGACTCCTCTGAAACAGCATGGGCCTTAATCCTTTTACCAGGGTCCTTAATAACAGAATGAAGTTCTGACACACAGAGAGAAAGCCACGGAAGGAAGAAGCTGAAATCAGTGAACCCAGAGTAGAAGGGAGAGACCGGCAGACATCGCCATGTACCTGGCTGTGTGGGAGAAGTGCCGTGGGTTGCCTGCCATCTTTGGGAAGAAAGCATCACCTTGATGATGCCTTGATTTGTGCATTTTATTGGCCCCAAAAACTGTAATCTAATAAATTCCCATTGCTTATAGCTGACCAGTTTCATGGTATTTGCATTTAGTAGCCTAGGAAACCAAAACACATGTTAATACATTAAAATGTATGGTGTGCAACAAATGATGGCAAGACAAACACAGAAACAGGAAATAATGGCCAGTCCAAAGGAACAAGATAAAAATCCAGAAATCATGTAGAAAAAGATCAGATTTTGGTAATACGAGAGCAAGTTTTTAAAAAAATCATCCTCAATATACTCAAGGAGATAAAGGGTAACACCAAGAAAGAACTGAAGGATATCAGGAAAACTATGAATGAACAATATGAGAATCTTAATAAAGAGACAGAAATTTTAAAAAGGAGTCAAACACGAATACTGGAGTTGAAAAGCACAAAAACTGAAATGAAAAATTCCCTAAATGGTTTCAACAGATTGGAGCTGGCAGAAGAAAAATCAGTTATCTCAAACACAAGAAAATTAAAATGTCTCAGGATGTGGAGCAAAAGATAAACAAACACACAAACAAATAAACAAACAAAAAACAGAAAAGCTTAGGAGACATGTGGGCCACCTTCAAGGGTACCAATATATTAATTATGGCAATCCCTGAAGGAGAAGAATGAGAGAAGTGGCTGTAGGAGTATTCAAAGAAATAATGGCAGAAAATTTCCCCAATTTAGTGAAATACATGAATATACACATTCAAGAAGTCTGATGAACCCCAAAGCGCATATACTTCAAGAGAACATTGCCCAGAGACATAATTGTCAAAATGTTTAATGCCAAGGACTAGGAGAGAGTTCTGAAAGCTTCAAGAGAAAAGCGACATATTATGTACAAGGGAGTCCCAATAATATTAAGCTCCAGTTTCTCATCAGAAACCGAGGCGGTAAGAAGGCAGTGGAATAAAATATTTCAAGTCCTGAAAGAAAACAATTGCCAACCAAGAACTTGATACCTGGTGAAACTGACTTTTGAAAGTGAGAGAGATTAAGATAATATGAGATAAACAAAAGCTGAGGGAGTCTTCATCACTAAACTTGCCCTAAAAACAATGCTAAAGGGAGTTATTCAGACTGAAAGGAAAGGGCACTAGAAAGTAGATCAAAATGCAGTTAAAAATTAATTAAAGGTAACAGTATGGGTGATTATGAATACAGTAATATTGCATTACATTTTTTGTAGCTCTACCTTTCACTTCTCACAGTTTCTAAAATTCAAATACATAAAATGTAATGAAATATCTATGGTTTGGAAACACAATGTATAAATATATAATTTGTCAAAAGAACAAAATGTGTGTGTGTGAAATAAATATGAAAGCACGCTTTAACAGAAGAGTTGAGGGGCAAAAAAGAACAAATAGCAAAATTACACAAGATGTTCCAGCATTACCAGTAGTTACTTGAATGTAAATGAATTAAACTCTCCAAGCAAAAAGCACCTTTCTATATTCTGCTTACAAAAGATTAACCTTAAATTCAAAGCCCCAATTAGGTTGAAATTGAAAAGATAGACAAGTTACACCATGCAGATATTTTTAAAGAGAGCTGGGGTGGCTATACTAATATCAGATGAAACAGACTTCTTGTCAAAAAGTATGTGAGACAAAGAAGTCACTATATATTGATAAAAGTGTCAAATCAACAAGATGTAACAATTATATACAAATGCATCTAATTGCAGAGCCTAAAAATATATGAAGCAAATATTGACTGATTTAAAGGGAGAAATACACAGATCTACATTAATAATAGGAGACTTCAATACACTACTATCAATAAGCAATAGAACTTCTAGATAGTAGACCACTAAGAAAATAAAAGACTTGAATGAAACAGTAAACCAACTACACCAAACAGATTTAAATAGAACACTTCTCCTAAAGGTCACACAAAACACACTTCCTTCTCTGGTGCACACGCAACATTCTCCTGGAGAGACCACATGTTAGGTCACAAAACAAGTCTCAATAAATTCAAAAACACTGAAATCATACAATGTATCTACTCTGATCACAGTGGAATGAAGCTACAATTCAATAACAGAGGGAGAACTGGAAAATTCACAAATATGTAGAAATAAAGAATGCACCCTTAGAAAACCACTGTCTCAAATAAAATAATCACATGAGAAATTAGAAAATATCTTAAAGGAAATGAAAACAAAAAAACACAACATACCAATATTTATATGTGTGTGTATACATATCTGTACATACGTGTATATATACATATATGTATACACATACATACACACACATATATAGCTCTATATGTTTACATTAAAAAATAAGGGATCTCAAATCAGAGACCTAACCTCACAGCCAGGAAATGTAGAAAAAGAAGAGCAAATTATACCCCAAATGAGTAGAAGGAAGGAAATAACGAATATTAGAGGAGAGTACCAATATAGAAAATAGAGAATTAAAAAAATAAATAGAAGGAATCATTGAAATCAATAGCTGGTTCTTTGAAAGATCAATAAAATTGACAAACATTTAACTAGACTGACAATGAAAAAGAGAGGGAACATAGATAACTAAAATTTGAAATGAAAGGGGGGATGACACTACAAAACAAAATGAATTATAAGAGGATACTATGAACAACTTTATGCCCACAAGTTAGATAAACTAGATAAAAAGGACAAATTTCTAGAAACACAAACTACTGACACAGTTTCAGTAAGAAATATAATATCCACCAGACCACTAACAAGAAACAAGATTGGTTATTTTTCTAGCTGCTAGACTGCCAAAATACAGATAACGGTTTAACGAATAGGCTTTTGACAATGGGAATTTAGTTTTTAGCTTACAACTTCGAGGCTGAGAAAAATGCCCAAATCAAGGCATCATCAGGTGATGCTTTATCCTTGAAGATTGGCTGTGGATGATCCTGAGCTTGTCTGTCACTTGGAAAGGCTCATGGTTGGGTCTGCTCGTCTTTCCCTTCTCTTCTAGGGCTCATTGCTATCAGCTTCTTTCTTTCATGGCTTTCCCTCTTTTCATCTGAATTTCTTTCTTTACAAAGGAATCCAGTAACAGGATTAGAACCCACCCTGAATGAGGTGAGTCCCTTTTAACTTAATATCCTACTCACCAAAAGATCCTACTTACTACAGGCCCTCACCATCAGGAATGGATTAACTTTAAGAAAATACTTTTCCGATGTGTACACAGCTTCAAACCATCAGTTAGTAGTCAATAAACTCTCAAGGAAGAAAAGACCAGCATCAGATGATTTCACAGGTGAATTTTAATGAACATTCCAAAAAAAAAAAAATGAACACAAATCCTGTTAAAACTCTTTTGAATAACTGGAGAGGAGTGAACACTCCCTAACTCATTCTATGAGGCGAACATCACCGTAAACCAAAGACATATAAATATACTACAACAAAAGAAAATTGCAGGTCAATTTCATCAATAGTAACAAATTTCTCATAATAATTGCAAGTGTTAGAGACAAGGAGAGCTGGGGTGTAAGTGGGGTATACGGAAACCCTATTTTCTGTTTGATATTTCTGTAAACCTACAATTTCTCTAATAAAAATTATTTTAAAAATGTCTGTGAAATCACATGCTACTATTTCAAGGAAAGATTTGAGAATTCTTTGACATTTGTGATTTCTTTTATGATTTCAGAATTATTTGACAGAAAAAAAAGCACAAAAAATACTTTAAGATCAAACCTTTACTATTAACCCAGCCTCAAGTTTTGGAGTTAACTAAAAAAAAAATCACTTTAAAGTAAAAACTTCTGAAATTATAGGCTGCAGATCATGGGAGATGCCTATCCATAAATAATAATTTCATTTATTTTCACAGGAGTTGGAGGATGCAACCTGTTTCACTACAAGAGGAAATTGGCCCCGTTTGGCTGAGTGGCCTTTGTAACTGACTATATGGTAACGGAATGTAAGCTTTCCTTAACCCAATTTTTCTTATTTCATTGAAATGATAATTTAGGATTGCGCTTTGAATTTTCAAAGACTTTGTATCTGTATACTTAGTTCATCTCTATGCTTTCATTCTTTATTTCGGTATGATTGGACTAAAGTGTTTTTAAGGTTGTGGATTGTTAATTCCACAAAATGGTAACACTTTTTCCTTCTGTTAATAGAAACCCTATGTCGTAGCCCAAGAGGGCCAGGCCAGTCCAGAGGCCAAAGAAGACAACGAGCATTTTCTGACACATGAACTTTTATTCAGGGCTTATTTACAGCGTGAGAAGTCATGGAGAGATCATGACGGCTCTCTCAGGCCGGGCAGCATTGCGTTTGCAGGGAAGATGACAGAGCGATGCAAAGAGTACAGAAAGCCTTTTATAAGGGTCTAAGACAAAGGCCCTCCTAAGGGTGGGGGGAGCATAGATGCAGGAACAGGTCACTCTGACCTGGGGGGTGGTGCAGGAAGGAACCAGACTAGCACTTGAACAATTACATTTTGCTCTTTTTGTGAGACTAAGAGCCTTTCACTTCCTGCCTGCTTGCATAAAGTTATATTTTAAGGTCAATTTACCCTTTATCTCTTTACTGGCTTAGAAAGACAATAGGTTAAACATTTAGCTGCCTAGGTTATGCAGACAGCTGTGCACCAAAGATCTGCAGGCCTGTTTTGCTCAGGCCACGGGTTGCCAAACCCTGTCTATCTTTAAACATTTTTTCCCCATGAAATATCATATATGGGTCACAAAGTGCCTCCCACACAACCTCAAAAGTCTGTCTGCCTCTTGTCCTATACATCCCTGGACACCTGGTATGCAGTTTTCGTTGCCTCTTTCACAACTCCATTCCCACTTCCACTCTAGAGGATGCCTATAGGAAGTTTTCCTCTTTTCCTTCCCCACAATTGGTTTCAGGGCAGAGGTGTCTGTCCTTTGGTAGGATGTGGGGTGGGCAGGTCAAGAAACATATGCAGAGTGGTTTTGTACATGCCGGTAGGTGCTAAAGAGGCAGACATGAATAAAACAGGTTACAAATCTAAGCCTACCTTTCAGGTGTGTGAGGAGCAGGTAGGGCTGTTTGCTTCTTATTATGGAATTTAATTGCTGTATTGAATCCATATCCCATCAGGGAATTCTAGGCAATCTCAGCACACTCAGGGTTTCCTGTTTCCCTGTCCTGTTTTGCACCTAAGTTGAGAGACTGTGCAGTGCCATGATGTTGGCATGTGTGATCCATAGGTGCGGTTTTCCATCCACGCCTGGATCTGCTGGGATGTGCATTGTTGTGTCAGATTTTCAGGCACAGGCCATATAGTTTACAGCCCTTCATTAGTTGCCCCAGAACTGAAGCCCCTACCTCAGCTACTTCTACACTCCCCCGGGAAGCATATGGACAGTTGGTCTGACATCCCAAGACATTCAAGAGACTTGGAAAATGGGATATCCCAGACATTCTGGCTTATTATTCTGCACTTTATTTTCATTTTATGGCATGCCTCTAAATTCCCAAACCCAGGTGAGGATCTTATTATTCTCCCCCTAAATCTGGACTTTGATCACAGACATTGTAGAGGCACCAGCCATTGCTCAAAGACACCAATGTCTATGGTGTCAGAGAACATTCATTTGTCCAGGGAAAGCAAGGAGAAAAGGTAAAGGAAAGAGTGAATGAAAAGTCTTACTGAGAAGAAATGATGTTATCTTTAATGCATTACCTAAAAAACAGAGAATGATTATGACACACATGATATTTTGTAACTGAAAGAAAATTTATATATTATGACCCAAATAAACATATTTAATGATTTCAACAAATGTTTGTACATGTTACTGGTGCTACATGGATTAGCAATTTTCATAATTCCTTTCAAGGAATCTGTAAGCTTTAGAAATAAGCAGAAAGTGTTAACTATCTCTCATTTCAAATGGAGAAAAATGTGCCTTACTGAGAAGAGAATACTCAAGTGTCCTGTCTTCCACTGGAGAATGGGCCTTTCGGAATACTCCCAAGTTGGCTTTCATGTGGGATGAATTTCAAGACTTCACTCAAGATGGTCTTTGTGTCCTCAGCAACTACTGAAAGGAAATATTTCTGTTTCATCCCTCTGAGGTAATGGATGAAATAATTACCAAGGAAGGGGATGTAGCTAAGAAGGTTGGGGAATGCTTGAACGACTGTACAATTCATGAAAGGAAGATTCCAACTCCCTTGGTTGACAGCCTGCAGATCCTGGGACTTCATGAGGTCCTTGTAGTGTGGAAAGTCTGTCCCCGTAATCTGTGCCACCCGCTGGAGAGATTCATCATCAACACCAAAGTGCCGATGGTAGGCTTTCAGACACTCCTCCAAATCATCAGCATTCCTGATGCCAAGGACATCCTGGAAAGACTGTGTGTCTATTTTCTCCTGCAGGGAGGTCACTTTGTGATTAATGGACTTCTCATAGGTTTGGAACAGTTTCTGCAGGGGACCGTGGCACCTGAGTTTGGTGACATCCTTTTGCAATGTGTCCCTAAGCTTTGGGAAGTCATGCAGTGAAGGGTCAAGGTTGGAAACCAGGAATATCAGAGGTACACACACCTGTTCCTCCTGGAGATTTTTCAGGATAGTTCCTCGGATATTCTGCTGGAGGTCTTCCTGATAGAGAGTACGCGTGCTGAGATCCCTGTCCAGCTTGGTCCAGACAATATAGAACTTCTTTCCCATGCCCTCGATAGTCTTAGCAAGCCACACGTGATTCATGCTGAACTGTTCAGATGCGATGATGATGAAGAGGTCATATTGATTTAACTGCATTTCCCGCAGATAGTTCTCCAGGCTTTGGGTGGTAGACCCTATGCCAGGCAGGTCCCACAGCAGCACATTTGGAAAATGGGAGGATGAGTAGGAGGCACGAGTGAGGGTGGTTCTCACCACCCCAATGGGAGCCGCGGCCTCCTCCTCGTGCCCGATGCCCCGCAGTGCGTTGATGAAGGAGGACATGCCATTGCCAGCGTCCCCCATCACTGCGATGTTCACAGGTGTGCAGGACACTGTCCTCAGAGCTTCTCTGGCCTTAGGGACCACTTCTAGCAGCTTCCCACCTGACCAGTCATTCTCATTTCTTATGAACTCTGCCTCATCTAGAATGATCCAGCTGGAATCAGGTGGCAGAGAGTTGGAGGATGCAGATAACGGTGTGTGAGAGGGCGGTAGTGACTCTTCCATATCTATGAGCAGTGGGGTGACCTGCAGAAGTAGGAAGAGGGGGGGGTTAGGGTGGCCAAACGCACAGGGAGGCACGGGGGGCATCTGACTTAGCATATGCCAAGGATTTTAGATCCATGACCAAGCTGACAGCAAAGATCAGAAACAAAGCAAGCAAAAGTGCTATTTTGGTGATATGCACCACACTGCAGAGTGCAGCGAGGGCCCTTGAGGAAGGCTCTGCAGCTGCTGTGCCCTCAGTCAGCCCACAAAGCAGGACGGTGGACGCAGTGGAGTGGAGCAGCAGGTCAGGTCCGTATCTCATCCATCAACGTGGTGAGCACCTACCCCTAGTCTTTCCTGACTGAAGGAGGAGAATTCTGCTTTAAAGTGCTCCGCAGGGTTGGGGGTTGATTACTGGGGCTTTCCCTACGGAATGATTCATTTTTGAGTACAAAAAAAATCCTTGCTGCATTTTTCTTTCTCAGTAAAATCTTATTTAATTATTTCTATTAACACTGAAAATTGATTTTCTTATTTCTCAATATATTTTCATGAAAATTTTATATTACTTGCACCAGTGTTTGCCTTACCTCCTATGTGCCTGACCCTCATCTCCTTCAACATGTTAGGAGCTTTCTATTTCCATTTAACAAGCTTTTCATATAATCTCCTACATATTTTTAAGTCAGCACTTACATTTGTACATTACTATTTATTTATGTAAGTATTAAAGCTCTTTGTAAAGGTCACATTTCCTGGTTGGCTGAACCACTGTAATGTGATCTGAAGCACTGTGTGGGCAGGATTAGAAGAGAGAAGTGGTTGGGTTACCTGGTGGATTCTACTCCAGGTTGCAGCCTGGCTGATGGGCTTTCACAATCACATGAGCTAGGAGTGATTGCTGATACTTTCTTGTAAGAATCTCCTACTGTCTTCTCTTGTGTGATCAACACTTTTTAAAATCTTTAACTTCAGGATCACTTCCTTGGCTGAGTAGTAGTTGCCTTGTGGTTCCTCCCATGGCCCACTCTGTCCTCTGACGGGCTACGGGCAGATCCACCTGGATCTTCCTATAAAGTTTCTGGGGACACCATCCCCACATCTCACTGCGCAGGTTATTGCCTCAGAAGACGCCATGTTCCATCTATGGGAAAAGTTTCACAGCCACCCATAGGCCCTGTGTAGTAGCTCCTTGTCCCCCAGCCCCTCTGGGACACAACCCACATCCCCTTTCACCTCCCAGATTCCTCAGGATGCTGCTTCTCCAAGGAAGGGAAGGACCTCAGAACACCCAGAAGTAGAGACCAGCTTGGACACATGCAACATGGACAACTGCTGAGCACACAGACCTGTGGCCCTTGCAGAGGGGAGAGTAATGCTGCCACATCACAGGGCCCTTGTAAGGGTTTCATGATACGGTCCAGTCAAATATCTCTGCAGGGCTGACTGAAATCTCCCAGTGAATGTTCTGTGGTCTTAGTGGGACCTCCAAGGAAGGCTATCCTCTTGTTGTCCCTCCAGCCTCTGACTTCTTACTAAGGGGTATTAAGGTCTTGTGTCTGTGAGTCTGTCTGTGCTGCATCCTTGACATGCATTATCTCATTTAATCTTCCCTGAACTCTAATGAATAAGTAATATTATTATCACTGGTTAATGATGAAGAAAGAATCTTACAGATAATAATTTATCCCCAAATTACACAACAAATGAATGAGGGATCCAATTTGATCCCAATGGAGTGGTTCTGTGTTTCTGACTTGGTGAAAGAGGCAGACAAGATTGCTTAATACAGATTCCCCTGCTCTGTGTCCTGGTTTTTGCTGGATACTGAGGGGCTTCCTTTGGGGACATCTCTGTCCTATTATCCATCTGCCATGGCCCCTCCCTGAATGTCCCTTCTCTTCATTTTTGGAAAGAATAGAACCCACTGCCTGCTTTCTCTCATTCAACCCGCTCACCCCCCCACCCCGGCAGCATCAGAAAAAAAAAAACACTGATTTGCACTTTAAAGGAAATAGCACAGTGTCCCCACTTTGCAGAACGCTTTATAGGGACTTTGCACACATTAACAGATGGAAATGCTTAATAAAATTATCACATAAAAGATGCCAAGTGAGAAGAGTGAGAAGAGATCATGGAAACACTATCATCACTAATCCCGTCTGCATGAGACCGTCAGCCCCTGAGGCCTGTGCCCACAGTACACTGTCAAGCTCCTCCACCTGGGGTCCCTGTGAAAGGACGCTGGTGCCACAGGACGGCAAGGACAGTGCCTCCACCTGAAGGCAAGTGCCCACTGCCCTGAGCTAGGTGAGGGGCTAGCGTGGAGGTGGGGGTTGCATGAAGGGGCAGTGCTGGTTGGAGGTGAGGAGAATGAGCCCTGGGCTTGACCCAGGCTGGGAACATTCTAGAATGGGCAGTCACCAGCTGCAAGGGAGTTTTGTTGTGCCAGGGTTAACTTGATTCTTCAGCCCAAATTTATCTTTGACTTTTATTAGTCAGCTTCACATTTTGTGTCGGTGGCACCTGTGAGTATGTGCGTTTTGCTCACCAGGTTTGTCTTGGAGGGACAGGAAGGAGTGGTCAGGGGAGGCAGAAGGAAATGGGGATGGTTGGAAATCTGTTTACTGTTTCCTAATTTCTGAAGAGTGTCCTCCCTTTTTCTGGTACCTCCCAGCCTTTTCGTGTCCTATCTTGACCATTCACAACAAGCAGCAGGTTCCCTGGATAACAGTGGCCCAGGGGGCTTGGAGATCCCCCGGGAGGTGTCCACATCTGCCCTGTGCCAGGTGGACAGTTGCTGTGTGAATTCCAGGGTGGCAGATCTAGACCTGACCAATGGTGTTCTTCTAAATTTGAAATAGCTTATGTAATCTGCTTCCATTAAACACTGTCCTTATCTGCATCCACAAAAAGGTTATATATCCTAGTAAGGGGTTCCCCTGGGTGTGCACCAGCCAGGAAGGTGCTTAACTGGGCAGCAGCTCCTAGATCATTCTCCCTGATCGTCTACATCTGCCCACAACCCACCACATGCACTCATATCACCTTGATTTCTTCTCTGTTAGATCATTTGAAAAGCAAAAATAGTCTACTGAACAGCTTACAAACCCCACAAAGCCTCTGTCTTTTCTACTCTACAAATGGGAATAATATTCTTGTCCTTCATGGTTTTCAGTAAATTCTTCATGACCAGGAAGAGACTAGGCAGGTAACAGTAACCTTCCCCTGTTTATGTCTCTCTGTGTTTAAAACTTAACTGACCTTATCAGGCCCGGGAGCACAAGGTCGTATATGAAGTAAGTGTCCTTCTTTTGAAATTGTGAAATCAGGCTTGTGGAATTGGCCTCATCTTGGGGAAGGAGGGAAGATGGCTTCTCAAAATATTTGCTCCCGTTTGAGGCTATAACTTAACCACTGATTATTTCATTACCAAAATCAGGTTGCTCCAGAGGCTCCAAGCCACCAGGTGTTAGAGATTGATTCAAGGATGATTTTCTGCTTCAAGTGTGCCCTGGCAGGCCTGTCTCACACACTCAGAATGCACACAAAGTCTGACACTCACTTGTTCTGACATGGGTTTACACACCCACATGCTCAGTGTGCACACACTTAACACCACTGTGCACATACACAAGCACACTGAAATATATCCCCTCATGCACACTCATGTGTGCCTGAAGTACACACATTCACACACACATGCTGACACATGTTCACACACTCTCACACTTGGTGTGCACAGGCGATCTCAATCCCCTTCAGTGTGCACATCGCATGCATATGCTCGTTGTGCACACACTCTCCCACAAGCACAGAAATGCACGGAAACACCTGAAATATAAATATCATGAAACAATTTGCCTTCTATTCTTTTCTGGCCTTTCTTCTCTGTTCTATTCTATTCTGCCTACTAAAAAAAAATCATAGCATACCCCACTAAATAGATGTCTTGCCCTAAGGCAGACATGCAGAATGAAGGACGTGGATTGTGGATTCCCACGCGGGGTTCTGTATACGTCATGCTGTGCTCCAGTATCCTGAGCCTCCGTCAGAGGGACTCCAGAGGGCCCCCAGCATAAAAACCCAGATGCCGGAACATTTGGGTGGCAGCACACTGCCTCTCCCACTGGTGGGCTGGGTGGGTTTGGAGCAGCAAAATAACTGGGTGCTTTGTGGGTCCCTGAAGAGTGTCACAGAAGGGCCAGCTCCAAATTCATCACTGAAACTAAATAACCCAGACAGACCCCCCAGGCTCATTAGCAAAGTTATTAGCCAAGTTTCCACCCTAGAAGCATCTCACTTACCAGCTCCTGGAAGCAGAGGGTGATCCTTGCAGGGGTCAGGGGCACTCCTGGGACGTCACCCCCTCCCTGGGGAAGGGTTCTTTGTTCTCTCAGGCAGAGGCAGTTCTCCCGGGATGTGCCAAAACTCGAATCCAGACCCCCTTTGCTCAGGAAGCATGGACAGAAGTTGTGGAGTGTTTGGGGTTGCAGTGGAAGAGCAGGGAGACACGGAGAGAAGAGTTGCTGGAAAAGGACCTTCCGATGGCTTGGAAATGTCTTCTGGAGTCTGGACCTCCTCACTGCTCTGTTGTTTATAGATCTAAGTCCTTCTCTCTGCCTCACCCTTTCTGGGAGGAGCTCAAGTTGGTGCTGGTTTGTGTATCAATTCCTGGAAATCAGGCGAGTTCCCCTACAGCCGGAGCAGGCAGGTTTCACTTTCTCCTACCAGGGGGAGGGGCTGCAGGAGGGGGAGGGGCTGCAGGAGGGGGAGGGGCTGCAGGAGGGGGAGGGGCTGCAGGAGGGGGAGGGGCTGCAGGAGGGGGGCTGCAGGGGGAGGGGCCGCAGGAGGGGGAGGGGCCGCAGGATGGGGAGGGGCTGCAGGAGGGGGAGGGGCTGCAGGAGGGGGAGGGGCTGCAGGAGGGGGAGGGGCCGCAGGAGGGGGAGGGGCTGCAGGAG
The DNA here is from genome assembly GCF_015220235.1 of Choloepus didactylus. NCBI lineage: Eukaryota > Metazoa > Chordata > Mammalia > Pilosa > Megalonychidae > Choloepus > Choloepus didactylus. Next base: position 3,417,237 of record NC_051330.1, read on the forward strand.
AGGAGGGGCTGCAGGAGGGGAGGGGCCGCAGGAGGGGAGGGGCCGCAGGATGGGGAGGGGCTGCAGCTCCGCCTCTGCCCGACACAGGGAAGCTTGTGCAGAGCCTCCCCCTGCAGAGAGGCGGGTTCAGAGCCGGGCCCTGGAGCTCAGGGTCAGAGTGTCCTGTGCCCCGACCCTGCAGACTCCCTCCCGGAGCCCGTGCCCTCACTCACCCTAAGTGAGTCCTGACCCCAGGCAAATGCAGACACTTATGGGAAGTTGCTGAGGTTGCCTGGCCCCTGCCCAGCTCCAGTGTTGACTCTCTCTCTCCCACTGTCTTGGGAGCACAGAGGCCCCATCCCGCAGAGAGCTCCTCAGCTCTTCCCCCGACTCAGGTTCCTCTGCCTTTAAAAATCCTGCTCCTTCCAGGAACCCTGCCGCTAATAGTCCTCCTCTGACCCTCCAATTACTCTGGTTTCCATGTACTCTGATCTCCATGCCTACAGTACGGGACTCACTCTTTTTTTTTCATAAACCCATGTCATTATCCTGGGCAGCCTCCAGGACAGTTTGGGGTTTACTGAACAGACAAAAGCAGCTGCAGATTTTCAGACACACTAATGGCCCACCTGCTGGGACACAGACCCCTCAGAATCTCTTCCCACAGAAACACAGGTAAAGGCACACCTCGGGGGTCTTTCAGCCCCTGTTTGCTTGTTTGTTTTGGTTGAGGAGCCTCCATGTATAACTCTCTTCACTTTTGTGGGAGTAGTAATGTTTCCAAGAGCTTATCACTCCTGTAACAGAGGGTGTGTGAACAGGACAGCCCCTGGCTCTCACAGCCACCCACTAACCACAGGGTGAACGTGCCGGTTTCCACAGTGAGTGACACCAAAACTCGATGGGAGGATCCCAGACCCAAGAGGCAGAAATAAATTAATAGATCTGCACCTGTAACGTTTCTATTGTAGGAATCAGATTTACTCAACTGTAGAAAGGAAACCATAAGACTGGGTAAGAAGGAATCATAATGTGATATATCAGAAATAAAGATATAGAAATGAATTAAAATTATGTTCATCTTTTAATCAAAAACAGAACTTTGGGGAACAAAAAGAAAAATGAAGAAAGGCCTTTGAATTTACAAAGATGCATTAGTTTTCACAAGATCAAAGAGTAACTGGTTCAATCTTAGTATAGTTTCGGAGTTTTAAAATCCTCACTGTGTATATCTAAAAGGGATTGGAAAATGGAAAAGTGAATTCGTCAGTTATAGATACAGGTGACAACAGGCAAATTGTTTATTCTGTCATCAAATTAGTGGGATATTCACAACTGATTGAAAAAAGGTAACATTTCAAGGAGAATAGCAGGGATGAGCTTTGCCATAACTATCACATGCTTCAATTTATGAAAGTAAGACAAATGGGAAATGAAATCTTACCTTAGGGCTTAGTTAGTAATTAACAAGAATCCCAATCACCTGCCATTTCCTTACAAGGCTCAGCAAGCCTTTGTACCCGTATAAGAAGCAAAAATAAGGGAAGTAAAGCAAGAGTCTGGGCTGTGAGAAGTAACAGTCTTGTCCTGTGGTCAGAGAATGTAGGGAACATTTCACACCCTGTTGTGGGAGTTTGCAAGACCCATTTAAAAATCATGATACACACTATGGCAGATTTAGACCTCTTGGTGTCTAGCATTTTAGTACTTGAGACTTAGGAAAACATTATATTTTTAATGTAAAATTTGGCCATGGTCTAAGTACAATAACACATCCTGCAAATATTTCAAGAAAAGTTAACATAAGAGTATAGTGTTTCCTTTGAAGACTTCTGGAAAAAGACACTTAAACATGAACTCCCCCGATACCCTATGTTTCTGATCGATGTGTCAAGGGCAGAGCCAGTGCTGGCTTTGCCTGTTCTCTGAAGTCCAGTGCAAGGAGAGAGCTTTAGGGACTGGAATGAAGACATGGCTAGTTGTAACTCCTGCATCCACTGTAGGTGGTCTGGCATATGACTTTATTAATGTTTCTAATCTGTAAGATTTAATGGGTCTACCTGTAAGATTTTTAGGAGCCTTAGTAGCAAAGAGTATACTGATTCAAAACTGAAATTTAGTTTTCTCTTTATTAAAATATCAGTCTTCTTTGATTATCAGTCTTTTCTTGATAAGAGGTTGTAAAGTTTTTTGTTGCTGTTTTTAATCTGAATAACCACTGTAGAAGGCAGAGTCTATATTTTCTAAGAATCAATTCACATACTTTATCATGTCTTTAATTGTTTAAAAATAGTTATTTTAACCATCATATTGTCTCCTATATTTACTTTTAAAATCTTTTATTGTTACTTCGATAAAAAAAGAGAGCCAAGTATTGACTCACAATGACCCGTAATCCTATTTAAGCAACTGTTCAATCCTCCTGACAATTTTAGGCATCTTGCCTTCCCAAATCGAATGCTAAATAATATGTTTTGTTTCATATCGTCTTTGAGGTTTTACAAAGGGCTCCTGGAGAGTCCCAAGAATCTTCTCTTTCACTGTGTAAAAAAAGAGGTGCTAAAAATAGACTTATTTGCTATGTAATAAATTGCATAGGAAATATAAAATTAAAAGGCATTTTCTAACCTTCTGCTGGTTGAATGTATGTAAATAAAATGCGATTAACATATTCCAGAAATTATAAATACTTTCTAAAGAATTGTCAATTTCCTCACTGTCCATAAGATATCTTATTACTGATCTGCCTCATATTAGGCAACAGTATAATGTTATCAAGTATAATTTCATTTATTATTAAAAATGTTACATGCCATAGAAACAACTAAATTTCATTCTCAGTGGCATGATTTTATAAATAAAACTCTCACTAAATATTTTACTTTTGTAAGAAAGCAATAAGTTTGCCATTGATAATCCACAAATAATTTTTTGCTTTATTCTGATTTTTCCTGAAAACACTTGCATACAGACCAGAATGCTTCATCTTCAACAAAATAGTATCGTCTCAAAGATCTATGCAAAGGACTATACCAATTACTCTAGGATGCAATCTTTGAATAATATTCCTTAAATAAGTAAATAAATAAATAACCCATAGGAGTGGCTCAGAATTTCCAGAGGTTTAGTAGGAAACTAATGGATTCATGAAATCCATCATGAATGAATTTATAAAAAAAGGACTAGGGTTTTTATTTAAAATACTGCTGATCTTTAACATTTTATTATTTATTTTGCCTCTCTGACAGCTTTTATTTTTAAAACTTTTTACAAGCCAATCTTTTAAATGTAATTTTATTGAGATATATTCTCATACCATACAAACCATCTGAAGCATACAATCACTGGCTCACAGTATCATCACATAGTTGTGCATACATCCCCATGATCAATTTTGGAACATTTTCCTTACTCCAGAAAAGAAATAAAAATTAAAAAGAAAATACAAATTCTCTCATACCTCTTATTCCACCCCTATTGTGGTTTCAGCAGGCAGAGATCTCCCCCAGCCTGCACCTAAGTGGGCCCCAGGAATCCTGGTGGGTGCACGTGCACCTCCTAAGATGTGTAGCTCCCAGGTTGGCTTATACTTGCCCTGGCCTCGAGCCCACCCAGTGGAAGCCTGGTCTACACCTATCATACCCTGCAGCCCAGCGGCCACACCTCCCCATGTTCACAAGGTATGTGATGAAAATCCCTGCTTCCCAATTCTATGTTTAAGTCAAATTCCTAATATTGCAATACACTCATCTCATAAGGTGAAACCTGGAATACCTGTGCATTTCTCCTGTGATGACTTTCTTTCCTTAAAGGAATATCTGCCATCCCCCAAAATACAGACATCAGGTCAACCTTGATCAATGACGTAGCCTATTTCCTGTCCAAATTTATTTTCAGTTTCTTCTGCAGGTTATGGGCAGTATATTATTCTGCATTATTGCAAAGGGCACTGGTCATACTCTTTCAAGGATTTGAAGTACATGGTGGACCTGGAGTTCTTACTCAGCTCTGCAGAGAGTTTGTGTCAACACACTTGGCAGGTGTGGGACTCTAGTCCCATCCATCCCTCCCATTGTGTCCATCCAGAGGCCAGATCCCAGCAAGCTGTGTGCTGGCCTGGTCACCATGCCTTGCTATCCAGGGCAGGGACTCCCTGGGGACCAGTGTGGCCTCCTGCCCAAAGACCAACATCCTGGCCCGTGAGAATCCCAACTATTAACAGAGAGGGCTGCACACATCTTTCTGGCTGATTCCTCCTGCTCCCCAAAATCTCCCCTGCATCTTTCCCCAGGCACGTGGTCTCATCTTGTCTCTTTTCACCAGAGGCCTCTGTTGTGGGGCTCTGCAACTCCAGGACACAAAAGAAAAGGGGATTTCGTATCTCAAACATCTCTTCCCAGCTCCTGTTCCAGTTATGCTGACTCTGTTCTTTGCACTCAGGGAACCACACTCTTCACAAACACACCCTGGACAAGGTGCGGGCACACCAGTGCCCACTATTGGAGACATGCTGCCCATAAGAGTCACCCTGAGAAATAGGGCTTTCCCAGGCTGTCTGTCTGTTTTCCTTGGCCATAAAGGTTTTATGTTAGCTCATCATTTGTTTCCCCTTAGAAACGGGATGCATCAGGGACAGGTGGTTGAAGAGGCTTCTCCAATTCCTGGGATTGGCTCATAATTACAGGTGATATAAAGTTGTCCTCATTTTCTCTCATGCCTGTTTAATCCTCCTTTGGAATCTTGGTTTCTCTACCACAATTCAAGTGGCCATGCTTGGATGATGCAGAGGATGAACCCTTCTGAGTTTGAGATCTGAGAATTAGATGACCAAAGTGGAGCTGTGGAGGATTTGCCATTATTATTTATTGCTATGTGTTCTAGTTTGCTAATGCTGCCAGAATGCAAAACACCAGAAATGGATTGGCTTTTATAAAAGGGGGTTTATTTGGTTACAGAGCTACAGTCTTAAGGCCATAAAGTGTCCAAGGTAAGGGGGTACTTTCACTGGAGGACGGCCAATGGTGTCTGGAAAACCTCTGTTAGCTGGGAAGGCATGTGGCTGGCGTCTGCTCCAGAGTTCTGGTTTCAAAGTGGGTTTCTCCCAGGATGTTCCTCTCTAGGCTTCAGCTTCTCTCCAAAATGTCACTCTAAGTTGTTCTTGGGGTATTTACCTCTCTTAGCTTCTCCGGAGCAATAGTCTGCTTTCAACGTCCGTCTTCAAACTGTCTCTCATCTGCAGCTTCTCTCTCCACTCCTGTGCATTCTTCAAGGGGTCCCTCTTGGCTGTAGCTCCTCTTCAAAATGTTACTCTCAGCTGCACCGAGTTCCTTCTGTCTGTCAGCTCATTTATATGGCTTAATTTAGACCTGGCTTGAATGGGGGGGGCACACCTCCATGGAAATTATCCAATCAGAGTTATCACCCACAGTTGGATGGGGCACATCTCCATGGAAAGAACCTAATCCAAATGTTCCATTTTAATCCCCACTAAAATGTCTGCCCCACAAGATTGCATCAAAGAATATGGCTTTTTCTGGGGGACATAATACATTCAAACCAGCACAATATGTAATGAATTGCATAGGAAATATAAAATTTAAAGGCATTTTCTAACCTTCTGCTGGTTGAATTTATGTAAATAAAATGTGATTGATATATTCCAGAATTTATGAATAGCTTCTAAAGATTTGTCAATTTCCTCACTGTCCTTAAGATATCTTACTACTGACCTGCCTCATATTAGGTAACAGTATAATGTTATCAAATATAATTTCATTTATTATTAAAAATGTTACATGCCACAGAAACAACCAAATTTCAGATAATGATAGGGAGTTTCATCATCCAGTATGGTGGTCACCATTTTCATGTAACTGTCAATCACTTGAAATGTGATGAGTCTGAGTGGAGATATCCTGTAAGTGTAAAATATTGAAGACTCTGGATTTTGAAGATTTTGATTCAAATAAAGTAATGGAAAATACCTCATTTATATTTTTTATAGTAATTACATTTTGAAATGACAAAATGTTGAATATATTATATTAAATAAAATGCATAATTAAAAATTAATTCCACCTGTTTCTCTTTACTTTTATAATATGCCTTCTAGAAAATTTATAATTGCATATGTTGTTCACAGTGTCTCTGTATTGGACAGCACTGTTCTGGTGTAAGATCATGAAAGCGAGTGACTGAAGCGACGAAGAGGACAACATTTATGGAAAGTAGAGATCAAGGACGTAAGAGCCAAGGGATTAGAAGGTTCATTAAGGTGGAGGGGGAAATAACCATACATTGTTGCAGGTGATGTGTTGCAGAGTGACCCAGTGGACAAAAGCTTTTAAATAAAGAAGGGGTGTCTCCCAGCAGTGGGTAGAGAATAACAGGGAGTAGATTGCTGCCTGAAGATTCCAGGTTGGGAAGATTTAGGGCAGAGGAGAAGGGCATGATCTACAAGCATTAGCAGGAAACATGGGCAACTACTGCTCTCCGGAATCAATGAGAAGACTACCATAGAGAGAAAGCAGCCACCACATGAGGGTGCAATATGAAAAGCAGCATCCTCAGGTGAAGACAATTTTCACTTGGAGTAAAAGGTGAAAGGATTGCTCTGAGGATAGCTCAAGAAGAGAAGGAATACTTTTAAAGGTTATGGTGGGTTTCAGAAGGCACAGCAGTTTCACATCAGAAATGGGAAAGGGATGGGAGTGGGGTACCTTCTAGGTTTTACAGAACTGACAGTGATTAGATATCAGATGACAACCTGGGATTTTTGTATTCTTGGGGTGGCCAATATGAAACAGAGAATAAGGAAAAATGAGAGAAATCTGGAAAGTTCCAGCAGAGAGTGGTGGCAAAGCTGTGAGAAGTGTTGGGGATGGGTAGGGTGGGAGAAGTTACTACAGAAGAACACAGGATATATGTTGCCCAGACGGAAACACCTGCAGAATCAATTATGGTAACCAATGAGTGAGTTCAAGAGGTTTCTGGATTCAAGACCCCCTTGCAAAAATCAGTAGTATCCTTAGATGAACAATAATCAAAGAAAAATATAGGTGATGAGGGGATGCCATAAATATGGTTGTGTAAGATACCCCTGGGAAAGTTTACTCTTAGTTTACTTAGCTAAGTAAAGGGGCAGATTTCATCACTGTTTTAACTGTGGAGGATGATGAAGACTGGAGAATGACACTATGAATACTGAAATGAGGGAAAAAACACCTAAAGAGTTAGGAAAGAAGGGATACAGACTGACAGGTTTGCCCCCTCACTCAGATCCATTTAATTTAAGACACACACAGTGACAACTCTCCAGCTGGACATCTGCGGCTGTGGACACTGGCACTAGAGTCACCCCTGGAGATGGTTTTGTCCCACAGACAGTTATGAGGACCCAAGGCCACACAGACCCAAAGTAGGGCCCTAGAATTCAGCACATGTGCACATTCTAATAGGACCCCAGAAAACAGAACTTGTGGTAAGCTGTATACAATCCAGCAGAATTAATTTTCCAGTAACCTATACAAGAAAATTGAGTGTCTTTGAAGGAACCCTATCTGGCTCCATGGGTCAGAATCACCTCATAGTCAAGTTATTGGAGGCTGAAAAGGCACATGAAAAGTGTAACCTAAGCTGGCATAGAGCATTGCAGATTCAGGACTGAAACGTGGAATGAAAGGATGGCCAAGACAGAGCCCAGGAGAAGAGTTTAGTAAAATTGTATAAAAACAAAGAGAAAAGCCCAGGACTCCTAGTGGAGAAGTAAAGGAAAGGAACTCTTCTCCTGGAGTGAAAACAATTGCATGCCCTTAGGTAACTGTGAAAGTTACTGCAAATACCCAGAGTTAGAAGTTTGTGCAGAAAGACCAAAGAAAAGCTGGTTATTCATGGCTGCTCTAAATATTCAATATCAACTGGAACAAACCCTTCAGAAGAGCCTTAACACACAGCCCATCTACACCAAAACCTTAGGCAAGAGGGAGAAGATGACATCCAGAATTAGCACATCAAAATTATCAAATGCCCAGATATTAATAATGATCACAAGCCATACAGAGAATCAGAATAGATGGCCAATTCAGTGAAATAAATTAATATAGCAGAGGAAGAAAAGACATTCAGACAACTAATCAAAGCCCTTCAGTCAAATATCCTAAATCAGTTCAATGAGCTAATGGAAAAATATGGATTTAGAATTAAACGGTATAAAGGAAACTACGGGTGAAGAAAAATAAGAATTAGAAAGGGTAAAAAGGAACATAACAGAACTTATGGTGATGAAAGACACATTAATAGAGATTAAAAATACACAGAGGTGTACAAGAGCAGATTTGGAAAGGCAGAAGAAATAATATAGGCTAAACAAAATTATACAATCTGAAGAACAGGTAGAGAAAATAATTTTAAAAGTGAGCACAGTCTAACGGATCTGTGGTACAATATGGTATCATACTGTGAGAATCCTAGAAGGAGAAGAAAAATAAAGCAGTAGCAGAAAGAATATTTGGGGGAAATGGCTGAAAATTTCCCCCTTTTGGTCAAGACGTCTTTCTCAATCCTATGATGCCAGGTCCAGGTTCATCCCCAGGAATCTTGTCCCATGTTACAAGGGAGATTTACATCCCTGGGAGTCATGTCCCACATAGTGGGGAGGGCAGTGAGTTTACCTGCTGAGCTGATCTAGAGACAGAGAAGCCACGTCGGAGCAACAAAAGAGGTTCTTTAGGGGTGATTCTTAGGCACAATTATAAATAGGCATAGCCTCTCCTTTGCAGTAACAAGCTTCATAAGAGTAAGCCCAAAGAACAAGGGCCCAGTATTCTAAACAAGTAGTCCCCAATGCCTGTGAAAATATCAGTAAATCCCTGCATAGAAAAGCTTAATATTTCCACATTTTTCCCTAGTCCCTCAAGGGGGCTTTGCAAACACATATTTTCTCTGCCCAAATTAATTTGGAATTTGGGGTTTCACGCTAACCTACCTATACCTGGTATAATCACATAGTTATGCATTCACCACTACAATGTATATGAGGATATTTCCATTTCTTCTTGTACAAAGAAACAGGAAGGGGAGAAAAAAGAAAAAGAATAGAAGGAAAAAAATGTCAAATAAAAAATAAAAATAAAATAAAAAGCTCTGAAATACCACCACCAAGATCCTGTACCCTACCCTTTTATCCCCTTCTTATAGACATGCAGCTTTGGTATATTGATATATTGCCTTTGTTACAATTAATGGAAGCATATTACAATGTTACTGTTAACTGTAGACTCTAGTTTGCATTGACTATATTTTCCCCCATACCATCCCATTTTCAACACCTTGCAAAGTTGACATTCATTTGTTGTAAAAACATTTTTTTTTTAAATTTGTACATTATTCACCATCATTGACCACTCTTGATTTCACTAAATTATAGTCTCCTAGTCTTCAACTTCTCTCTTTCCTTCTGGTGTAACACAGGCCCGTACCCTTCATCTTACAGCCCTAGTCACAGTCTGGCTTTTATTTTGGGGAACTTTTTGATGACTGATTCTGTCTCATGTGATTGCTTTGTTGGGGTCATCTATTTCTTCTTGAGTCAGTGTTGGTTGCTCATGCTTTTCTAGGATGTTGTCGTCTTCGTCTGAGTTCTCTAGTTGATTAGCATATAGTTGATGATGGTATACTCTCATTATATCCTTTATTTCTGAGGGGTCTGAAGTTACATCACCCTTTCCATTTCTGATTTCATTTATTTGTATCCTCTCTCTGTTTTGTTGGTTTGTTTGTTGTTACCATAGCTATGCGTCCATCAAGTTCATTGATTTTCTCAATGAATCATCTTCTGTTTTTTTTGATTCTATTGTTTTCATTTTCTCAATTTCATTTATTTCTACTCTAATCTTTGTTACTTCTTTCCTTCTGTTTGCTTTGGGGTTAGTTTGCTGTTCTTTCTCTAGTTCCTCCACATAAACAGTTACTTCCTCGATTTTGCTCCTTCTTCTTTTTAAATATAGGCATTAAGGGAAATGAATTCCCTTGTCAGCATTGCCTTTGCTGAGTCCACTAGATTTTGATATGCTGTGTTGCATTTTAATTTCTCTCAAGCCATTGACCAATTTCTCTTGTGTTTTCTTCCTTGACCCACTGGTATTTTAGAGTGCAGTGTTTAGCCCCCATATATTTTTGAATTTTCTGACCATTCCCCTGTTATTGATTTATAACTTCATTCCATTATGAGCCAAGAAATTTATTGGCATGATATCAACATTTTTAAATTTATTCAGACGTGCTTTGTGACCTAACATGTGGTCCATCCTGGGGAATGATTCATGAGCTCATGAGAAAAATCTTCCTCTTTTGGGGTGTATTGTTCTATAAATATCTGCCAAGTCTAGTTCATTTATTGTACAGTTCAACATCTCTGTTTCCTTATTGATCCTCTGTCTAGATGCTCTATACATTGATGAGAGCATTGTATTGAAGTCTCCAACTATTATTGTAGAGGTGTCTACTTCTCCTTTCAGCATTCTTAGTGTTTGCCCCATGAATTTTGGGGCTGGCTTGGTGCATAAATATTTATGATTGTTATGTTTTCTTGATGAATTGACCCTTTTATTAACATATAATGCTCTTCTTTGTCCCTTTTAATTGTTTTGCTTTTAAAGTTTAATTTGTCTGATATATTAATATAGCTACTCCCACTTTTTTTCTGGTTGCTGTTACCATGAAATACCTTTTTCCAACCTCTCACTTTCAGTCTATTTTTGTCCTTGTGTCTAAAGTGAGTTTCTTGTAGACAGCATATAGCTGGGTCCTGTTTTTTAATCCATTCTGCCTGTCTGTGTCTTTTTATTGAGGAACTTAATTCATTAACACTTAGTGTTATTACTATAAGGGCAGTACTTTCTTCTACCATTTTGTCTTTTGGATTTTATATGTCATGTCATTTTTTCCACATCCCATAGTAGAGACATGTGTTCTAATTTTAATTTTCCTCAAGATATCTACTGATTTCTATTTAAATTTCTTCTTTGATCCACTCATTGTTTAAGAGTGTATTGTTTAGCTTCCATATATTTATGAATTTTCCTGCCTTCTGCCTATTACTGATTTCTAACTTCATTCTGTTATTATCTCAAAAAGTGTTTTGAATAATTTCTATCTTTTTCAATTTATTGAGACTTGCTTTGTGACCCAACAGGTGGTCTATCCAGGAGCATGATCCATGAGCACTTGAGAAAAATGTGGAACCTGCTGCTGTAGGGTACAAATTTCTGTAAATATCTGTTAAGTCTAGTTCATTCATGAAGATTTTCAAAGTATCTGTTTTATTGATCTTCTGTCTTGATTTCTATTGATGAGAGTGGTGCACTGAAATCTCCAACTGTATTTTAGAGTTGTCTACCCCTCATTCCAATGCTCAGTGTTTGCTTTGTGTATTTTGGTGCACACCAGCATGGTACATAAATATGTATGATTGTTATTTCTTCATGATGAATTGTACCTTTTATTAATATATAGTGTCCTTATTTGTCTCAGTTTTTTTACACTTAAAGTCCATTTTTTTCTCATATTAGTATAGCTACCCCTGTTCCTTTCTGGTTGCTGTCTGCATGAAATATCTTTTGCCTGCAGTGCTGGTTTGAAACTGTTATGGACCTCAGAAAGGACATGATCTTGTAATCCAATCTTGCTGGGTGGATAACTTTAATTAAGTGTTTTTATGGAGATCTGACTTACACAACTGTTGGCAAGACCTTTTGTTTTGATTATTTCCCTGGAGATGTTACCCTGCCCATTCAGGGTGTGTCTTGATTAGATCACTGGAGTCCATTTTTTCTTTTTGATTTTATATGTCATATATTATTTTCCTCTCTATTTACTCTTACTGATCATTTTCATTTCTACACTCTTCTCAAACCTCTCTCCTGTCTTTTCCTATCTGCCTGTAGTGCTCCCTTTGCAATTCTTTTAGGGCCAATTTCTTGTTCACAAACTCTCTCTGTGTCTGAAAATATTTTTTTTTAATTTTTCCATTCTTTTCCCTATCTGTTCTTTTTTGTGTGGGATTTAAGATATCATGTCCTCTAGTTCACTGATTCTTTCTTCTGCCTATTCTTCTCTTCTGTAATATGTCTCCATTGTGTTTTTCATCTCTTCCACTGTGCTTATCATTCCGATAATTTCTGCCATTTGTTTTTTCAAGCTTTTAAGTTTTTCTTCATGGTCACTCATGTCTTCTTTATATCTTTCTTTGCTTTTGCCACATTTTCCTTCATCTCTTCGATTTGATTTAGATGATTTGTTAGAACACCTTTAATTAGTTGCTTCAATTCCTGTATCCCATTTTGAGTGTGAGTTTTCCTTTAACTGAACCATATCTTTGTGAATCCTGGTATGACCCATGATTTTTTGCTGGTGTCTAGGAACCTTATTTCCTTGATTTGTTTATTCTGGAGTTCATTGTCTCTCTTTTACATAGGGTTTTCTTGTTGGTTGGCTTTGTTCTTTATCTGTTCTTTGTCATTCAGTTCAACTTTTTTGAAACCTCTAGCATACTTTCTGTTTAATTGATCAGAATTTTTCAACTCTTGTTTGTCTGTTTCTTCCTCTGCCTATAAGGAAATTGTTTTTGTTTTGTTTTTGAGGGTATCTGCAGATAGGATTGACCCAAATCAGGTTTTCACAGCAAGACAGGTCCAGGACTCAGGAAGAGGGTCCATTCAGAATCAAGATTCCCTGGGGATGAGACCCAGTAGGGTACCGGTATTTCTTGGGAAGTCTCTTGATTCTGTGCTTTTTTCAATCCTGCCCAACTGGTGGCACCTGTCACCCCATTGCTCCCCACTGGCATAATGTGTTATGATGCCTTTAATTCTCAGCAGATCCTGTCCCTGCCAGAGGCATGGATGAGAACTAGGCTGAGGCAGAGGGTGGGCTAAACTGTTCCTGTTTTCCAGCACCTGGGGCCTGAATTCTCTGGATGAGAGTTGCCACTTGTATGTGGCCCTGACTCCCTATCTTGGGGAAGATACACCTTTCAGGGAATTATCTCCTTCACCTATCTAGTTACTTTGTCTCTCAGACATTCCTTAATTTTGTCCATGCATGGACCATTGCTGACAATTGAAAAAGACTGCTGGTTTCTTTATGACAACTGAAAAAGTCTGCTGCTTTCTTTCTTACCTTAAGCTACAAATTAAAAAAAAAAAAAATCCTTTTCGTACCTAGTCCCCAGCCCCACAGATTGCCAATAAAGAGCCAGAGATGGTACCTGGCTCTATGTGCCCCTTTTCTTGGGACATATCCCTTTTCTAGTCAACTCCAAACATCTCTGTGTTTTCTGTCAACCCACCTCCTGTTCTTTTTGTGCTTTCTCTGGGTTTGTCTGTGCTCCAAGATTGTATTCTGTAGTCCAAATTTGTTAATTAAAACTATGATTGGAGCTTTGTTGTGCTACCTTCCCTTGCTCCTGGTAGAGACTGCTTCTTTTCCGAGAATTAATGACTCCAAAGCAGCCTACCATGCTAGAGGTGTAGGGATGCCAGCCTCCACAGATTGGGAGACTTACAGTTCTATGCTGCAGTATAGGCCCTTTCACCTGTTCCAGACTTGAGTACAATGTGTGACTGGTCATGGAAGTCCCCCAAATAATTGTTCCAGACATTTCCTGGCTATTTACTAGTTGCCTTAGAGAATGAATGAAATTCCACCCTTCCCTACCCCACCATCTTTCCCCACACCTCACTGGGACATTTTGATTAGGTTATTTCAATTAAGCTGTGACCCATCTCCTTCAGATTGGGTCTTGATCCTTTTGCTGGAGTCCTTTATAAGAGGATAAAACACATGCAGAAGCTTCGATAAAATTAAGAGAAGCTCTCAGGAAGAGCCCTAGAGATGGTTAGAGAACGTGCCACAGATGGAGAAGACAGAAGCTGAAAGCAACAAATCCCAGGAGAGAAGGCCCTGCAGATGCTGACCATGTGACTCCCATGTGACAGGTGTCCCAGATACCAGAAGCCTGTCTTCAGAGTCCAGGTATTCTCACGTTGATGCTGGAATTGGACATTTTCATAGCCCAAGAACTAAAAATATAAATTGTCAGTTATAAACCCCATTGTAAAAGCCAACCCATTTCTGGTATATTGCATTTTGTTACCTTTAGTGAAACAAAAGCAGACCCAGTGAGCAGAATTTTAAATTACAAGTGTTACACTATTTAGGCAGACATTTTATCATACCTCCATATAAGGCAGCGCAGTCTGGGTAGAGAAATATATATATTTTGGAGTGTTTTTCAGAGGCACATCAGCCAGCATGGGGTAAAATTTGGCCTATAACTTGAAAAGTTCAGTTTCCAAGGACAGGATTTGTGTTCTTCATAACTTTATTCCTTGTAACTGGAAGAGTGCATATATTTTGGTAAGCATTCAAAAGCCTGTGGAATCAACCCAGTTTAGTCACACTGATTAAAATATGCAATATTCAAAATGTTGCATTTCCACAATTCTCGCATCTGCTGCCTCTATGTTCTACATATGCTGTCTGCTTATTTATAGGCCCCTTCACCTCTGACAGAAGGCAGGACCCAATAAGAATTCAGTCCTTCCTGGCCAAGATGAGAGTGTTTATGAAAAAAAGCCTCCATTTCATTGCTGTGTGTAGCCCATTGGATATAAAACTCTCTGTTGTAAACCCATGGTCTGCCTGTAGCTAAGCTTCAATCTGTGTTACTAAGCTTTAGATAGTAAAGAGGCAACTTAATAATCCTTCCTAATCTCTATGCATGTACTTTCCCTGGGACCCACCACCCTTTTAGGGTCAGTCCCTGTTTTTCAGTGAGCTTTTCCTTCCAAAGATCACAACCAAGTTGACTCCAGAGTCCAGCAGCCAGCTCTACCCACTGCCAAGTGATAAAGGTTGGTTTAGTGAGGGACTTGTGTGCCACTTTTGGTGACTTTTAATTCAAACCCTCTCCAGAAACACCCACATTCACAAAGCCCAATAATATATGGATTCTCTGTCTGGCTGAGAACAGTCTCTGATAACCAAAGTACAGAGGAAGTTTATTGAGCTAAATGTAACACATGTGTGGGGCAGAAATAAAAGAAAGTTGCTGCTAGAAGATCTGGGTTTGGGAGGCAATTTATATAGGGAGTTTGTGAGGGATGGAGTGGGGCAAGGATGATGTGAGTTGCAAGGGAACTGTGGGTTATGCAATCTGCCAGGAGGACATGAACTGGGGGCCTTTGGGTCATAGTCCATCAATTAGTAACTGCAAAGTTTGTGGTTATCTGGTGAAGACTAGCAGACTTGCTGACGTCAGTTTGTCTCAGTTCTCACAGCAAGGGAATGTTTATCAGCACTGCAAGTGATCTTTGGCAGGTCAGCCTGCCTCAGTTGCTTTTTGTTTCTTTGTGGTTTCCTGAGTAAAATGGGATTTTAAGTATTAGAAAAGGTATTTACCTCTACAACTTCACATTCCCTCCTTTTGGTCAAGGGGGTTTTAGGACTCCCCTAAGACCAACAATGATTATTTGTTGATTAAGGCTTTGGTAACCCAGTGACACAGGTGGAAACAAACAAACAAACAAAAAATTTAGTGGCTTTTAGTCTTGAAGCAGGAAGTTGAAGAGCCATTGAAGGATTACTGTGGTAAAGAGGAGGAGGAATACAAGCATTATTAGAAAGGAGTTTAGGGAAAATGGGAAAGTATAACTGTGCAACAATTTACTCCCTCGCACCACTCTTACTTACAACCCTTCAGTCACCTCTTCTGCATAGAAAGGGCACTTCCCAAATATGGGTTCATTGCTTGGCATGGCCAATAGAAGTCACCCTGAACCAGGCTGAAGGGGATAAGAGGGTTTATTATGCTGGGGAAGGCAGGGGAACTTTCCCAAATCTGCCTGCCTGAAGTGTTTCTTTAATTGGGTTTTATACCCAGGTTCAGATTCAAAGAGTGATAATCATTTAATTAACATGCAGCAAGAGTGAGAAGCAAAGGCTTATCTATGTCTAGGAGATTTGGGGCAATTTCCCAGTGATTCTTTAATTGGCCAAACTTATTAGACACAAAGGTAGTTAACCAATTTATTTATTTCCTGTTTTCCGTTTTCTTCAGGAAACGGGTGACAACTGTGAAAGGTGCAAACTTTGCATTTACATCCTGCTTCAGGCTTTACATTTACATATTGCTCTGCTGTGAGAATAAGAGCTTCCATTATAGCCAGCTTTGAAGGTTACATTTTAAGGCTACTTTATAATTTCCTGCTTGCTAACAGTTTTAAGATTATATTTAAAAAGTCACTGTTACAATTTCCCCCCTTAAACAATATGTCAGACCCCCCAAAAAGGAGTCTAACATATAGAAGGAATGTCTGATCCAGGGGCCCTGCTGCTTATCTCACAGAAAATAGGTGCCCCCTAATCTAAAGAATGAAGGCTGTTCAAGGCTGTTCTAGCCACAGTGGTGCCTCAAAGGCGGGTAAGGCAAGATCAGATATCTCCATAACATGAACAACCAAAAGGGCCTGCTCTCCTAGATAGACAACACAGCTGCTTTTCTAAGAAGAATAATGTGCCAAAATCCTAGCAACCTGTCAGCCTAGAAATTGATAGGCACCCACCCAATCGAGGCACAGGATGCACTCAGCAGACACCCTTCTCCCCCAACACCCTTCCCTCCCCATTGTGGGTTTTTCCTTTAAAAATGCTGCTCTCAGATAGAGGGCTGGAGCCATTTTTTCTTTCTTACTATTCTGATGGCTCCCACCTGCTTTCTCCCTTTAATAAACCTTGAACTCTCTACTTAAACCATGACTCACTGCATGGTGTGCATTCTTGAACACCTCCAGACCTAACACAATATTCATTTCCAATCTTGGGAACGGGGCCATCATTCTTTCTGGCTGCTTCATGCTGACAATTGAGGTGAAGTAATTAAGGGTCATGTGGTGAAATCTCTGACTCATAACTTGTAGATATTGTCTATTTTCTTCAGGGGAGAATGGATTATTCTTAGCCAAAGTTCTGGAAGATGAAAAAAGGTTTCATGTATATTTGAGTTATTATGCCAAGAACATAGAGACAAAAGGCATTTAACTAGGACAAGAGTAGATATAACAATTAGGGAGACTATAAGCGTGGTTTGGAGAAGAGTCCATAACCATGACCCTGTTTCTGAAGGCAGCTAACTGCATAGATTGGGAAAAAAATAGAATTATTAGCTGTTGTACTTACAGTGAGAACTCGATCATTTAGGTGTTTTAAAAGAGAAGAGATGTTACCAGATTTATAGGAACATAGGTACAGCATTCTGTTTTGTCTATGGCATATGCCCCCCCTTGTGAGACAGTGAGGATATCTAGTCATTGTATTTTGTAATACTGCCTTGCACATTCAAACAAGACAATGTTCTGGTTGGTTAAATTTATTAGCCAGTGACAAGATTATCTTTGGTGATATTTCTGGTGCTTGACACACTGTATTTTTCTTGCATCTTAATTATTAATGACTTGAGATCTATTTTTTCTGTCCTTTATAAAGGGGATATCCACCACAGTGAGCCAGAAACATTAGATATAGGCAGCTGGATACAAATCCAGCAGTTAAGACTGGTTTGTAGAAGTAGAATATGAATAGAATTTCTTCAAGGAGAGATTTCTTTGGCTGGCATGTTGCTTCTAAAGGGGACATTAAGCTTATGGAAAAATTAGATAACAAAGAACATCATAACTAATTTGACTAGAAAGATTTTTAAACAAAGATTTTAGGCCATCTAGAGGTTCAGAAGTACACTGATGTTTTGGATTATTAGGAGGATTTATTTTCACTATGGCTTTTCATCTAATAGGAGTTGTGTCTCCATCCTGGAACAGTTGCAGCTTGACTCTGGTGTGGTGAATTCCAGGCCTTTTTCCCTGCAACTTATGAAAAGAATGAGTAACAGGTAACACTAAATAAGGCCAAGCCCATTTAGGATTTAGTTGAACCTGGGGACGCTGGTTCTTTCAGGTGTAGATCCAGACTTGATATCCAGGCTGGTAACGGTGTAAGGGGTACACCTGTGGGGAATCTAAGGCATTATAGGCATAATTATTAATTTCAGCTAAAGTAGTACTTAAGAACTTTACATATTGAATTGTAGTAATTCTGATCTGGGATGCATGTTACCTGCCTATTTAGCCTTCAGAAATGACCTTCTAAGTTATTTTGAAGGGCTAAAACTCAGCCCACATCGGGGTGCTACTCTCATCCTCAGGAAGCCAATAGGTAGAGCTTTGTCCCCATTTTTTCAAGCAGATTTTGGCAAGGCTGTCTTTTAAAGTCCAATTCATGCATTTTGTTTGTCCTGTAGGCATCAGTTGATGCTGAAGTGTCTTCAAACATCTTTAACAATTTTGCTATGAAAGCTGGTATATTGCTTTGAACAGAAAGCAGAAGTCCAAATTTAGTAATTTTTTTTGAAGTAAACATTTTACAACTTGTGCTTTTTAGTCTAACAAGGAAAAAGCTTTTACCTATATAGTAAAAGTGTCCACAAACACTAGCAAATACTTGAAGATTCCAAGGACTTTTGGATGGACTGTAAATCTATTCACTTGTTTTCTTCATCATCTAGGACTTTTATTATCCATAGGTAGATGTCCTTTGCAGTGGGTGGCTAATTTATTGGAATGCATTCCTGTGTGTAACAATTTAAAAATTAGATCTATATGCTTTATGTCTTTG
This sequence comes from Choloepus didactylus, assembly GCF_015220235.1. NCBI lineage: Eukaryota > Metazoa > Chordata > Mammalia > Pilosa > Megalonychidae > Choloepus > Choloepus didactylus. The sequence continues at coordinate 3,435,942 of NC_051330.1, forward strand.
GTGGCTGCAGCTATTTGACCACGTTCTTTTCAAATTGTTTTATGAACATGCAAGTCAGCAAAACATACGATAGTTTTGTGCTTAGATGTAGGGCTCTTAAGAGGGCAATTAATCCCACTCTTTGTGCTGATGTGTCCAGCAGGAGAGGCAGTTGTTTGCTACTGAATACCTTGCTTTATGTGGGATGATACTCAAGATTGTCCAGCAGCACTGCCAGATAGTTACTTAGCTTCTCCACTGTGAGCCACCGTCCCCCTTTTGCTCCAATACAGTAAGGACAAGTGGGGAGCTCCAAGCAAGCTTTTTCCTTCTCATAAGGGTTCACAAGTGGTTGCCACTGTCATTGGCAAGCAGGTCAACCTCAGGCTACAGAGTCAAACTGTTTTGACAAGTAAGCCACTGGTCGTATATTTTTCCAAAAGGTTTATGCAAGTACCTTGAAGGTCATGCCCTGATTTTCATGGACAGACAGGTTAATTTTTTTTTTTTTTTTTTGTGGCATCTGGGAACCCAAGGCTGGAGCAAATATCAGTTTGTCTTTACAATTTGAAAGGCAATTGGACATTCTCATGTTCATTTTAAATATTCTTTTTAATTTCCCTTTATGGCTATCAATCTAAAATTTGGTATTAGGAGTTGACAATAGCCCACTATACCAAAGAATTCCAAGTTCCTCTTTGTTCTCTGGCATGTCTCCTTGCCAAAGGGTCTAGCTTGTAAAAAGTTTCCTGTGAAGCTTTACTCCCTGAAGATTTCTGGACAAGACTGGCACTTTTTAACACAATCCAATTATACTGCTGTTTTATACCTATGTCAAGTTCTTTTTATTCACACGCAGAGTTTTTATGAGTCTTTATTGGGATGTAAAAAATGGCATCCTCTAAAGTTAAACTAAGTATACACACCAGAAATTTTGAAGAAAACACACGGATTAGGTACATATATTTTCTACCACTGGATTTATAACTCTTAAATTCTGGACAAATCTGTAACCTTGAGTTTCTGGTGCCATTAGTTCTTATTCTAAAAGCTTTTAATTTGTAGCAAAAATGCTCTCTTTTCTCTTTACCTAAGTGAACATGGTTTAAACATGTTGGAATTATGTTCAGCCACAATCTTACCATGACTTCGTGTACATCTCTGGCTCACCTCAAGGATACTTCATGGCTCTTCTTCATTCAAAAGTTGTGGCTCATCTGGATCTTTCAATGCAGTTTGTAGACCTATTCCTAGAGCCAGAACTTGAAAATTCATTTTGCAAGCTGAGAGAGAGAGAGAGAGAAAGACAGAGAGAGAGAGAAAGACAGAGAGAGAGAGAGAGGCTTGAAAAGAAATTTGTAAGTCAATTGACCCTTTTTAATTTGGCATTGCTGATGCTGTGAGAAGTCATTAGCAACTTTAGACATGTCTATAAGTAGGGCTGATTCAAGTGCAATTAAAGCTTCATGTTTACCAGAAATTTCACTAAGTTCTTACCCACTTGGAATGAGACCCAAGGTTCTTTATGGGTGATCAGGATGGTTTCCTGATGGGTGGAAAGTGCCCCCCAGACCCCACTACTACAGGTTACCGTCCTAGTCTCCTGTCAGTTGTGGACACTGGATTGCTAGACTCCCTTGCTTCCTTTTGCATCAAGCTGAAACATTCTTATTTTCAATGCCCTTCCCCTTGCAATATGCACATTGCTGGGGGCACAGCGGTTTCTTGGAGCCCTTGGGGCCTCACCTTTCACAGACTTCTTTTGCTGCAGAAACGTTTTACTCAGATTGCTCCTAAGACATTAGCATTTCAGTTAGCTTTATGGGTGATAGCTTTCTTTCTGTCCTTTCCTTGAGCTGCATCACAAGTGTAGAACACTTTAAATGCAATTCCACCGGTGCCAGTGCTGAGATTGGTAATTTAAGTTCACCTGTAACTTTCTGTAATTTTTGATGAATGTCAGGGGCACTCTGATTAATAAAAGACTGATTCACATTGCATTAAATATTGGATCCTCTGGACTTATATTAGTAAATTTACAGTTAGCTCCAAATAATCGTTTTAAAAACATGGATGGATTTTCATCTTGCTGTTGGACAACCATCTGAATTTTACTTATTATTTTGTTTAAGAATTCCATTTTTTAATCTCACAATTATGCATGCTTAATAGTAATCTATTTTTGTTCTGCCAACTTGTTTACTTGGATCCCAATAGGGATTTACTTATGGAATAGCCAGATTTCCAGGGATGTGTACTGTATTCTCTGGTTTATTATTGCTTAAAGAATTAGATCATTATGAGCCCTTTTAATTACAATTCTCCTTTCTTTTAAGGTTATAGCACATTTAACAAAGTTTGTGTATCAGCCCAATTAGGATTATGCATTACAAAATTAAGTTAAACAAGTTATTCATTTTCCTGGGATTCTCTTGAGAACTGGGGATCCAGCTCTTCCAAATGTGTAGATCTGAGGTAGAGAAAGGACTCTGCTCATCCATGGTATTTATTTCAGCTTGCCCTTGTTGGAGAGGACACTGCCCCTGTCTTTGCCCTCCAGAGGTAGAGCACCCTGCCTAAAATTCATGTCATTCATGATATGAGGTGGGAAGGCCATTTCAAGGAAAATTCAAAGGCATCCCATGCTCATCTGCATTTTCCCAGTAAGGTGGGGGAGAAGAAAGGATGGCCAAAGTGGCAGACTGGCAGGAAATGTTGTGGGGAGAGTAGACACAACTGCCACAGACTCTGGCTGGAAAGGGTTGGTGAAATGCTGAGTTCACAGACCCTACAGAAACTGTAGACCCTATATACCCTGGCTGTGGGGGTTGGGGAAATGTAGAGACTACAGTATTTATAGAGGAAAAGGGTACCCTCTCTCTCAATCCTAGAGGTGACTACAACATTTATAATTTCATTATGCTAAGTAGAATTGGGGAGGGGTTTTTTGCAACACTCATAGCCTTGATCATTCCCTTGTTTAGTCCCTAATTGTTGTACATTTCTTTAATTATATCTTGCACTAAACTCTTAATAACATTGTTCTTATCCTGGGGGTCAGGTGGTCCAGTTGCCAGTTTCTCAGCTGGAAGCTTTAGGTGTCCCACCACCTGGGGCAGAGAGGCCTTTCCTACTATTTGCTTAACCTGGGACTCCTGACTCCCAGTTGGGATCTCAGGGTATTCTTTTATTTGGGGTTTAAGAAGCTTGGCTACTATTTCTTTAGCCTGAATCATGGAAACTTCAGTTTGCTTATTTTTCACCTGGGAAGTAGGATCCTCCTTTACTTCTCCTGGAGCAATAAGCTCTTGGAGCTTCCAAAGAGAGGCTCGGGGCTTGGTTAATAGGTAAAATGACATGCCCCAGACAGTCTCTCTGCAGCTTTTTATTTTTTTTTTTTTATTTTGAGAGCCACAAAATGCTGTACATATGGGATTTTATCTTATTTGTTCATTCTTTTACAAAATAAATTTAGTTGCAAAATAGCATATTCTATTAATCTCTGGCTTGGCCACTTGTGGCCTTCCTCTAATTCATATTGAGGCCAAATTATTTTGCAAGAAACTTTTCTTTGTCATGGGCTTATACCCAAATTGCTTCCAATGCTTAAGAATGTGATTTAAAGGTTCATCCTTCTTAATTTCATTATATTTCTCACTCATGCTGTTACCCATATTCCTTTCAGTGCTTAAGAATGCAATTTAAAGGTTCATCCTTCTTAACTTCCTTAGCTTTCTCACTTACATTGTTTTCCATTTTTAGTACTTTTTAGATAACTTGAGACAAAACAGGATAAAACAAAACACAGAACAAAACTTAACCAAACCACAAACAAAAACAAGACCAAGAACTGAAGCCTCGTCTTAGGCAACCAAGTCTCATTGGCTATTCCTCTATGCCTGGAACTGTGCCCTCCAGAAACAGCTTTAGCATTGATTTATCTGCCACTGAGCACCCAAGTGACCAAAACTAGGCACCCCAAATCACTGACGTCCCTTAATGCCAGAGTCTGCTCTCTTCCAAACCAACTATCAATGGTTATTCCTTTATGCCACCGAGCACCCAAATCAAGTGTGGTCTCCCACTTCCAGCTCCAGCAGGAGTTTATGTGTCACTGAAGAAGAAAAAACAGGCCCATAAAGGAAGACAAAACTAAGAACCAGAGAAACAAGACCAAGAACAGTTCATATTGTAGCATTGAAATGCTCCAAGTTCCATTGGTCTGTCTGACAGCATCTGCCAGCACTGTGCAACACGGACAATGGAGGCAATGTTCACTGAGGAGCTAAAGAGATGGAGCCTTTTCTGGAAGAGAGTTACAGGTGTCCTTGGTAGTCAGGCATTTCCATCCAAATTTTGGACACGACCAGAGGTCGAATGTGGCTGAAACCTTTATAGTTTGGGGGTCTGTGGAAATTGGCTGTGCCAATAACTCCAAAAGGGAGACACAATGTGTGGCATTTGGTACCTGGTTTATGTACGTAAGCATTTAAGTTATAACAGAGGTCAAATTTCTTTTCTATAATTCTACTAGGTTTATGTTAGTTAACAGGTAGAACATAGTTTATATACTTGCTTTGATTCTTTTTAAAGTCTCTTCTTTTTGAAGATGAAGCTCTGACCTGTTGTAAGCACTTTTAGAAAACCATTAGAGTAAAACAATATGACTGATGAGGAAATTTTATTGTTGCTGTGACATATAATTTATTTAAAATAATTAAAACAATGACTACAGCCCTATATTGTAGTCTAATATTATGAAGATCATTGACTAACAGAAGTTAGAAAATCTTTTTTAATTTCCATAAAATTTTCTAAACATTTCTTATGCAACTTATAACATACTAAAAGACCTATTTTTTTAAGCACTTCTCTTTTGCAAGGTGAAAGAATAAATCCTTTGTAACTGTTTTGAATAAAAAGGTATCATTTAGGCTTTGACCTTGAGAAAGCAAAATGTTAGTTGTCAGGTTTGAAAAAATATTTGGTTCCTTATTTAACTGAAGTTAAGGAAGAGACTTAGCTCTTTTAAAAGTGAGAAGACTTGGTTTTCTTAAACAACTAAGGACAGGATAAAGTCAGCAGAAAACACAAGAAGTTGTGTCAAAACATAGATTTCCTGTCTTTTTACACTGATTATTCAGAAAAACCTTTAATAACCTCTTACTAAAAACAGACCAATATTCGAAAAAATCTTTGCTACTTTAATAGAGAGAAAACAAAAGCTTAGTTTGCATAAATATATCATGTGATACTAAGACTTTACAAAATTTTATAGATAGACTCATTAAATCTTACCTAACTTTGGCCACAAGAAATAATTTTTCTGTTCCATATACTTTCTGTATTTATTTAGGTTTTGTTTTACATCTTCTTTCTTACTTTGTAACAAACAGTCATTTAAAACAAAATAACTCTTTTTCCTTTAATAAAAAACACATCCCATATACCTTACATGTTTGAGTTACCAACATGATTCTGGAAACTGTTTTTAAATAAACATCTCACAACATACAATTGCCATCAAATTTAAACCTGTTAGAATAATACTAAATACTTAGAACACTTTAGTTAATGCATTTTTGAAACAGAAATATACAATCTTTAACAAGAATTGATGGCAAGTGTGTGTGTGTATACATACATATATATTACACTGTCCCCCCAAAATGATTTAATTTTACATGAATTTTGAAGTCTGTGAGAGTATTTTGTCTCTAGTTTTGTAAAATCCTTTAGTGGCATGTTAGCTTTATGCATATGTCCACTAATATACCATAGAGTACTATAATATATACTATGTATTAGCCCACTGCTGAACAAAGGTGAAGCCAGGAATGTCTCACAAGCTTCTATTACGTTTATTAAACCAGAGTAGTTGAGAGGAATTCCTTATACCTTTTCCCTCCTCTTTGCCCATTCTTTTTACGTAACCATAAGGCATCTTTCTCAGCAGGTGTGGGACACATTAGACAGATATAGACCCAAGTATCTTCTTTGATATCATGAGAAGTTTTCTCCCAATTTAATTAATTCCTTGGCATTAATTATTAATTAATTATTAATTATTCTCTCACAATTACAGTTTGACTTACAGGCCAAATAGGGCTGTTAAAGGGTCTTTGAGTTGGTCTGACAATTTGAATGTTTGCTAACTCTTTAATTGTATTTGTATTTCTTGATGTACTTTCAGGAATTTTAGGTTTTTGTATTCCAATTCTTTCTAGATAAGGTAGTGCCAACTTTTGGCTGTCTTTTTCAATCTCTTAATTTTAAGGTCTGACAGGCCAGCACTTCTATATTATTATTTCTCTTATCTAGCTGTTCCCACAAACCTGCCACTAAAGCAGAGTTGAAAATCTGCATATTTCTTTCTAGCTGTAACTTTTCCTTTAATTTTTCCTTTTTGTAACATAAGCCCTATTCCCACAGGATTTTTCTGGATATCCCTGTTCTCACACAGAGGTTCACAGCAGTTAACCAAGCAGGTGGCTCCTCCTTACATTAAAGAAGCCACCCCAGGGTTACTCCTGCATGTCCCCTACCCTTACCCACACTTGGGATACAGGGAATAAAGGAATATGGAGGAACTTTGACTTCTGTCCCAACCTCAGTTTCAGTTACCTTAGATTTGGTTTTGAAGGGGGTACTTTGGGGCTGGGTAAAATGGGCTAGTTTTTAAAGGGTTTGCTGGGGACTGCACAGGAGGTCCAGTTTAAGGAGTAGAGAAGAAAGCAAGGGAGGATTTTTAGCAGGACTGCAAGAGAGAGAGACAGAAAACCAACCACATAGCACAGCAGGAAGGAGAAAACTAAATCAGCCAGAGGAAGCACAGGCCTTAATTTCAGTTTGCTGAACTAGATTGTGGGTTTGCTTATTTTTAAAATGTTTATGATTTCCTTGCAGTAGTTTCTAGGAGCTATTTGTTAAAGGCATCCCATTTAGCAAATTTAATTTCAAATGTGGGGCTCCATTTCTCCTTGAGATAACTGAGTCTAACCTGACCAAAACAACCTCACTGTGGTTGTATAAATTTAGGTTCATCAGAGGTTAGTTTAACTCATTTACTAGGATAGTTGCAACTTTGGACATTAGAATTTGTATATATATAATGAGCAGCCATTTGTGATAAAACAAAACAAAGTCAATAAAACAAAGAGCTCTTACTTGGTGGTTCAGAAATGACACTGAAAATCAAAGTACAGAGGAAGCATATTTAGCAAATGTAGCATGTGTGTGGAGCAGAACTAAAATAAATTTACTGCTCTAGGTTCTGGGTTCCAGAAAGAGTTTATAAATGTGGGATGTGGAGACATGAAGAGGGGCTGATTACTTCTGCTATTATCTGGAAGGTAAAGCCTTATTATCATAATAACTCCTTGACGATGGTGCGGGTAATTGCAGTTAAAAATGGAAGAGATGTGTACTGGATATGGGAGCACACACAATGGAGAAAGCATGATAAATTTCCCATTGTTATATTCTTCTAAAAACAGAAACACAAATTGTGGGAAAGAAGGGGAGCGCTGATATGGAAAGGAACAGCTTTCTTTAACGTAGATGAAATTTTGAATTTAGAGAGAATAAAAGGCCAGTGTGACACACATTTTCTGAATTTCCATAATTTCCAAGTCCACATTCCCAAGATGATTTGACTTTTGCCATTGATACACTATCACTCTTCCAAGACATTCCAGATATTTCCAAAGGTACTTCTGTGTTCTGCAGACCAAAGTGATACATCACTTTTCTCCTCCCCGAAATCAGTAGGATTGGCCTAAATCTGGTAGAGAATATGAATAGGAAATTATGTCCTCACACTACAAAATCAGGGTACTATAGGCAAGCACTTGTGCCAAAAGCATGTAAGAATCACTTTATCACCCACATATTATTGTCTGCTTTGGTTTTGAGTGGGTTGTGTTTTAGCCCTGTAAGTCATCAGAGGGGAGTTCTCTTTGTTAATCACAGCCTTCTAAATATAAATTTTAACACCAGCTTTCTTTCAACATCTATAATCCAGAGATTTATGGAAAACTCCTTTGAGTTAGACTCCAACTCTCACTCCAGCCAGTGTGAACCTTTTTTTATGTTTTAAGTATCACACTGGCTGCAGTGAGAGGTAGAGAACATTCCCCAATGAGTGTCTAGTACTTGAAATCCAGGGCATAGTTTCTTCTTGAGTTATCATATTTCTATCCCTCAAAACAAATGATTATGAAAATACTGTGGCAAGGACTGGGTTATGGTGTGTCAAAGAAAGGGAGAGTTGGAATGGGGAATCAGAGAGGGAGATAAGAGGAGAGGGAGAGAACTTGCTTTGACAGCCCCTGTCTGCTGTGTCACTCTTCAATGTATTTTTTTCCATCACTTCTTCGTACCTTCCTTGTTTGCATAGTTCTTTCATGACTGATTAGAAATATCATGTGATGGCTTCACTAACACATTCAAGGAAAGGTCATGGGTTCCTGGAAATGCAGATCTCTTTGCCAGAATTGGCCAGTAGCCCACTGGGAGGGTAGTGATTTCCTAACATCTGGCGTGTCTCTTCATCTTCCCCAAGTACTTGACCAGAGACAATGGTATGGTGTTAGACATAGCCCAGAGTCCTAAGAAAACCACTCAGATTCCATCTGCTGAAACAATGCTGTTTGTTTTTGAAACAAACAGAAATATAAATACAATATGTGCTGTATGAGACAATCACCCTTTTTATGACCCTATTCTACTCAATTCTTATCCAGCAGAGCTCCTTGCCCACTTAGGATAATTTTGTTAGTAGTGAATTTATAATTGTTTTCTTCCTACTGGACTTCAAGGTAAATGACCCCCATTGGAATGTGCACTTTATTTTTCTCTGAGTCTCCATCTCCAAAGGCTGCCTAGAACAAAGAAGTCTTCAATAACCACTTCTTGACTGAATCATAAATATCTAAATGTGGTTTTTAGTCCTCCTTCCTGTTTGATGAGTGGACTTAACTCTTACAGAGCCTCAACTATGTTGACTAAACTGGTGATAAACATAACCACTTGGGAGAGTTACTGAGAAACATATGCAGCCTGATGGGTGTGAGAGAGCCTTACATGAGCACACTACTTCCCAGCCATGTGTTCTTATCAATGCTGACTTCCTTGTTCTTTATTATTGTCTCCTCACTTTCCCATCCCAAATTTTCTTGTCCAATATCCAACTCCACTTCAGAGTCTGTAACAATGGTAGCAAAGTCTGAGAGAAATAAATCTACAGTAGTCAGGAAATAGAGATGGAAGTCATAGAAGCTAGAAGTCAGGTGGATCCAAAGTGATAATGCAATTAGCATTTGCTCAGGACCCAGCAATCCTTTTGTGTGAAACTTAGTTCAGGTTGCCTGTGCAGGCAGGGTTTAGCAGAAAATGATCTTTCTGGGGTTACAGAGGATGCCCCAACCTTGTTACTAAGTTGCTTCTCGGTGCTCATCTTCCTTGCCTACACCTACACGTTTTCAACTATTCTAGGGAGAGCAACTAAGACTAAGCCTAAGCTGACCTGTTGTCTTATGGATCTTCCGTTTTCTTTATTTATTCAATTTCTTTATTGACTGAGTTGTTTGGGAAGAGGAATAATGCTAGTTAACCTTCACTTTTCTATTCTTGAAATGCAGTAGATTCTGAGATGTGTCTTGTTCCTCATTCCCCTATGGTTTTACAGCTTCACATCAAGGGATGAGATGGGAGTCAGGAGATAATTTTAAGTCCTGTCCAGCTGGCCTATATTCACTTCTTAATGAGGCTGTAAAGCACAATGTCCTTTCAGTCTCTTTTTCCCTTGGTGAGCACATGGGCTAACTGGATGTATATTTCAGGGTAAGGGGCAACACCCCAGCAGAGGAAGATGTCTTTGTCTTTACCTCCAGTAAGCACATCAACTAGATCCAGGATTTTCTGAGAATTCAGCACATCTTGGACCTAAATGATATCTTTTCTCAAATAGACACATTTAGGAGTGTTGGTTGGAGATCTGGGACTGTCCCTTTGGAAATTAGAGAAGCTTGGTGACTCAGTGTCAGGGTTGCTGATTACTGTTTGCAGTTAATCCTTCAACTTAACAAAGAATGAATGTAAATATTTTGATATCATTTACATGGTGAAATTCATCCATTGTTTTGCCTTTCTCTAATTGCTCTCCCTAGAACAGTTGAAAACCTATGTATCAGAATTTGTGTGATAAATTATCACTAGACATGTATCAGGTTAAAGGAACTGGGGAAAATAGTCATTTAGGGTGAGGATTTATGTTATATTGTCTTGTTTAATGTTTGCAATAGCAGTAGGTGCTACAGTTTTATATTTCTCTTTATCCTTACTTTACTCTCTCTTATTCTCTTTGGGTTACCTAAGGGCAGCTCTTTCAGCTCTAATCTATTGTGATTAGAGTGGTGTTCAGTTTATGTGGTATGCAGTGGTAATGTGTGGGGATGGGAAGCAGTCTATAAATCTCTTATTAAATCTTAGTCTTTTATTGGGTCTGTATCCAAAGGCTGTGACCGTCTCAGGTGTTTCTCAGCTGTGCCCCATCACCTTAGGTGAGACATAGAGTTTATCGGAGGCTCAAGTGAGAGGAATTCCTTTCTCCCATGTGGAAGACAGTCAAGAAAGCCTTTTGTCCTGGGGAGTCAGCCTTTCTTAGGAAGAAGGCTCTGGGTGTAGTTTACGATGGTTGCTTTCACTCCCCCTGACAGAGCTGTGAGGGGTCACTTTTGGGTCTTCATTATGAGCACTCATTCCTGATGGCAGGTGTTGGTGTCCTCTTGCTAACCTCCGTGTGATGAGACCCTTCACCTCCCCTGGAGTTGGTAATAAGTGCCTCTCTTTCTTACCAACCATTGAGAAGTCAAGAGAAAAACTATGTTTCAATAAAGAGGGTGAAGAACACAACACAGTCAGGATGGATCCAGGTTAGGTGTTTGTCAGTGTAGAAGTTAGAGGATTTTAAAGGCAGGACTGTGACTGGAGTGGGTGGGGTAGGAGAGAACAACTGTGGATTATTCACTGGGAAGTTTTTTCAAGAACTGAAGGTAAAAGAGCAATAGTTTCAGAGGGTTAGAAGTCAAAGGAGTTACTTTATTTTAAGGCACATGATACAAGAACCTTTATCTTGATGGGAAAGGTTGAGTGGACCAGAGATACCAGTGGGATAAAGAGAGAACATTGGGGTACTGTCCTTGAGTCACTGAAAATAGATTGAGACCAAAACTAAAGGGCAGAATGCCCTGGTGTCATTGTGACTTTCCACCTCCTGACATGTCACTTGAAATAACTACTGTTTAGGTTTATTGGTTCTTGTCTAACTCTAATGGTACATTGGTATAATGAATCATTAAGTTTAAAACATATTGCGTTCTGTGATTGGGTCTCCATGTCTATGTTTTTGCATCTGTGTGGGTGAAAAATCAATAGTAAAAATGCCTGACATTTATTTATAATCATTTTCATAAAATTAGAACAGTTAAGAACAAAGTGAATATGAAGTAATGTGATTTAAGATTTAGGATAGACAATTCTAGAGATTTGGTCCTTGGTCACTTATACTTATAACTGGGCCAAAGATAATTTGTCAACCAGTGTTTATATTATCTCAGCATATAAATTCAGAGGGACATCAACTTGAGCAGGAAAAATGGATTCTTCCTGATGGATTTTAGAAGACTCTTCAGTGATCACTTGTTTCTGCTGCCCAGTAAATTTTTACATTATCTCCTATGAAATTAATATTACTCTCTCTTTTTTTGTCTTGTAGCTGGATATTCCCAGTAGAGAGTTAATGATCATAAGGAAATCCATTTTGCCTTTGGAGCTTTCCATTTGTAAATATTCTTCTTTATATTTTGAGGATGAATTCTTTCAATCCATAGTTATCATTGTGTGGACTTGGTTGTACCCCATTTGGCTGTCTTATGAGTGTGAATTTTCACATTTGGAGGTCAAGATCCTGTTCCAAGAAATCGTAAAACTTCCGCATATCAGTGGCATTCAAACCATGACTGGTTTAACAATTTGGATTTCCTCTTTCTTTATGACAACAGTATCCAAGAATAGTCCAGGATAGAGTCTTTAAATTTATCATGTAATATAAAAGTATCAAAGTAAATGTCCAAATGAGAACAAGTTCCTTATTTCCATCTCCTCTTCATTCAGGTAATTGGTGTAAATTCACACAGACAAATACAAGCACAAACACACACGCACACACATTCTGGATCAAAGAGTTACTGTTTGTTTTTTCATACCAATAACATAAAAATTAAAAATTCATGTCCTATGTAGCTTAATAATGTAGGGAAGGAGTGAGGCAACCACTATATATTTTGGGTTTTTATTAAAAGAGAAAATATTTAGTGACAAGGAGAGAAGATTAGGGGATGAATCAAGGCATCCAAAGAAGAAAATTAGTATGTTTCTCAAAGAATCCCATGAGAGAAGCTGACACATATTTAAAGATTTTGTTGGAGGAGGAAAGTGAAAGTAGTTATGAAACAAATTCAAATTAATTGAATCCTAGGGATGAAATTCCCTTAAGACCAACCCATTACCCTTTAGCCCTTGGGTGTCGGCCTGTGGGTTTTCACATTTCTGCCATCTACCTAAAATAGTATCTAAGCACCAAAATATAGAAAACACAATTCATAATAAAATCAGGCTTTACTCAGGTGAGAGTAGAATATTTTTAGTATAACAAGTACTACACGTTAGGCATTCATAGAATATACCAATGAACACGTGTGGAAAAGCAGAACTGTCCTGGGGACAAGATAGAAGATAAACGATTTCAAAGGGGAAGATACTAGATGTGTAAAATATTATGCTGCCATATAGTAACATGCTTCTGGACCAAAAATATTTAGCTTATAATCCTTGGTAAGATAGGCTTGTTTCACTCCTATTTTGCCTCATCTCAATTTAAAACTAATAAATAACAAGTGATTGTTTTTTCAACAGAAGCAGAATTATTGTTTGTGGAAAGTTGGGATAGTCAGTTTTTGGCAATTATAAATGTTTATCAATGAAAATTTTCACAGTGTAATTTGGACAAATGTGGACATACAGAAATAGATATTTAATAGATACATTTAATATAATGATAAATAATGAATTATGTCAGATTGTTAAAGAATACGAGAGAATTTAAATTCTTTAAAATCACCAATCATTACGTTTCTTTAAGCAATCTTAGGGCTTTGAAACGTATGTATTCAACAAAAATTTATTGTGCATCTATGACGTCTAAGGTAACATTTCAGATTTGCTCACTGAAACTGCAAATTTGAGTAGCATTGGGAAACTAACTTTAGATTCCTTACAGATGAAATTGAACAAAAAATAGGTTAATTTTCTTGTGAGAGATGAGGAGATTTGGGAGAGGAGGAAGGAAAACTTTATAAATTTTGTCTTAACATGATACAGTCACTATCCAGTGTTAAATAGCTATTGATGTGAGCATTTTTATAACCATCATTTTAAAGATGAAATGTTCCCTTTGAATCAGAGAAATTGAGTTGTTCAAGTTGAACAAGTTGTGTGTTTCAGGCACGGTGAGCTGGAAACCTGGCTCTGACTCAAATCTTTGGCCTCCTGAACCTGAATCTTTGACCATCCTACTTACATAGTAAGCAAAGGGCTTAGGCTAATGTATTTTAAGCTGACTTTAAGAAATGGAAATGCAGTGGGCTTTCAAAGAATGATCTACCAATATCCAAAAAAGTTTCCATCTCTCACAATCTAACTGGTTTCCCCAGACTACCTCAGCACTAACATGGGCACGAGGAGAGGAAATGAAACTGCAGACACAGATCTCATTTTCCTTGGACTATTTCCTGATATGAGAGATATCAGCTTCCTTATCTCCATCATCTTCCTGAGCTACACCATTGCCCTCACTGGAAACACCATCCTGATCCTACTAATTTGTGTGGATTCCCGACTCCACACTCCCATGTATTTGCTCCTCAGCCAGCTTTCAGCCATGGACTTAATTCTCATCTCCACCACCATCCCCAAGATGGTCACTGACTTCTGGGTGCAGAGGAGAACCATCTCACAGGTTGGCTGTGGAATACAGATGCTGTTTTACGTGGCTGTTATAGGTTCTGAAAGCATCCTCTTGACCTTGATGTCCTATGATCGCTATGTTGCTGTTTGTAACCCACTGAGGTACTCAGTTGTCATGAGCTCCAGTGTCTGCTTTCAGATGGCTGCTTTCTCCTGGGTGATGGGGATCCTGAATTCCCTGGTCCACACTGGGTATACAATGCACTTCTCGGTCTGTAACTCCAGGGAGGTTCACCACTTCTTCTGTGAGGTTCCAGCTATCCTCAAACTCTCCTGTGAGGACACTTCTGACTATGAAATGAGTTTGTTTGCCACAGGTATTGTGTTCATCCTCATCCCCTTTGTGATCATTCTGACCTCCTATATCCTCATTTTCTTAAGTGTCTTTCATATGAGATCCCCAGAGGGAAGGAGCAAAGCCCTGGCCACCTGCTCCTCCCATCTCACAGTGGTGAGCCTCTATTTGGGCCCTGGCTTCTTTGCCTGCATGATTCCTCAAAGCCTGTACTCAGCAGACATAGGACAGGCTGTTTCCTTGTTCTACAACATCCTCACCCCCATGTTGAACCCCCTCATCTACAGTCTGTGAAACAAGGAAGTGATGGGGGCTTTTAAGAAGCTGCTGGGTTTGGGTATTGGTTCTCAAATAAAATCCAGAAAACTTTAGAGTTGTAAAAATATAAATTTACCCAGTGATTTATAAACAGATTTGATAAACATTATAGAATAATTAGATCAACCTTTTGTTTAAATTCCTTCTAATTACTGGCTCCACAAAATGGCAACATAGTTTGGATGCTGTTACTTTCAGTCTCATGTAAATATGACAGTTACCAACAGAATCAACTACCAAATGGCAGAGCCAGTATTTATTCTGAAGTATTAACCATCTACTTTGAGCTTGAATTACTTCATGGCATTCCAGTTTTTCTAATACTTATAGTAATCAAGTGGAGAAATATTTTGGGCACATAACCATAATTTGAAATCCTACAACCCACACAGAGTTAGCAACATTAAAATTTTGGCTTACAATCTTCTCATCAATTTTATACTCACATATGTATTTGCATGTATGTGTGTGTGATGGTTCTGTATGATAAGTGTATATGTAGAAAGACAATTTGGATGGCTAAAAATAGACAGAAAAGGTCATACATAGTGATCAAAGTTTGTGTAACTGAATTTTCCAATTATTAATATATTGTAAATATTCTCCGTATCATTCAATATTTATTTACAATATCATGTTTACTATTGCACAAATTCCATGATAATATTCACCATAATTGGTATTACTCCTGCTCCAAAATTTGTTTTTATAATGATAGTCATTTAGTTCAAAATGGTTGGTGAACTGACTAGATACATTCATATACTCCCCCCAATAAATCATTCAAGTGATAGAGCAATAAACACTTTAACCAATATACGATAGCAACATAATGTTAACTGACTCATAAACTGATGGAAGACTATTGATAAGTGGCCACAGTCCAATCATGTCTTGGTAAACCAAAAATCAGAAACTGTGGAGGGGAAGTCAGCCAAGGAGAGAGGAGCCGATATTCCTGGCCCAGCTCCAGAGACTCTCAGACTCATGAATATCTGTCTGATGGAAAGCAGGACGACCATGCAGGATTGAAAACAGGCAGATTATTGGTATCTTTCTAGGAAGCTGGCAGCTCCCTCATATCCTTTTGCTCACTGTGAGCTAAATGGCTGGTAGCCAGGCTTTTGTCCTTCTATGATGACTCAGAAAATGGCTTGCAAAAAATAAATGAACTTCCTTAAGGCTGTACAGCACAAACAGTGAATGCTAATGTAAATAATGGACTATGTTAATAATATAAGTATAATGACATTGCTTTACCAATTGTAACATTGACACCACACTAATGCAAAATGTTAATAATAGGGACAATTGGATGTGGGGGACAGTTTATGGGAACCCTGTATATTCTGCATGGTTTTTCCATAAATCTAAAGCTTCTCCAACAGTAAACAATCAAATATTCCCAGATAAGATGAAATCTGCATTCTGGACTTTAGGAATCAAAGCCTGAATGACTGTGAGCAAATCCCTGTGTCACGGTCACACCCTTGAAATTCCAGGGCCCTTCTGTTTCCTCATCCTTACCCATCAAGGGACAGCCAGACACCACAGAAATTGAAATATATTATGACTGGAATACATCCAGATTAGCAAGCAAACAGCAAATATTCCTGAGGGAGGAAAAACAAATTCAGGAAACAAACCAAAAAAAAAACCCCCAAACATAAATATAAAATTAGTTCCTGTTTAATATCCTCAGAGACATGACAATATGGAATTTATAAAAAACAAGGAATAAGTGGTACCAAAAAGAAATAGCTAGAGGACAGGAAAATACTCCTTAAGAGAAAATTAAGATTAAGAAAAAAAGAAACATTTGGAAGAAAACATGAAGAAAAACTTTCAGAGAGTAGAATCACAACAATAGCGTGTATTACAGACAGTATGAAGGAAAGGGCAGAGAGCATATAAATATCTAGCCTAGAAGACAAAAATATGAAAACTGGAACTTTCAGAAAGACAAAACAAAATTACTGGGATGATTTTTTTCCCAAACTGAAGTCTCAACCTGACTATGGTATGCACCAAGTAAGCAGGGAGCACAATGAATGAGAAAAAGAAACATATTTGGATACATCACTGAAATTCAAAAGGCCTAACCTAACTAGATGATCCTAAATATTTCTGGAGAGAATAAAAGTATTTAAATGACTTGCAATACTAAATGCTGTAAGAAAATGGCACAGGAAAATAAAAATCCTGCAGAAGAAATTTGTTTAAACATAGGAATGTATTCCTCGTCAAACTGCCATTCAAGAGAAAATGTAGAAAAGCAAATTTAAGACATGCTAGGACTTATGAGGTTTCTTCCTTCAAATCATTTCATAGGAGCGTGCTCCAACAAAATAAAGTGAAACAAAGAAAGAGAAAGTCAAGAAATTCAGAAGCAGTAGGTTGAAATTTGTAGAGTTGTATAGGGATGATTCAATATCACAGTCATTATATCATGCTAGAAGGCAACAAACTTTGATTGGAACTGCAACACAGAAATGTCCTCCAAGCTTGTCTCTAGAGCAAAGAAGCATCTTTACAAAACTTAATATGATGTAGAGATTGGGAAAAGAATGAGGCTTTGATGAAAATAAATAATGCTAGAAAAAAACAAAGATGCTTAGAAACTCCAAAAGAAAGCATAAAACTGAATTAAAAAATGTATTTCTAGTATTTTGCTCTGCAATGGAAAAGACTTAATTAATTAAGATAACATTTAATCTTTTTAAACAACATACCTAATTTGGAAGGATGAGTGGAAAACAGGGTTGGATTAAGAAAACTAGTGAACTTTTGGGTGTTTTATTCTGTTCCACTGATCTATATATCTATCGCTGACAATACTGCACTGTCTTAGTTAATCTACCTCTACTGTAAATCTTCAAGTTGGGTAGAATGGAATACCAGGGGTCTTTAAGGGTGGGGTATAAGAGGTATGAGATGTTTGGTATTTTCTTTTTCTTTTTCTTTCTTTTTCTGGAGTAATGCAAATGTTCTAAAAATGATCATGGTGGTGAATCTACAACTATGTGATGATACTGTGAACCATTGATAGTATACTTTGGATGGATTGTATGGTGTGTGAATATATCTCAATAAAATTCCTTTTAAAAAAGAAAACTAGTGAACATCTATCATCATATGAAGTTAGCAAAGTGTATGTAAAAATGATAATGAAAAATGGCAGTATAAATATTTAGAAAAATAGAGATAACAATCGGAAGGAATATCTCAGTATTTTCAATGTGATCACCAATGGCTGTGAATTGGGGATTGTCCTGCACTCCACTTTTCTTAGGACTTCATTGTACCAGTTAAAATTTTTGGCACTTTTATTGAGGTATAATTTATACACCATGAAACTTACCCTTTTCAGTGATTTTTAATAAACGTATTAGGATATGCAACCATCAACAGAATACAGTTTTAGATCATTTCTATTACTGAATAAGATGTTTCATGCCTGTAACAAGTTTATCCTTATTCCCATCTCCAGGCCCAGGTAACTACTAATCCACTTTCTGTCTCTACCGAGTTCCATTTTCTGACATTTCATAGGGTTCCATTTTATGCTGCAACAGACATCTGTGTACAGACCTATTTGCCCATGTTTATAATTATCTAACAATGAGATCAGAAAAGTGATTTTATGTTTTGTTTTTATGGAGAATTACATTTAACCAAACATGGTATCATTTTGAGCTCAAATTAACAGTCACCCAGAATGAAAAATATTCCTAAAATTTAAAAAAGTGATTTTAAAAATAATTATACAATTTTTAGGGGAAAGACAATAACATTTTAAACTTTGTTTCTGTGATCTGTGAGAAGACTTATATATCTCCTCAAAAATTAGTATTCCTTCCCAATTTTTCTTATGCAATATTGCTTTCTTAAGTATTTAAAGCACATTTTACTCTTTTCCTCTTTATAGGTTTTTTACTTTCTTTCAGATAAATTGATTTTTTTCTGGGTTGTAGTTTTCCATTACATTTTTTGGTTGTGCATTTAACATTTGACATTTGTTATATTTTATTTTGTTAATTTTACCATCCTTTCCTTCATACACTGTGATTTTGTCTGTAGGACAAGGAAACATTCTACCTCCTGAAAATTTTCTTGTAATTCTTTGTCATTTTTAATTTTGTATTTTAAATGAATATGTGGTTTTGCATGTTATGTAACAGAAATTTGATAACTTGACTCTATAAAATGTTGGCCAATTGTCTCAGAATCACTTATAAAACAATATATTATTCATTTCCTGGACTAAAATGCCATTGTCCACTAATATTTTAAAATACTAAAAAACAAAAAATTAGATTTTGAGCAGAAATCTGATTCTTTTCATTATGTTTCCTCCAATGAAGTATTCTGCTCTTAGTGGAGGGTGTCATGAGCTGGAGGGTGTGCAATCCTTGATGTGATAAAAGGATGAAGACAGTAATTTGACAAAATATGAAGTGGAGATTAATTTATGCTACATTATACACAGATGAATAAACTGAATAACAGTGTCATAGGTACAATTTTTAAAAGGTTAATTTTTGTCAAATGCAGTAGGTGAAGAAAGCCTGGTATTATCATTTCTGAAGCTTTTTCTTTCTCCAGCACTGCTGTCCCTCACAAAACTGGGCATTTATTTCCTCTTTGAACTGGTCATTCCTATAGTTGCTAACTCGAACTTAATAAGTGCTTTCCTTATGGAACTCTTTCTTAATGAGCGATACGTCTCTTTGTACTAGAAAATCTTTCTGATAATGCCTTAGAATTTTGTTATTCTAGTGGTTCAAAGGTCCAACATTGTGTTCTTGTCAGAACAAATTTTTTTTTTAAATTGACAGTTGGAGAAATGTGGAGTGTTTTCACATTGATCTTTTGTTAATGCAATTAGCAGTATGTTTTGCATGAATGACTTAATAAATCCTTGAATCATTAAAAAACACCACCAACAATTGTGTTGGTTTCTAGGATCTCTGTTATATTTATCTATGATTCTTTTCATTATGTACCATGCTATTTTTATTACTGAAGATTTGTAATGCATTTTAATACTTATTTTCATAAGGACAAGTTATAAGAGTAAGGGCTTGGCCTATTAAATTGGCAGTTTGCAATGCTTGTGAGAGTATCAGGAATTCCCCAGGTGGGAAGGTTTAATATTTACACATTTTTCCCCAGTCCCTAAAGGGGGCTTTGCAAATACTTTTATGTTCTCTGTCAAATTACCCTTGGATGTATCAGGGCATCACATTAACCTGTACAAACCAACAGGATCTCACTCCCTATTCAAATTCCCATGTAATTATGGTGTTCAAATAAAATGACCATACAAGTTAATAAGATATGTGCTACATAAAATACTAATTTTGCCCCAAATAACTTTCTCCTCCTTTGGTCTCACACAGAACTTGCAGTTGTAAAGCACAGTCATTATCATATTTTACCATGAAGTATGATTTGCCTCAGTCCTAACCAGATCAGCTTCATACATATCTCTAAATGAAGTCTGATCCCTTTTTCATCTTTCAAAACAGTTGTCATGTGAGGTAATGCTGACTTTCATAGCTGCAGAACTCTAGCTCTGAGTCTCAGGTGTCTCAAAGATATCAGAAGTTCCAGGGAATAATCAGGTTATACATAAAGAGTCAAGATCATGTTCCAAGAAATCCTAACACTTTCCCATATAAGTGGCATTCAAACCTTGACTGGTTTAACAATTGGAATTCCTCTTTTTATCAATGTCAAGAGTATCCAAGAACAGTCCAGGATAGAGTCTTGAAATTTATCATGTAATATAGAAGTATCAAAGTAAATATCCAAGTGAGAACAAGTTCCTCATTTCCATCTCCTGTTCACCCAGGTAATTGATGTAAATGCACGCATACAAATACAAGCACAAGAACACACACACATGCTGGATCACAGAGATTTTTGTTCATACCAATAAAATAAAAATTAAAAATTCATGTTGTGTGTGGCTTAATAATGTAATGGAAGTAGAGAGGCAACCACCATATATTTTGGATTTTTAGCTAAGGAGAAAATCTTTAGCGACAAGGAGAGAAGATTGGGGAATAAGTCAAGATATCTGAAGAAGAAAATGAATATGTTTCTCAAAGAATCCCATGAGAGAAGCTAATAAATATTATTTAAAGATTTTGATGGTGGAGGAAATTGCAAGTAGTTGTGAAACAAATTCAAATTAATTGAATCCTAGGGACCAAAACCCCTTAAGGCCAACACATTATCCTTTGGCCCTTGGGTGTCTGCATGTGTGTTTTGCATTTGTGCCATCTACCTAAAATAGCATCTAAACAACAAAATATGGAAAGCACAACTCACAATAAAATCAGGCTTTACTCAGGTGAGAGCAGAAAGAGTAAAATATAGCAAGTATTGTACGTGTTAGGCATTCATATAATACACCAATGAACACCTGTGTGAAGAGCTGAACTCTCCTGGGGACAAGACAGATGATAAATGATTTCAAAGGGGAAGAAACTGGATGTGCAAACTGTTATGCTGTCATATAGTAACATGCTTCCAGACTGATAATATTTAGCTTATAACCATTGGTAATATAGGCTTGTTTCACTCCTATTTGGCCTCATTTCAATTTAAAACTGCAGTAAATAACAAGTGATTGTTTATACCAGAAGCAGAATTATTGTTTGTGGAAAGTTAGGATAGTCAGTTTTTGGCAATTATAAATGTTCATCAGTGAGAATCTTCAGTGTAAATTGGACAAATGTGGACATACAAAATACATATTTAATAGATAATTTTAATATAATGTTAGCTAATGAATTATGTTTAATTGTTAAAGAATAATATGAGAGAATTAAAATCTTTAAAATGGCCAATCATAACATTTCTTTAGGCAGTCTTAGGGCTTTGAAACATATATATTCAACAAAGATTTATTGCTCATCTGAGATGTCTAAGGTAACGTTTCAGATTTGCTCACTGAAAATGCAAATTTGAATAACATCTGGAACCTAACTTTAGATTCCTCACAGGTGAAATTGGAACAAAAAAATAGGTTAATTTTCTTGTGAGAGATAAGGAGATTTGGGGGAGGATGAAGGAAAACGATATCAATTTTGTCTTAATATGATGCAGTCACTATCCAGCGTTAAATACAGCTATTGATGTGAGCATTTTTATAACCATCATTTTAAAGATGAAATATTCTCTTGAAACAGAGGAATTGAGTTGTTCAAGTTGAACAAGTTATGTGTTTCAGGCACGGTGAGCTTGAAACTTGGTTCTAACTTAAATCTTTGACCTCTGAACCTAAATCTTTGGCCATCTGACTTAAGTACTAAGAAAAGGGCTTAGGCTAATGTATTCTTAACTGAATTTAAGAAATGGAAATGCAGTGGGCTCTCAAAGAGTGGTCTAAGGAAATCCAAAAAGAAATTTCCATCCCTCACACTCTAACTGGTTTCCCCAGACTACCTCAGCACTAACATGGGCAGGAGGGGAGGAAATGACACCTCAGCCACAGATCTCATTTTCCTTGGACTATTTCCTGATATGAGAGATATCAGCTTCCTTATCTCCATCATCTTTCTGAGCTACACCATTGCCCTCACTGGAAACACCATGTTGATCCTACTAATTTGTCTGGATTCCCGACTCCACACTCCCATGTATTTGCTCCTCAGCCAGCTTTCAGCCATGGACTTAATTCTCATCTCCACCACCATCCCTAAGATGGTCACTGACTTCTGGAGGCAGAGCAGAACCATCTCACAGGTTGGCTGTGGAATACAGATGCTGTTTTACGTGGCTGTTACAGGTTCTGAAAGCATCCTCTTGACCCTGATGTCCTATGATCGCTACGTTGCTGTTTGTAACCCACTGAGGTACTCAGTTGTCATGAGCTCCAGTGTCTGCTTTCAGATGGCTGCTTTCTCCTGGGTGATGGGGATCCTGAATTCCCTGGTCCACACTGGGTATACAATGCACTTCTCAGTCTGTGACTTCAGGGAGGTTCACCACTTCTTCTGTGAGGTTCCAGCTATCCTCAAACTCTCCTGTGAGGACACCTCTGAGTATGAAATGAGTTTGTTTGTCACAGGTACTGTGTTCATCCTCATCCCCTTTGTGATCATTCTGACCTCCTATATTCTCATTTTCTTAAGTGTCTTTCATATGAGATCCCCAGAGGGAAGGAGCAAAGCCCTGGCCACCTGCTCCTCCCATCTCACAGTGGTGAGCCTCTATTTGGGCCCTGGCTTCTTTGCCTGCATGATTCCTCAAAGCCTGTACTCAGCAGACGTAGGACAGGCTGTTTCCTTGTTCTACAACATCCTCACCCCCATGTTGAACCCCCTCATCTACAGCCTGCGAAACAAGGAAGTGATGGGGGCTTTTAAGAAGCTGCTGGGTTTGGGTATTGGTTCTCAAATAAAATCCAGAAAACTTTAGAGTTGTAAAAATATAAATTTTTCTAGTGTTTTACAAACAGATTTGCTAAAAATAATAGAATAACTAGATCAACCTTTTGTTTAATTTCCTGATAATTATTGGCTCCACAAAGTGGCAACATAGTTTGGATGCTGTTATTTCAGACTCATGTAAATATGATAGTTACAAGCAGGATTGAGTAACAAATGGGAGAGCCCATACTTATTCTGAAGTATTAACTCTCTACTTTGAGCTGGAATTACTTCAAGGCATTTCAGTTTTTCTAATCCATATAGTAATTAAACGGAGTCATATTTAGGACACATAACCATAATCTGAAACCCTGCAACCCACAGAGAGTTAGCAACATTGAAATTTTGACTTACAATCTTCTAATCAATCTTATATTTTTGTATAGATTTGCATGTATGTGTTGTGATGGTTGTGTATGATTACTATGTATGTAGAGAGTCAATTTTGATGGCTGAAAATAGAGAAAAGATCATATATAGGAATCAAAGTTTGCATAGCCTAATTTTCCAATTAGTAATATATTGTGAATATTCTCCCTGTCATTCAAAACTTATTTACAATATCATGTTAACTATTGCAAAACAATTTCATAAAATATTCACCATAACTGGTATTACTCCTGCTCCAAAATTTGTTTTTATAATGATAGTAATTTAGTTCAAAATGGTTGGTGAACTGACTAGATACATTCATATACTCCCCCCAATAAAACATTCAAGTGATAGAGCAATAAACACTTTAACCAATAGACAATAGCAACATAATGTTAACTGACTCATAAGCTGATGGAAGACTTGTATTGATAAGCGGCCACAGTCCAAGCATGTCTTGGTAATCCCCAAATCAGAAACGTTGTGGAGGGGAAGTCAGCCAAGGAGAGAGGAGCTGATATTCCTGGCCCAGCTCCAGAGACTCTCAGGATTCATGAATGTCTGTCTGATAGAAAGAAGGACCAAGATATCAAAAGAGGCAGATTATCAATATCTTTGTAGGAAGCCAGCAGTTTCCTCACATCCTGTTGGTCACCATGAGCTAAATGGCTGGTAGTCAGGCTTTTGTCCTTCTATGATGAACCATGAACTCTAATGTAAACTATGGACTATGTTAATAATATAAGTATATTAATATTGTTGCACCAATTGTAACATTGATACCACACTAATGCAAAATGCTAATGTGGGGACAATTGGATGTGGGGGGCAGTTTATGGGAACCCTGTATATTCTGCGTGGCTTTTCTGTAAATCTAAAACTTCTCTAATAGTAAACAATCAAATAAGTATTCCCAGATAAGAGGAACTCTGCATTCTGGCCTTTAGGAATCAAAGCCTAATGGTGTCACTGCCAATGACTGTGAGCAAATACCCTCACGTCCACACCCTTGAAACTCCAGGGCCCTTCTGTTTCCTCATCCTTACCCATCAAGGGACAGCCAGACACCACAGAAATTGAAATATATTGTGACTGGAATAGATCCAGATTAGCAAGCAAACAGAAAATATTCCTTAAAGGGGAAAAACACGTTCAGGTAACAAGCCAAAAATTATTTCCTGTGTAGTATCCTCAGAGACATGACAATATAGAATTTATAAAAAACAAGGAATAATATGAACTGGGGATTGTCCTACACCATCATTTTTCTTAAGGCTTTATTGTACCAGTTAAATTTTTTAGCACCTTTATTGAAGTATAATTTATGCATCATAAAATTCACCTTTTCAGTGACTTTTAGTAAACTTGCTAGGGTCTGCAACCATCAACAGAATACAGTTTTAGATCATTTCTATTACTGAATAAGATGCTTCATGCCTGTAACAAGTTTACCCTTATTCCCATCCCCAGGCCCAGGTAACTACTAATCCACTTTCTGTCTTTACAGAGTTCTCTTTTCTGACATTTCATATGATTCCATTTTATGCTGCAACAAACATCTGTGTACAGACCTATTTGCCCATGTTTATAATTATCTAAAAATGAGATCAGAAAAGTGATTTTATGTTTTGTTTTTATGGAGAATTACATTTAACCAAACATGGTATCAATTTGAGCTCAAATTAACAGTCACCCAGAAAGAAAAAATTCCTAAAATTTTAAAAAATGATTTAAAAAATAACTGTACATTTTTAGGGGAATGACAATAACATTTTAAACTTTCTGTGATCTGTGAGAAGACTTACATATTTCCTCAAAAATTAGTATTCCTTCCCAATTTTTCTTATGCAATATTGCTTTCTTAATTATTTATGGCATATTTTAATCTTTTCCTCTTTGTACAGTTTTTTTTCTTTCAGATAAATTGAATTTTTCTGGATTGTAATTTTCCATTTAATTTTTTGGTTGTGCATTTAACATTTGACATTTGTTAAGTTTTATTTTGTTAATTTTACCATCCTTTCCTTCATAAATTGTGATTTTGTCTGTAGGACAAGGAAACATTCCACCTCCTGAAAATTTTCTTTTAATTCTGTGTCATTTTTTATTTTGTATTTTAAATGAAATATGTGGTTTGGCATGTTATATAATAGAAATCTGGTAACTTGACTCTATAAAATGTTGGCAAATTGTCTCACAATCACTTATAAAACAATATATTATTTATTTTCTAGACTAAAATGCCATTGTCAACTAATATTTTAAAATATTAAACACCAAAAACTGAGATTTTGATCAGAAATCTGATTCTTTTCATTATTTTTCCTCTAATGAAGTATTCTGCTCTTAGTGGAGGGTGTCCTGGGCTGGAGGGTGTGCAATCCTTGATGTGATTGAAGGATGAAGACAGTAGTTTGACAAAATATGAAGTGGAGATTAGCTTATGCTACATTATACATAGAATGAGTAAACTGAATAAAAGTGTCATGGGTACAATTTTTAAAAAGGTTAATTTTGGTCAAATGCAATAGATGAGAAACGCTGGTATTGCCATTTCTTAAGCTTTTCTTTTCTCCAGCACTGCTGTCCCTCTTGAAACTGGGCATTTATTTCCTCTTTGAACTGGTCATTCCCACAGTTGCTAACTCAAACTTAATAAGTCCTTTCCTTATAGAACTCTTTCTTAATGAGCAATATGTCTCCTTGTACTAGAAAATCTTTCTGATAATGTGTTAGAATTTTGTTGTTCTAGTGGTTCAAAGGTCCAACACTGTGTTCTTGCCAGAACAAATTTTTTTTAATTGACAGTGCAGAATTGTAGAGTGTTTTCACATTGATCTTTTGTTAATACAATTAGCAGTATGTTTTGCATGAATGACTTAATAAATCCTTGAATCATTAAAAAACACCACCAACAATTGTGTTGGTTTCTAGGATCTCTATTATATTTATCTATGATTCTTTTCATTATGTACCATGCTATTTTTATTACTGAAGATTTATAATGAATTTTAATAGCTAGCTATGACCATTGGTCCCTACATATTGCATTAATTATTTTTCAAGTTTTATTTATCTTTAATTTCAACTGAACTTTTATCATTTTTTTCCATTTCCAAAATAACTCTTTTGGGAGTTTCATTAGAATTTTGTTGATTTTGTAGATTAATCTTGGAGATAAGTGATATTTTTATGATACTTGATCTTCCTATATAGAAACATGGCATATCATTCTAGGTTTTCAGATTCTGTTTTATTTTCCTCACTAAATTTTATTGGTAATTTAATTATCTGGCAAGTATCTGTGCTGGTTTGAATCTATTATGTCCCCACAAAAGGCATGTTTTTTAATCCACTCTGATGGCTGCAAAATTATTGTGGGGGTGAACTTTTGATTGGGCTGTTTCCAGGGAGATGTGACCCACCCAATAGTGAGTGGGACCTATTGATTGGATTATTTCCATGGCGATGTGGCAGCACCCATTCAAGTTGGATCTTAATTAGTTTACAGGCATCCTCTATGTGTGGATAAAAGGCAGAGACATTTTGAAGAGAAGTTTTCTCTTAGAGAGAGAAAACACCCAGAGACATTTTGGAGACAGCCATTGAAACCAGAACCAGGAGACAAGCCAAGAGAGGAAATCCAGAGTTTGCACCAGAGAAGCTAAGTGAGGACCCCCAGAAGCTTAGAGAGAAACACCTTGGGAGAAACAACCAAGTATGCAGAGAAGCTGAGAGAGAAGCCGAGACAAGCTCAGAGACGTTTGGAGAAAGCCACTGAAACACAACCTGGGAGCAAAGGAAGAGGAGATGCCAGCCGAATGCCATCCCGGCTGGCAGAGGTGTTCCGGACACCACCCGCCCTTCTCCAGGATGATATCCTCTTGTTGATGCCTTAATTTGGACACTTTCATGGCCTTCGAACTGTAAATTTGTAACCTAATAAATTCCCTGTATAAAAGTCAATACATTTCTGGTACTTTGTATAACAGCAGCATTAGTAAACTGGAACAGATTTTCGTACCAGGGAAGTGGGGTGCTGCTGAGTTTGCAAATGCCTGACATGTTGGAACGGCTTTTTAAATGGATAAGGGGAAGATTCTGGAAGAATTGTGAGGAGCTTGATAGAAAAGGCCTAGACTGGTTTGCAGAGGCTGTGGGTATAAATTTGGAATCCAAAGTTACTTCTGGTGAGGCCTTATACAGAAATGATGAATGCGTCATTGCCAACTGTGAGAAAGGTGATCCTTGTTTTAAAGTGGCAAAGAAATCTTTCCAATTTAGTGACTTGGTTCTTATTTAACATTTGGTCCATGTATCCAGAATCAAATTATTTTCTGATTTCAAAATTATCTCCTTGCAAGATACTTGTTTTAGAAAAAAGATAGTAACTATAATGCAAAGGAATCTGGCAGATGTCATTTACCTTAACCAATTGATCAAAGTTAGCATCACTAATATTGAAACAAATTATGTTTGTCTTCAGTTGAATTTATCAATTGTTTTCATTATACATTTTTGCCACATCAAGAATATAAAACAATTCCATTTTCAACTATAATTTTATGGCTTCTTTTTACCATTTTAAAATTGAAACTATTAAAGATTATATGTATGTATGAATGATATGGGAATCTAGCTTTCATTTCTCTAAATAATTCATCAACTTTCCCAAAAATATTGAGCTTGTCTTTCCTTAATTTACTTGAAATAGCATATAAAATGTTCAATATTTACATGTATCTGACTCAAGTCTCTATTCTGTTAACATGATTATAAAGATTCAGTTGCATGTTGTTTCACTTAAGGTCATTTTATGTGTTCTTTTAATATCTGGAAATGTAAGGTTTCCTTCAGTCTTCTTTCTCAAAAAAAAATCTTGGCAATTCTTGAATTTCTGAATTCAAAATTAAAATTATTATTCTGTCTCCACTTGTAAATCCTCCTTTGAAAATAACAAATAATAATAATAACTCAATTACTATATTTCAGGTACTTTAATGAGTTATCATAGGTTGTACATAATGTAATGAGATTGACTTCCATATCCCACATAATCGTGCTTCCTTCCAACTGATATTTTGTAAATATTATTTATACCTTCACACTTGTGTGAACATTGCCTTAGTCATTATTCCTAACACATATTTTAAGAATTCATTTATCCATAAATATTTATTAACAATGTGTTTTATTTCAAGCTCTGTTAGGTAATAGAGATAGCAATTGAAATAAGATAGACATGATCTCCTAAGCCCATCTATCTGTGTTTTGAGTTGGCTCTCTAGGCATCTCACAGAATTTCGTCTCCTCACATTAAGAGCAAGTCCAGTTTTCTTTTATCACCATTGCTTTAGATTACACCCTGAAATAGAATTAAGGAAAATGAAAAAATTTTAACAGTTTGCCCATGGATGGAAATAATTGGTATGTTGCCACTCTCTGCATGCTCCTTCCCCATAGAGGTGATTCCTTGAGGATACTCTAGACCTACTCAAAGGATTAGATTGGATTGAGATGATAATAGATAGATAGAGACATACTCGTCCCTAACTGTAATATGTATCACTCCAATTATTTTTACTTTATAGTCTATCATACCTCACATCATTCAGTGAGACATTACAAAAATATACAGAGAATTTGGTCTATCAATGAAATATTTTCTTCAAATTCAGATTTGTTAATAAAAAGAATTTTTATCTTCTGCAGGCTTTTAGAATTTTGACGTGGCTGTGAGAAATGAAAAAAATTATCAAATGTAAGCAGATATCTTGGCACAAAGCCTTGTTGAGGATTTAGGCAAACCAAAATGAACAATGACATGTTCTCCAAATTGTATAAATTTTAAGCCAAAGTTGTAAGAAAATAAAATTATAGACAAGGAAATTTAGAGTGAAAGTGAGCTGAGAATACCTATTCCCAAGAGAACAGAGGGGCTCATATTATTCAATACAGTGAAAATGACTCAAGATGCCAATCCTGTACCTGGCACACTCAATTTAGTCCCCCAATTACATTACAACTTTCTTCTTTAGTTAAAATCATCTTTAAACATGAGGAAGTTGGAAGGATATCCTAGAAGGGATGTAAAGAGGTTAAAATGGACCCAAATGTGACTTGATAAGCAACAGATACTGACCCAAAATGATGTAAGTAAGCCTTCCCTTAATTGCCATTTTCCCCATATCTCCTCATGTACAATCTGCTTTACTCATATTATGCTTTATATGCTCCAGCAGGTATATGTTCTACCACTAAAAACTCTCATACATTTACTTTCTTTCTATTTTTACCAGTGAAAGCAATATTTAACTCTTACCTGATTACTTCAATAGCTACCTAACAAAGCTCTATTTTCCATTTTCTTTTCCTACAATTTATTTCCTTTCCTACAGGGAAAGAGTATGATATTTCACAAAGTGTTTTGGATAATAAGTTTTTCTTCAATTCTTTGCATCACCCAGAAAGTGAACTGTCAATTCTTCACCTCAGGTTACAAAGGCTGACATGACCAGCCCCTATCTCATCAGCCTTCCCCTCGCTCAGCAGACTCCTGCCCTGTTCCACATTCTGTTCTTAAAACCACCTGAGAACTGACATCCTTGCCTCATGACCCCACATGAGCTCCTACCTCTGGAGTAGTCTTTTAACTGGTCTTCCTGCTGGCTTCTTGTTGATACACAGATCACATGTCACTTTCCAAAACCTTTCAACTAAATATTATGCCATCTGGTAGCATTGTGTCATATTTAATTTTATATCATGATACAGTATTTATAACAGTCTTATATTTATTGGTCATTATATTTCTTCAATTTGCTTATTATTGCTATTATTGTTATTGACCATTATATCACTTTTACCCTACAAAATTAGGGGAGCACACAGCATCATGCTGATTTGGCTACTGAGTCTCTTCTATTCTACACCTCATCTTCTATATCTTTGTTAAATGCTGCACCATTTCATTGCTTTCTTCTAAGCAGTGTGTAAATTTCACAATACCATTGCTCCCAATCTCGTTTAAACATACTATATTCTCATATTACTAATTAACATGTAGCTCTATCCTCATATTTTCCATTATCTCATACATTTAGCACCAAATTTGATTAGATTCATCTCCAACTTTGACTTAAAAAATGTCATAACTTTTGCTGAGATTTCAGCACAATCACAGTACATTTGGTGCATGTAATATCTGTTTATACCATTTCAGATATGTTAAGGTGGATCAGTGGTTACTGATAAGGCCAGCCCATTCGATCCAATAACATTTCTCCTCATTGTTTTGACATTCATTTATTCATTCCTTCATTCTAGTTCCCAATACCTATTATTTTATTATGTGTTCAAAAATGTTGGTGTCCTAATTTTATTATCCCCCTGAATTTCTTACTTTAGTTTCCTCTATTACAGATAACATTTTTCTCATCACTGTCATGTTACCCTGAAACAGTCTGAAAAGTATGGATAAATGTTTGTTTCTTTCCCTTCAATTATATTCAGAATAATGTTTATTACCTGACAACCATAATATTCATGGAGAGTTTTTAAAGAAACATTGTGAACTCATGGAATTTGTGTGTATTTGATAAGATTCAATCCACTGCACACAGTGTTATTGAGCACAAACTGTCCCGCCTTACGCCAGCAGAAGCCTGCTATCTGGCTCCTCTATGAGGCAGGGATTCATTAATTTTGAGAGATTCCTTGCTGCAACAAGAATATTTTGTTATATAAGTTACAAAATTAGCTGCACCTATTTGACAATTGCCTTTATAGTTTCCTTATGATATTCCCCACCTTGCATAATATCCCATATATTTATTTATATGTAAGTGGTTTGTAATATTTATGGTGATTTATACTGCCTGGGATCATGAAGAATTCATCTATGTCTACTTCTTTTACATGTGTGGTTTTAATTTTTGTCATGTTAATTTCCCTTTCATTTAGACTTCATCTTACTATAAGATGTGTAGAAGAAATCCATTTTTTATCATTTGGATGGGAGTACCCAATTCCCAAACACCAAGTATTAATAATATCACCCTCAATATAGTTTCATTGCTTTTTAACCTTTCTTGTGTACTTTGCTTTATTTCTGAATTTTTAACTCCAATGTTCCTGCAGTCTCTTCTTGAATCAGCATATCTGATAGGTCTAGCTTCCCTCACTTTGTTTCTTTTTCCATGTTTTCTGGCTGTTTTTATTTGTTTATACTTTTTTAAGATTTTTGCAGTAACATTATTAGTTCCAAAAACAAACTCATGCTATTAATATGCAAATCAAAATAAACCTATAAATCAACATAAGGATGACTGACCTTTTATAATATTGAGATTTTCTACCCTACAAGAAGTGGTTTTCCATTTTTTTAATATGTATTTTCAAATATTTTAAGAATGTCTTACAGTTTTCCTCATGTAGATTTTACAGATTTTTCTGTTAAGTTTATTCCTAGGTATGCCTTTCTATTTTATCCTGTCTACTTTTACCATTATAAGTTGTGCATAATAGTTGCTTAGATATATGAAGACTTGTTTTTATATATTAAGATAATATTCTATTAGTTTAGTGAATTATTTTTATGGTTGATTTTTTAATTTCCTTTCTTTTCCTGGATATACAATTGCATCCTCTGCAAATAGAGTTTTACCATTTTGTTTCTAATTTTAGTGATTTTTGTAATTTTAGCCTTTGCTAAGCCTCCAATTCAATCTTAAAATGAACAAAAAAATGGTCGTGTGTCTTACCATTGTTTCTGCTCTTCATATAATGTCCCTAGTGTTCCTCTTGACTAAGATGAACAAGTCAATTTATCAAGTTAGTAAAGACGCTTTGAATCTTCATTTTCAGTGTTTTACCCTGACATTAATGGATGCTGAATTCTGCCAAATAGATATTACTGAAGCTATGAACATGATCCTGGAATTTTTCTCTTTCTCTCTATATGTATCCTGAATGATAATGGTGGATTTCCTAATATTTGAACACATTTGAATTCCAGACATAAAAGTTTTCATCACCCTATATCATTTTTATTATTTTATCTTGCAGTCTTTTGCTATATTTTATTTTAGATATTTCATTATTAGGCAGATGTGAAATCTTTTTTGCTCCTAACATTGGAGCATTTTTATATCAATAGTCTATTTTATCTATAAAATCATCTGGAATTTTTTACTTATACTTCAATGGTCTTTGAAACTGAAGAAAGTAGAATTGATTATCTGATATTTAAAGGATTATTAAACATTCCTGTTAAGCTATCTTGTGAGAGATTCATATAAACTGTTCCTGCTTGTCTATTGATATTGATCTATTAAAATTTCCTACTACTTCTGAAGTCAATATTGGTATAGTATATTTTCCTGGAAAATTTGTTTCATTTTGTTTTTTAGTTAATTGGTATTGAGGAAGGCAATTGAGGCAAATGATTTCTCATCTCTGTTACTGATAGAATGATCTTCCTTTTGCAATTTCAAATAGAAAATCCTTCTAAGGTAATTTATTTGATTCAACTTCTTTACTCATAAATTAAATAAAAATTGTACACAGTGTTTGACGACTAGCAAATTATTCGATTTTGTGTAGAAGAATTCTCAGAGAAGCAGAGAAGCCAGTGAGGTACATCTGCTTTTCTGTCAGTCCCTTGTGGCTCAGAACTCAGAATTTTCTGCTCCCTCCTTGTAAGACAGTGTCTGACTCCAGGGATAATAGAAGTTTGTTAGAGTCTCTACAAAACACTGAAATGATCTTTTTGGAGCTGCTCACTATGCACTTTTTCATCTGGGAATTAAAATGTAAGACAAAGTTTTTTAGAACTTTTCTCCATTCCCCAGTCATGGTCTGTCATTGCTGCTACAAGTGAAAAGATAATTGCAGTTCTCTAGGGAGATGAGGTCACAGAATCACAAACCCCTATCTCAGGTCCGGGCTGCCTTCCTCTCATACATGCTTTGGCTGTTCTGAGCATTGCTGAGCACACCATCCTAATAGCAGGTATGACTCATGTGAGTATTTTCTATTTTGGCAACAAAGGCAGAGTCTGTTAAGAAAAGAGGCATCTCAGGATCTAGATCAGTGATACTGTCTGTGAAAGAGTCTGCTGGGGAAAAACTGGTTCAGTGCCAATGTCACTGAGAAGGTCAATAATTCCTGAGTCATGAGTTGAGCTTTAAGAGAAAGACTGGAGGTCTGAGATCCTATACCAACCCCTGACTGCTACTTACTAATATAACTTAATGAAATCCTCATTGAAGGCAGATCTGCGAGTTTGATACAAGTGGTATCAAAAGATGAATTTAAAGTACTTCAAGGGGGTGGGGCAAGATGGCAGACTGGTGAGCTGTATGTTTTAGTTACTCCTCCAGGAAAGTAGGTAGAAAGCCAGGAACTGTGTGGACTGGACACCGCAGAGCAATCTGACTTTGGGCATACTTCATACAACACTCATGAAAACGTGGAACTGCTAAGATCAGTGAAATCTGTAAGTTTCTGCGGCCAGGGGACCCGCGCCCCTCCCTGCCAGGCTCAGTCCCGTGGGAGGAGGGGCTGTCAGCTCCGGGAAGGAGCAGGGAGAACTGCAGTGGCAGCCCTTATCGGAAACTCATTCTACTGATCCAAACTCCAACCATAGATAGACTGAGACCAGACACCAGAGAATCTGAGAGCAGCCAGCCCAGCAGAGAGGAGACAGGCATACAAAAAAAAACAACATGAAAAACTCCAAAATAAAAGCGGAGGATTTTTGGAGTTCTGGTTAACATAGAAAGGGGAAAGGCAGAGCTCAGGCCCTGAGGCTCATATTCAAATCCTGAAGAAAAGCTGATCTCTCTGCCCTGTGGACCTTTCCTTAATGGCTCTAATTGCTTTGTCTCTTAGCATTTCAATAACTCATTAGATCTGTGGGGAGGGCCCTTTTTTTTTTTATCTTTTTTTCTTTTTCTAAAACAATTACTCTAAGAAGCCCAATACAGAAAGCTTCAAAGACTTGCAATTTGGGCAGGTCAAGACAACAGCAGAACTAAGAGAGCTCTGAGACAAAAGGCAATAATCCAGTGGCTGAGAAAATTCACTAAACACCACAACTTCCCAAGAAAAGGGGGGTGTCCACTCACAGCCATCATCCTGGTGGACAGGAAACACTCCTGCCCATCGCCAGCCCCATAGCCCAGAGCTGCCCCAGACAACCCAGTGTGACGGAAGTGCTTCAAATAACAGGCACACACCACAAAACCGGGCGTGGACATTAGTCTTCCCTGCAACCTCAGTTGATTGTCCCAGAGTTGGGAAGGTAGAGCAGTGTGAATTAACAAAGCCCCATTCAGCCATCATTTCAGCAGACTGGGAGCCTCCCTACACAGCCCAGCAGCCCAGAACTGCCCTGGGGAGACGGCACTCACCTGTGACATAGCACAGTCATCCCTCAACAGAGGACCCGGGGTGCACAGCCTGGAAGAGGGGCCCACTTGCAAGTCTCAGAAGCCATACGCCAATACCAAGGACTTGTGGGTCAGCGGCAGAGACAAACTGTGGCAGGACTGAACTGAAGGATTAGACTATTGCAGCAGCTTTAAAACTCTAGGATCTCCAGGGAGATTTGATTGTTAGGGCCACCCCCCCCTCCCTGACTGCCCAGAAACACGCCCCATATACAGGGCAGGCAACACCAAATACACACACAAGATTGGTACACCAATTGGACCCCACAAGACTCACTCCCCTACTCACCAAAAAGGCTAAGCAGGGGAGAACTGGCTTGTGGAGAACAGGTGGCTCGTGGACGCCACCTGCTGGTTAGTTAGAGAAAGTGTACTCCACAAAGCTGTAGAACTGATAAATTAGAGATAAGGACTTCAATTGGTCTACAAATCCTAAAAGAACCCTAACAAGTTAAGCAAATGCCAAGAGGCCAAAAACAACAGAAAATTTTAAAGCATATAAAAAACCAGACAATATGGATAACCCAAGCCCAAGCATCCAAATCAAAAGATCAGAAGAGACACTGCACCTAGAGCAGCTACTCAAAGAACTAAAGATGAACAATGAGACCATAGTACGGGATACAAAGGAGATCAAGAAGACCCTAGAAGAGCATAAAGAAGACACTGCAAGACTAAATAAAAAAATAGATGATCTTATGGAAATTAAATAAACTGCTGACCAAATTAAAAAGATTCTGGACACTCATAGTACAAGACTAGAGGAAGTTGAACAACGAATCAGTGACCTGGAAGATGACAGAATGGAAAATGAAAGCATAAAAGAAAGAATGGGGAAAAAAATTGAAAAAGATGAAACGGACCTCAGGGATATGATAGATAATATGAAACGTCCGAATATAAGACTCATTGGTGTCCCAGAAGGGGAAGAAAAGGGTAAAGGTCTAGGAAGAGTATTCAAAGAAATTGTTGGGGAAAACTGCCCAAATCTTCCAAACAACATAAATGCACAAATCATAAATGCTCAGTGAACTCCAAATAGAATAAATCCAAATAAACCCACTCCGAGACATATTCTGATCGCACTGTCAAACACGGAAGAGAAGGAGCAAGTTCTGAAAGCAGCAAGAGAAAAGGAATTCACCACATACAAAGGAAACAGCATAAGACTAAGTAGTGACTACTCAGCAGCCACCATGGAGGCAAGAAGCCAGTGGCAAGATATATTTAAAATTTTGAGTGAGAAAAATTTCCAACCAAGGATACTTTATCCAGCAAAGCTCTCCTACAAATTTGAGGGAGAGCTTAAATTTTTCACAAACAAATGCTGAGAGAATTTGCTAACAAGAGACCTGCCCTACTGGAGATACTAAAGGGCGCCCTACAGACAGAGAAACAAAGAAAGGACAGAGAGACTGGGAGAAAGGTTCAGCACTAAAGAGATTTGGTATGGGTACAATAAAGGATATTAATAGAGAGAGGGGAAAAATATATCTGACAAACATAAACCAAAGGAAGAGGGCTGATTCAAGAAATGCCTTCATGGTTATAACGTTGAATGTAAATGGATTAAACTCCCCAATTAAAAGATATCGATTCACAGAATGGATAAAAAAGAATGAACCATCAATATGTTGCATATAAGAGACTTGTCTTAGACAGAGGGACACAAAAAATTGAAAGTGAAAGGATGGAAAAAAATATTTCATGCAAGTTACAGCCAAAAGAAAGCAGGTGCAGCAATATTAATCTCAGATAAAATAGACTTTAAATGCAGGGATGTTTTGACAGACAAAGAAGGCCACTACATACTAATAAAAGGGGCAATTCAACAAGAAGAAATAACAATCATGAATGTCTATGCACCCAATCAAGGTGCCACAAAATACATGAGAGAAATCCTGGCAAAACTAAAGGAAGCAATTGATGTTTCCACAATAATTGTGGGAGACTTCAACACATCACTCTCTCCTATAGATAGATCAACCAGACAGAAGACCAATAAGGAAATTGAAAACCTAAACAATCTGATAAATGAATTAGATTTAACAGACATCTACAGGACATTACATCCCAAATCACCAGGATACACATACTTTTCTAGTGCTCATGGAACTTTCTCCAGAATAGATCATATGCTGGGACATAAAACAAGCCTCAATAAATTTAAAAAGATTGAAATTATTCAAAGCACATTCTCTAACCACAATGGAATACAATTAGAAGT
Source organism: Choloepus didactylus (assembly GCF_015220235.1). Lineage (NCBI taxonomy): Eukaryota > Metazoa > Chordata > Mammalia > Pilosa > Megalonychidae > Choloepus > Choloepus didactylus. The sequence continues at coordinate 3,473,115 of NC_051330.1, forward strand.
CAATAACCATCAGAGACTTAGAAAATTCACAAATACCTGGAGGTTAAACAACACACTCCTAAACAATCAGTAGGTTAAAGAAGAAATAACAAGAGAAATTGCTAAATATATAGAGACGAATGAAAATGAGAACACAACATACCAAAACCTATGGGATGCAGCAAAAGCAGTGCTAAGGGGGAAATTTATAGCACTAAACTCATATATTAAAAAGGAAGAAAGAGCCAAAATCAAAGAACTAATGGATCAACTGAAGAAGCTAGAAAATGAACACCAAACCAATCCTAAACCAAGTAGAAGAAAAGAAATAACAGGGATTAAAGCAGAAATAAATGACATAGAGAACAAAAAAACAATAGAGAGGATAAATATCACCAAAAGTTTGTTCTTTGAGAAGATCAACAAGATTAACAAGCCCCTAGCTAGACTGACAAAATCAAAAAGAGAGAAGACCCATATAAACAAAATAATGAATGAAAAAGGTGACATAACTGCAGATCCTGAAGAAATTAAAAAAATTATAAGAGGATACTATGAACAACTGTATGGCAACAAACTGGGTAATGTAGAAGAAATAGACAATTTCCTGGAAACATATGAACAACCTAGACTGACCAGAGAAGAAATAAAGGACCTCAACCAACCCATCACAAGCAAAGAGATCCAATCAGTCATCAAAAATCTTCCCACAAATAAATGCCCAGGGCCAGATGTCTACACAGGGGAATTCTACCAAACTTTCCAGAAAGAACTGACACCAATCTTACTCAAAGTCTTTCAAAACATTGAAGAAAATGGAACACTACCTAACTCATTTTATGAAGCTAACATCAATCTAATACCAAAACCAGGCAAAGATGCTACAAAAAAGGAAAACTACCGGCCAATTTCCCTAATGAATATAGATGCAAAAATCCTCAACAAAACACTTGCAAATTGAATCCAGACACATTTGAAAAATCATACACCATGACCAAGTGGGGTTCATTCCAGGCATGCAAGGATGGTTCAACATAAGAAAATCAATCAATGTATTACAACACATTAAAAATTCAAAAGGGAAAAATCAAATGATCATCTCAATAGATCCTAAAAAAGCGTTTGACAAAATCCAACATCCGTTTTTGATAAAAACACTTCAAAAGGTAGCAATTGAAGGTAACTTCCTCAATATGATAAAGACCATATATGAAAAACCTACAGCCAGCATAGTACTCAATGGTGAGAGACTGAAAGACTTCCCTCTAAGATCAGGAACAAGACAAGGATGCCCGCTGTCACCACTGTTATTCAACATTGTGCTGGAAGTGCTAGCCAGGGCAATCCGGCAAGACAAAGAAATAAAAGGCATCCAAATTGGAAAAGAAGAAGTAAAACTGTCATTGTTTGCAGATGATATGATCTTATATCTGGAAAACCCTGAGAAATCGATGATACAGCTACTAGAGCTAATAAACAAATTAAGCAAAGTAGAGGGATACAAGATTAATGCACATAAGTCAGTAATGTTTCTATATGCTAGAAATGAACAAACTGAAGAGACACTCAAGAAAAAGATACCATTTTCAATAGCAACTAAAAAAAATCAAGTACCTAGGAATAAACTTAACCCAAGATATAAAAGACCTATACAAAGAAAACTACATAACTCTTCTAAAAGAAATAGAAGGGGACCTTAAAAGATGGAAAAATATTTCATATTCATGGATAGGAAGGCTAAATGTCATTAAGATGTCAATTCTACCCAAAATCATCTACAGATTCAATGCAATCCCAATCAAAATTCCAACAACCTACTTTGCAGACTTGGAAAAGCTAGTTATCAAATTTATTTGGAAAGGGAAGATGCCTCAAATTGCTAAAGACACTCTAAAAAGGAAAAACGAAGTGGGAGGACTTACACTTCCTGACTTTGAAGCTTATTATAAAGCCACAGTTGCCAAAACAGCATGGTACTGGCACAAAGATAGACATATAGATCAATGGAATCGAATTGAGAATTCAGAGATAGACCCTCAGATCTATGGCCGACTGATCTTTGATAAGGCCCCCAAAGTCACTGAACTGAGTCATAATGGTCTTTTCAACAAATGGGGCTGGGAGAGTTGGATATCCATATCCAAAAGAATGAAAGAGGACCCCTACCTCACCCCCTACACAAAAATTAACTCAAAATGGACCAAAGATCTCAATATAAAAGAAAGTACCATAAACCTCCTAGAAGATAATGTAGGAAAACATCTTCAAGACCTTGTATTAGGCGGCCACTTCCTAGACTTTACACCCAAAGCACAAGCAACAAAAGAAAAAATAGATAAATGGGAACTCCTCAAGCTTAGAAGTTTCTGCACCTCAAAGGAATTTCTCAAAAAGGTAAAGAGGCAGCCAACTCAATGGGAAAAAATTTTTGGAAACCATGTATCTGACGAAAGACTGATATCTTGCATATATATAGAAATCCTACAACTCAATGACAATAGTACAGAAAGCCCAATTATAAAATGGGCAAAAGATATGAAAAGACAGTTCTCTGAAGAGGAAATACAAATGGCCAAGAAACATGAAAAAATGTTCAGCTTCACTAGCTATTAGAGAGATGCAAATTAAGACCACAATGAGATACCATCTAACACCGGTTAGAATGGCTGCCATTAAACAAACAGGAAACTACAAATGCTGGAGGGGATGTGGAGAAATTAGAACTCCTATGCATTGTTGGTGGGACGGTATAATGGTTCAGCCACTCTGGAAGTCAGTCTGGCAGTTCCTTAGAAAACTAGATATAGAGTTACCATTCGATCCAGTGATTGCACTTCTCGGTATATACCCGGAAGATCGGAAAGCAGTGACACGAACAGATATCTGCACGCCAATGTTCATAGCAGCATTATTCACAATTGCCAAGAGATGGAAACAACGCAAATGTCCTTCAACAGATGACTGGATAAATAAAATGTGGTATATACACACGATGGAATACTACACGACAGCAAGAAGGAGCGATCTCGTGAAACATATGACAACATGGATGAACCTTGAAGACATAATGCTGAGTGAAATAAGCTAGGCACAAAAAGAGAAATATTTTATGCTACCACTAATGTGAACTTTGAAAAATGTAATACAAATGGTTTATAATGTAGAATGTAGGGGAAGTAGCAACAGAGAGCAAATTAAGGAAGGGGGAACAATAATCCCAGAAGAACAGATAAGCTATTTAATGTTCTGGGAATGCCCAGGAATAACTATGGTCCGTTAATTTCTGATGGATATAGTAGGAACAAGTTCACAGAAATGTTGCTATATTAGGTAACTTTCTTGGGGTAAAGTAGGAACATGTTGGAAGTAAAGCAGTTATCTTAGGTTAGTTGTCTTTTTCTTACTCCCTTGTTATGGTCTCTTTGAAATGTTCTTTTATTGTATGTTTTTTTTTTTTATTTTTTTTTCATACAGTTGATTTAAAAAAAGAAAAAAAAAAAAACAAGGAAAAAAATATGTAGAGCCCCCTTGAGGAGCCTGTGGAGAATGCAGGGGTATTCGCCTACCCCATCTCGATGGTTGCTAACATGACCACAGACATAGGGGACTGTTGGTTTGATGGGTTGAGCCCTCTACCATAGGTTTTACCCTTGGGAAGACGGTTGCTGCAAAGGAGAGGCTAGGCCTCCCTATGGTTGTGCCTAAGAGCCTCCTCCCGAATGCCTCTTTGTTGCTCAGATGTGGCCCTCTCTCTCTAGCTGAGCCAACTTGAAAGGTGAAATCACTGCCCTCCCCCCAACGTGGGATCAGACACCCAGGGGAGTGAATCTCCCTGGCAACGTAGAATATGACTCCCGGGGAGGAATGTAGACCCGGCATCGTGGGATGGAGAACATCTTCTTGACCAAAAGGGGGATGTGAAAGGAAATGAAATAAGCTTCAGTGGCAGAGAGATTCCAAAAGGAGCCGAGAGGTCACTCTGGTGGGCACTCTAACGCACAATTTAGACAACCCTTTTTAGGTTCTAAAGAATTGGGGTAGCTGATGGTGGATTCCTGAAACTATCAAACTACATCCCAGAACCCATGAATCTCGAAGACAACTGTATAAAAATGTAGCTTATGAGGGGTGACAATGGGATTGGGAAAGCCATAAGGACCACACTCCACATTGTCTAGTTTATGGATGGATGAATAGAAAAATAGGGGAAGGAAACAAACAAACAAACAGACAAAGGTACCCAGTGTTCTTTTTTACTTCAATTGCTCTTTTTCACTTTAATTATTATTCTTGTTATTTTTGTGTGTGTGCTAATGAAGGTGTCAGGGATTGATTTAGGTGATGAACGTACAACTATGTAATGGTACTCTGAACAATCGAATGTACAATTTGTTTTGTATGACTGCGTGGTATGTGAATATATCTCAATAAAATGAAGATAAAAAAAGAAAATCCGAAAGAAAAATAAAAATAAAAATAAAGTACTTCAAGAATGCAATTTTGAAATTAATCTACTATTTATTATGGCATGAAAAATCACAGAGAAATTTTTAGGAGTAGTATATTTATTTGTTACAGTTGTCTCCATGTGATAATGAGAAAGATAGAGCTAACTATGGCATGAAAAATCACAGAAAAATATTTAGGAGTAGCATATTTATTTCAGTTAAAGTTCTCTGCATGTGATAATGAGTAAGATGGAGCTAACTGGAGAATCTGTTCCTCAGCATAAAGAGTGTGACTGAGTGGCAATGGGTGAGATACTATTTTTTTTTTTGTAATTTTGGCATGAGATGCTTGATTAAATCAATATATGCATCTCTAATGAAAATACGTGTGATCTTTTGAACATGGGGAGATTACTATCCCTTCTGAATTAGGGAAAGAGGTTTTAAGATAAAGTTATTTTCATTAATTGAGAATTTCAGATAGCAGGAAAACATCAAGGGCTTCAGAAGTTTTAAGGCTCAAATGTTTCTTGTTGTATTTTCTCTGGTTCAAAAATATTGCAATGCTTTTCCCAAGTTTGCTACCCATATCTCACCCATTTCATTTTTTTTTTTTTTACTTTCATTAACATTTAATGAGGTTTTTTTTTTATCATCATTTTATTGAGATATATTCACATACCACGCAGTCATACAAAACAAATTGTACTTTCGATTGTTTACAGTACCATTACATAGTTGTACATTCATCACCTAAATCAATCCCTGACACCTTCATTAGCACACACACAAAAATAACAAGAATAATAATTAGAGTGAAAAAGAACAATTGAAGTAAAAAAGAACACTGGGTACGTTTGTCTGTTTGTTTCCTTCCCCTATTTTTCTACTCATCCATCCATAAACTAGACAAAGTGGAGTGTGGTCCTTATGGCTTTCCCAATCCCATTGTCACCCCTCATAAGCTACATTTTTATACAACTGTCTTCGAGATTCATGGGTTCTGGGTTGTAGTTTGTTAGTTTCAGGTATCCACCACCAGCTACCCCAATTCTTTAGAACCTAAAAAGGGTTGTCTAAAGTGTGCATAAGAGTGCCCACCAAGAGTGATCTCTCGGCTCCTTTTGAAATCTCTCTGCCACTGAAGCTTATTTCATTTCCTTTCTCATCCCCCTTTTGGTCAAGAAGATGTTCTCCGTCCCACGATGCCGGGTCTACATTCCTCCCCGGGAGTCATATTCCACGTTGCCAGGGAGATTCACTTCCCTGGGTGTCTGATCCCACGTAGGGGGGAGGGCAGTGATTTCACCTTTCAAGTTGGCTTAGCCAGAGAGAGAGGGCCACATCTGAGCAACAAAGAGGCATTCAGGAGGAGACTCTTAGGCACAATTATAGGGAGGCCTAGCCTCTCCTTTGCAGCAACCGTCTTCCCAAGGGTAAAACTTATGGTAGAGGGCTCAACCCATCAAACCACCAGTCCCTATGTCTGTGGTCATGTTAGCAACCATCGAGGTGGGGTAGGCGAATACCCCTGCATTCTCCACAGGCTCCTCAAGGGGGCACTACATCTTTTTTTTTTTCCTTGTTTTTCTTTTTTCTTTTCTTTTTTTTTTTTTTTTTTAACTTTCCCTTCTTTTTTAAATCAACTGTATGAAAAAAAAAGTTAAAAAGAAAACAAACATACAATAAAAGAACATTTCAAAGAGACGATAACAATGGAGTAAGAAAAAGACAACTAACCTAAGATAACAGCTTAACTTCCAACATGTTCCTACTGTACCCCAAGAAAGTTACATAATATAGCAACATTTCTGTGACTTGTTCCAACTATATCCATCAGAAATTAACAGACCATAGTCATTTCTGGGCATCCCCAGAACGTTAAATAGCTTATCTGTTCTTCTTGGATTATTGTTCCCCCTTCCTTAATTGCTCTCTACTGCTAGTTCCCCTACATTCTACATTATAAACCATTTGTTTTACATTTTTCAAAGTTCACATTAGTGGTAGCATATAATATTTCTCTTTTTGTGCCTGGCTTATTTCGCTCAGCATTATGTCTTCAAGGTTCATCCATGTTGTCATATGTTTCACGAGATCATTCCTTCTTACTGCCGCGTAGTATTCCATCGTGTGTATATACCACATTTTATTTATCCACTCATCTGTTGAAGGACATTTGGGTTGTTTCCATCTCTTGGCAATTGTGAATAATGCTGCTATGAACATTGGCGTGCAGATATCTGTTCGTGTCACTGCTCTCCGATCTTCCGGGTATATACCAAGAAGTGCAATCGCTGGATCGAATGGTAGCTCTATATCTAGTTTTCTAAGGAACTGCCAGACTGACTTCCAGAGTGGCTGAACCATTATACAGTCCCACCAGCAATGATTAAGAGTTCCAATTTCTCCACATCCCCTCCAGCATTTGTAGTTTCCTGTTTGTTTAATGGCAGCCATTCTAACCGGTGTTAGATGGTATCTCATTGTGGTCTTAATTTGCATCTCTCTAACAGCTAGTGAAGCTGAACATTTTTTCATGTGTTTCTTGGCCATTTGTATTTCCTCTTCAGAGAACTGTCTTTTCATATCTTTTGCCCATTTTATAATTGGGCTGTCTGTACTATTGTCATTGAGTTGTAGGATTTCTTTGTATGTGCAAGATATCAGTCTTTTGTCAGATACATGGTTTCCAAAAATTTTTTCCCATTGAGTTGGCTGCCTCTTTACCTTTTTGAGAAATTCCTTTGAGGTGCAGAAACTTCTAAGCTTGAGGAGTTCCCATTTATCTATTTTTTCTTTTGTTGCTTGTGCTTTGGGTGTAAAGTCTAGGAAGTGGCCGCCTAATACAAGGTCTTGAAGATGTTTTCCTACATTATCTTCTAGGACTTTTATGGTACTTTCTTTTATATTGAGATCTTTGGTCCATTTTGAGTTAATTTTTGTGTAGGGGGTGAGGTAGGGGTCCTCTTTAATTCTTTTGGATATGGATATCCAACTCTCCCAGCCCCATTTGTTGAAAAGACCATTATGACTCAGTTCAGTGTCTTTGGGGGCCTTATCAAAGATCAGTCGGCCATAGATCTGAGGGTCTATCTCTGAATTCTCAATTCGATTCCATTGATCTATATGTCTGTCTTTGTGCCAATACCATGCTGTTTTGACAACTGTGGCTTTATAATAAGCTTCAAAGTCAGGGAGTGTAAGTCCTCCCACTTCGTTTTTCTTTTTTAGAGTGGCTTTAGCAATTCGAGGCATCTTCCCTTCCCAAATAAATTTGATAACTAGCTTTTCCAAGTCTGCAAAGTAGGTTGTTGGAATTTTGATTGGGATTGCATTGAATCTGTAGATGAGTTTGGGTAGAATTGACATCTTAATGACATTTAGCCTTCCTATCCATGAACATGGAATATTTTTCCATCTTTTAAGGTCCCCTTCTATTTCTTTTAGTAGAGTTATGTAGTTTTCTTTGTATAGGTCTTTTACATCTTTGGTTAAGTTTATTCCTAGGTACTTGATTTTTTTAGTTGCTATTGAAAATGGTATCTTTTTCTTGAGTGTCTCTTCAGTTTGTTCATTTCTAGCATATAGAAACATTACTGACTTATGTGCATTAATCTTGTATCCCGCTACTTTGCTAAATTTGTTTCTTAGCTCTAGTAGCTGTATCGTCGATTTCTCAGGGTTTTCTAGATATAAGATCATATCATCTGCAAACAATGACAGTTTTACTTCTTCTTTTCCAATTTGGATGCCTTTTATTTCTTTGTCTTCCCGGATTGCCCTGGCTAGCACTTCCAGCACAATGTTGACTAACAGTGGTGACAGCGGGCATCCTTGTCTTGTTCCTGATCTTAGAGGGAAGGCTTTCAGTCTCTCACCATTGAGTACTATGCTGGCTGTGGGTTTTTCATATATGCTCTTTATCATGTTGAGGAAGTTTCCTTCAATTCCTACCTTTTGAAGTGTTTTTATCAAAAAGGGATGTTGGATTTTGTCAAATGCTTTTTCAGCATCTATTGAGATGATCAATTGATTTTTCCCTTTCGAGTTTTTAATGTGTTGTAATACATTGATTGTTTTTCTTATGTTGAACCATCCTTGCATGCCTGGAATGAACCCCACTTGGTCATGGTGTATGATTTTTTTAATGTGTCTTTGGATTCGATTTGAAAGTATTTTGTTGAGGATTTTTGCATCTATATTCATGAGGGAGATTGGCCGGTAGTTTTCCTTTTTTGTAGCATCTTTCCCTGGTTTTGGTATTAGATTGATGTTAGCTTCATAAAATGAGTTAGGTAGTGTTCCATTTTCTTCAATGTTTTGAAAGACTTTGAGTAAGATTGGTGTCAGTTCTTTCTGGAAAGTTTGGTAGATTCCCCTGTGAAGACATCTGGCCCTGGGCATTTATTTGTGGGAAGATTTTTGATGACTGATTGGATCTCTTTGCTTGTGATGGGTTGGTTGAGGTCCTCTATTTCTTCTCTGGTCAGTCTAGGTTGTTCATATGTTTCCAGGAAATTGTCTATTTCTTCTACATTACCCAGTTTGTTGCCATACAGTTGTTCATAGTATCCTCTTATAATTTTTTTAATTTCTTCAGGATCTGCAGTTATGTCACCTTTTTCATTCATTATTTTGTTTATATGGGTCTTCTCTCTTTTTGATTTTGTCAGTCTAGCTAGGGGCTTGTTAATCTTGTTGATCTTCTCAAAGAACAAACTTTTGGTGATATTTATCCTCTCTATTGTTTTTTTGTTCTCTATGTCATTTATTTCTGCTTTAATCCTTGTTATTTCTTTTCTTTTACTTGGTTTAGGATTGGTTTGCTGTTCATTTTCTAGCTTCTTCAGTTGATCCATTAGTTCTTTGATTTTGGCTCTTTCTTACTTTTTAATATATGCGTTTAGCGCTATAAATTTCCCCCTTAGCACTGCTTTTGCTGCATCCCATAGGTTTTGGTATGTTGTGTTCTCATTTTCATTCGTCTCTATATATTTAGCAATTTCTCTTGTTATTTCTTCTTTAACCTACTGATTGTTTAGGAGTGTGTTGTTTAACCTCCAGGTATTTGTGAATTTTCTAAGTCTCTGATGGTTATTGACTTCTAATTGTATTCCATTGTGGTTAGAGAATGTGCTTTGAATAATTTCAATCTTTTTAAATTTATTGAGGCTTGTTTTATGTCCCAGCATATGATCTATTCTGGAGAAAGTTCCATGAGCACTAGAAAAGTATGTGTATCCTGGTGATTTGGGATGTAATGTCCTGTAGATGTCTGTTAAATCTAATTCATTTATCAGATTGTTTAGGTTTTCAATTTCCTTATTGGTCTTCTGTCTGGTTGATCTATCTATAGGAGAGAGTGATGTGTTGAAGTCTCCCACAATTATTGTGGAAACATCACTTGCTTCCTTTAGTTTTGCCAGTGTTTCTCTCATGTATTTTGTGGCACCTTGATTGGGTGCATAGACATTTATGATTGTTATTTCTTCTTGCTGAATTGCCCCTTTTATTAGTATGTAGTGGCCATCTTTGTCTCTCAAAACATCCCTGCATTTGAAGTCTATTTTATCTGAGATTAATATTGCTACACCTGCTTTCTTTTGGCTGTAGCTTGCATGAAATATTTTTTTCCATCCTTTCCCTTTCAGTTTCTTTGTGTCCCTGTGTCTAAGATGAGTCTCTTGTATGCAACATATTGATGGTTCATTTTTTTTGATCCATTCTGCGAATCTATATCTTTTAATTGGGGAGTTTAATCCATTTACATTCAACGTTAAAACCGTGAAGGCATTTCTTGAATCGTCCATCTTATCCTTTGGTTTATGTTTGCCATATTTTTCCCTCTCTCTATTAATATCCTTTATTGTACCCATACCGAATCTCTTTAGTACTGAACCTTTCTCCAAGTCTCTCTGTCCTGTCTTTGTTTCTCTGTCTGTAGGGCTCCCTTTAGTATCTCCAGTAGGGCAGGTCTCTTGTTAGCAAATTCTCTCAGCATTTGTTTGTCTGTGAAAAATTTAAGCTCCCCCTCAAATTTGAAGGAGGGCTTTGCTGGACAAAGTATTCTTGGCTGGAAATTTTTCTCACTCAGAATTTTAAATATATCATGCCACTGCCTTCTTGCCTCCATGGTGGCTGCTGAGTAGTCACTACTTAGTCTTATGCTGTTTCCTTTGTATGTGGTGAATTGCTTTTCTCTTGCTGCTTTCAGAACTTGCTCCTTCTCTTCTGTGTTTGACAGTGTGATCAGTATATGTCTCTTAGTGGGTTTATTTGGATTTATTCTATTTGTAGTTCGCTGAGCATTTATGATTTGTGTATTTATGTTGTTTAGAAGATTTGGGAAGTTTTCCCCAACAATTTCTTTGAATACGCTTCCTAGACCTTTACCCTTTTCTTCCCCTTCTGGGACACCAATGAGTCTTATATTTGGACGTTTCATATTATCTATCATATCCCTGAGGTCCATTTCGATTTTTTCATTTTTTTCCCCATTCTTTCTTTTATGCTTTCATTTTCCATTCTGTCATCTTACAGGTCACTGATTCGTTGTTCAACTTCCTCTAGTCTTGTGCTATGAGTGTCCAGAATCTTTTTAACTTGGTCAACAGTTTCTTTAATTTCCATAAGATCATCCATTTTTTTATTTAGTCTTGCAATGTCTTCTTTATGCTCTTCTAGAGTCTTCTTGATTTCCTTTATATCCCGTACTATGGTCTCATTGTTCATCTTTAGTTCTTTGAGTAACTGCTCTAGGTGCTGTGTCTCTTCTGGTCTTTTGATTTGGGTGCTTGGGCTTGGGTTATCCATATCGTCTGGTGTTTTCATATGCTTTATAATTTTCTGTTGTTTTTGGCCTCTTGGCATTTGCTGAACTTGATAGGGTTCTTTTAGGGTTTGTAGAACTATTGAAGTCCTTATCTCTAATTTATCAGATCTACAGCTTTGTGGAGTACACTTTCTCTAACTAACCAGCAGGTGGCGTCCACGAGCCACCTGTTCTCCACAAGCCAGTTCTCCCCTGCTTAGCCTTTTTGGTGAGTGGGGGAGTGAGTCTTGTGGGGCCCAATTGGTGTACCAAGCTTGCGTGTGTATTTGGTGTTGCCTGCCCAGTATGTGGGGCGTGTTTTTGGGCAGTCGGCGAGGGGGGGTGGCCCTAACAATCAAATCTCCCTGATGATCCTAGAGTTTTAAAGCTGCTGCAATAGTCTAATCCTTCAGTTCAGTCCTGCCACAGTTTGTCTCTGCCACTGACCCACAAGTCCTTGGTATTGGCGTATGGCTCCTGAGACTTGCAAGAGGGCCCCTCTTCCAGGCTGTGCACCCCAGGTCCTCTGTTGAGGGATGACTGTGCTATGTCACAGGTGAATGCCGTCCCCCCAGGGCAGTTCTGGGCTGCTGGGCTGTGTAGGGAGGCTCCCAGTCTGCTCAAATGATGGCTGAATGGGGCTTTGTTAATTCACACTGCTCCACCTTCCCAACTCTGGGACAATCAGCTGAGGTTGCAGGGAAGGCTAATGTCCACGCCCAGTTTTGTGGTGTGTGCCTGTTATTTGAAGCACTTCCGTCACACTGGGTTGTCTGGGGCAGCTCTGGGCTATGGGGCTGGCGATGGGCAGGAGTGTTTCCTGTCCACCAGGATGGTTGCAGTGAGCGGACACCCCCCTTTTCTTGGGAAGTTGTGGTGTTTAGTGAATTTTCTTAGCCACTGGATTATTGCCTTTTGTCTCAGAGCTCTCTTAGTTCTGCTCTTGACTTGATGTGCCCAAATTGCAATTCTTTGAAGCTTTCTGTATTGGGCTTCTTAGAGTAATTGTTTTAGAAAAGGAAAAAAGGATTAAAAAAAAAAAAAGAAAAAAAAAGAAAAAACGGGCCCGCCTCAGAGATCTAATGGGTTATTGAAATGCTAATAGACAAAGCAACCAGGGCCATTAAGGAAAGGTCCACAGGGCAGAGAGATCAGCTTTCCTTCGGGATTTGCATATGCGCCTCAAGGCCTGAGCTCCGCCCTTCCCCTTTCTGTGTTCACCAGAACTCTAAAAATCCTGTGCTTTTATTTTGGAGTTTTTCGTGTTATTTTTTTTTTTTTTTTCTATGCCTGTCTCCTCTCTGCTGGGCTGACAGCTCTCAGATTCTCTGGTGTCTGGTCTCAGTCTATCTATGGTTGGAGTATGGATCAGCAGAATGAGTTTCCGATAAGGGCTGCCACTGCAGTTCTCCCTTCTCCTTCCCGGAGCTGACAGCCCCTCCTCCCACGGGACTGAGCCTGGCAGGGAGGGGCGCGGGTCCCCTGGCCGCAGAAACTTACAGATTTCTCTGATCTCAGCAGTTCGACATTTTCATGAGTGTTGTATGAAGTATGCCCAAAGACAGATTGCTCTGTGGTATCCAGTCCACGCAGTTCCTGGCTTTCTACCTACTTTCCTGGAGGAGTAACTAAAACTTGCAGCTCACCAGTCTGCCATCTTGCCCCCTCACCCATTTCATTTTATTCAATGAACGATATCCCATGCTTCCTAATCCCATTTTGTATATTTGCCTTGTATTTGAATATCTTTCCTAAAACATTCTTTAGAAGTTTTTTCCTAAAATAACAAACATATAAATAACCTGATTTCAAGTGAGGATAAATTTAGTTTCTACCTAAACTATTTTCCCACCTATTTATGTCCCATATTTTAGACTACAGCATAACTTTGTATAGTAATTTTTGCAATGGATGTTGTACTTTAATCCCTGGTAAAAGAAAAATAAATGATCCTTTCTGTTGCCATCCTTATATTTATCCATATTAAATAAATCCATTGGGGTAACAGAAAATTATTCAGGTCTTCCATAAGAACTCTGAATCTCCACTATGAATGATATTGGTCTTTAGAATAAATATTTAGGCAAAAATCAGAAATTATCACAACCAAAGTTATAAAATAAAGAACTAAATATGACAAGGTATACATATAATGGAATTATTTGAAAACCACAACCAGTACAGCACAAGGGTAAATAACACTGTCATTGCAACCAGGTAACACAGTTTTAAATTCTGGATCTGTCTCTATTTAGATGAGTCCTTTATCTTCTTTGTGGCTAATTTCTCCTTAAAAAGAGAATAATATTTGTTCTTGACTCATAAATTTAAACATAAGTGGGACCAACGTATTTTAAGTGCAACAAAAACACAAAGAAACATAAAACCTGGGGAATCTCTAAAGAAGGAAATAGACTTAGCAGTTAATTATTAGGGAGAAATAATAGTAATTGGTGAAATTTTGATTTTATTTTTCATTACAAATGAAGTCCACAACTTATGTTTCCATTCAGTATCCTTTGTTCGTAGATGTGAATATGGAACCCTAGAAAATGACAGAACAGCCTCCATGACACTGAAAATGGGAATTCTCTTCCTATTGCAGACAGTTGTTGGAATCCTGGGGAATTTCTCCCTCCTGTTTCAGTTTATCTTCCTCTACTTCAGTGGATATAGGTCCAGGTCCACAGATTTGATGATCTGGCACCTGACTATAGCTAATTCCTTGGTCATTTTCTCTAGAGAAATCCCACAGACAATGGCAGCTTTTGGGTTGAAAGCATCCCTCAATGATTTGGGGTGCACACTTCTTTTCTATGTTCACATTGTGTCCAGGGGTGTGTGCATTGGCACCACCTGCCTTCTGAGTGTCTTCTAGGCCATCACAATCAGCCTCATAAACTTCAGGTGGAAAGAGCTTCAGTTAAAAGCCCTGAAGTTCATGGGTCCCTCCAGTATCCTCTGCTGGATATTGCACATATTTGTCAATATCATTTTTCATGTTTGCATAACTGAAAAATGGAGTGACAAAAACAGCACAGAGAAATATGATTTGGGATACTGTTCTCCTCCATTTCATGACAAAGTTGCAGTATCACTCTTTGTTACATAGTTATCCTTCCACGATGTTGTGTGTTTGGGACTCATGACCTGGGCTAGTGGCTCTGTGGTTTTCATCCTCTACAGGCACAAACAACAAGTCCAATACATTCATAGGAATGATCTCTCCCTCAGAGCCTCCCCAGAGTCCAAAGCCACCCAAAGCGTCCTTATCCTAGTGATCTCATTTGTATTTTTTTATACTCTGTCCTCCATGATTTATGTTTTTTTGGCTGTACTTAAAATCCAAACTTTGTGGCTGGTGAACTGCTTGGCTCTAATTGCTGCATGTTTCCCAACAGTCAGCCCATTTATTCTCAGGAGCCGTTTCTCCACTGTATCCAGGTTCTGCTGTGCCTGCTGCGGAAGGAATAAGTAATTCCCTCATCTCATCAGAAAAATATGAATTGTCCATTTTATACCATGTTCAGTCAATGATGAACTCATCCTTCAAGACCAATCAAGTCTCATTGTGGTGTCAGTTGCAAATGACAGAAATTTTGCTACAGGGATAAATGATAAATAATAGTAGAAATAGTAAATTAAATCTATCATTATTATGCAATTATTTTATAATTAAATTTAATTAATGGTTGCAGTGGAGGAGTTTAGCATCCATGCAATAATAAAACAATCAATTGTGAAATAATGTGGAAACATTGGATTTGTTTGAGTCTGTAAGTTTTAATCAGAGATATGAGATTCATCAAAGGTTTAATTGAGCATGGAAAGTTAAAGATAGTTCCTAACATGAGATTATCAACTGTGATGTCTTTTCAGAATATGGAGGAAGACTGGGCTTGTCCCTGAACATAAATATAAGCTGAAGGAAAAATTAGGCTAATTTAATTGAAGGATTTGGGCACCAGGTTCTGAAAATTTTCCCTCGCCTTCTAAAGAAAATATCCACTTGAAATATGATAATGCATAGTGCACTGACTAATTTACCCCCAAAATTCATTTCCACCCTGAACCTGTGACTGTGACACTATTTAAAAATATGTTCTTTGCAGATGTAATCAATTTAAAATGAAATCATGCTGGATAAGGGTGGGCCCTAATCCAGGACTGGTCTCTTTATAAGAAGAGAGAAATTTGCACACACAGTCACACAAGGAGAAGCCATGTGAAAAGGGGGACGGGATGGGGTGATGAATCAACAAACCAAGGAAGACAAAGGATTGCCAGCAACTGCCAGAAGCCACAAGGGACAAGGAAAGGTTATTCCTCAGAACGTTCCAATGGAGCATTATTGTTACACCTTGATTTCTGATGTCTATCCTCCAGAACTGTGAGAATACATTTCTATTGTTTTAAATCCCCCAGATTATGGTAATTTGTATGGCCATCCTAGAAAACTAATGTAATGCTTATGCAGAGAGATTAGCATATTGAAAACATTTTCAGGTAAATTTTAGAAAAATGAACTGCAGTGTAATAAGAACATAAGAAGAGGTTTTGGTTGAATTTTAAAAAGACTTTAGGTGGGAGGTAACTATTAAACACAGAGTTGCTGTCTTAGAGAAAGCGAATGGGTAATGGGGCTCTTTGGAAGGTAGGCTGTTTTGAAATAAGTCATAATCACTGGCTGCTTTCATGACAAGACAGGGGTCCCAAGGTGCTCTGCTGCGTTGTCAATTTCAGGAAACAAGTTTACAGAGGAGTTTTTCATCAGGCATGGATCAGCAGAGGAAAAGCAAAAGAATCCATTTTGTGTAATTAGTAGCTTTATTATTGTTGAAATCACCAAGGGAATAAAATGGACACTATCAAAAGAAAAACTATTGAATATTAACTCAAACATAGAAACACTTTTAATATAACTATATTCAAATTAAAAAGATGCAATTTGAAGATAAATTTTTTTGTTGTAATAATTTTAGTTTTGCAGGAAAGTCACCAAGATAATACACAGAGTTTATATTCCTCCCTCACACAGTTTCCCCTTAAGTTTATCATCTTATATTACCAAAGTACATTTGTCAAAATTAAGAAACCATCTTTGGTACATTACTATTAACTAAATTCCAGACATTTTTGAGATGTCACCAGTTTTAACATTATTGTCTTTATTGTATTTCCAGAATCCAATCCAGGATACCATAATATTGTTATTCATCATGTCTTCCAGACTCTTATGGTCCTTGACAGTTTCTCAACCTTTCTTTGTTTTCATGGCTTGGACAGGTTTATGGAGAATGAGCTCAGGGACATTTTAGAAGGTCCCTACATTCAGGCTAAGGTTTCTTTCATGATGAGTCCAGGTGTTTTGTTTGTTTGCTTGTTTGTTTTTGAAGAGGAACACCACATCTCATCACATCATGTCATTATCAGGGGTTCATGCAATGACCATGACTACAACTGGTGGTGATAACTTCATTACTGGTTAAGGCAATATTTGCCAAAATTCTCCACTGTAAATTTGGTATCTTTCCCCTTCTATATCCTATTATTTAGAAGGAAGTTACTAAGTTCAACCCAATCTCAAGCTGTGGGTGGGAGTGCTTTAGGAGGTAGAGGGCTGGGCTTATTTACTTAAGAGTCACCTCTTATAGGGAGACTATCTATCTATCTATCTATCTATCTATCAGTCGTCTATCTATCTATCTAATTTGTTCTTCTGTATAGATGACTCATTTCTTTATTATTAATTTACTAAATGACATTCATATTAGTATAGACATGTACACTTATTTTATATTTTGTTATAATTTAATACCGTGCTATTTATTTTGATGTTCAGATTTTTCCAGCTTTTTCCTCTGGGAGCTATTCCACTTTGGATGCTGGGCCCTTTGATATGCACTGATTTTTTTTTTTTTTTTGAACACTTCCTTAATTTCTGGTACTAAGGGATGCTCTAGTCTCATCTTATATTTCCCTGCCCCAGATGTGGAATCAGGCATCTTTATAATGGTATTATTAGACAATGGTATTAGAAATAAAATTCTGAGTTCTTGATATACCCATTGTTACTGGGGTACATCTATCAGGACTTTCAAATACACAGTGCTAGGAAACATATGAATACAGACATTATTATAATTATTTCTATATCTATCCATCCCTTTGTGTATATGAGTTCCTACTGATGGTCTCACTCTAATCAAGCACCACAATGTTCAGTCTAGGCGTCCCCCCTTTCTTATTTTATTTATCTACATTTACCAAGTATTATAACTTTATCATGATTTTTATGCTCCAAAGGGTCTTGTGTAACTTACGGTGGATGAGAAGAATTTATAAATACATTGAGGATATATTAATTTTTTTTCTTTGCCATTTTAAATTTCACTTGGTGGGATGAAAATATCCAGAGGTAATCATGAATTCCCTGGTTTATTAAGCAATACAAGTAGTAATAAGCCAAAGACATGTATTTGCATTACTGCCACCCCCCAAACTGAGCCTTGCTGTTGGGGAGTTCATAAATCACATACCTTTGTTTTTCTCCTATTTAATCAAAGGCTACTATCTCTGCAATGGTCATTTAATCAGGAGCCGTAACAGGTAAAAGGGGGATCCAGAAAGTTCACATGGGATTAGTTCAATAACATCCCAGTTCCCTGATCTTGACAGACATTTAAAAGTACAAGATGTTCTCATGAGAATTTTGGGTTTCCATGATAGCTCAGTGTTGCTCATATGTTTTCCTTTAATACTGTGTTAGATTCCTGGGGTGCTCAAGCACATACCATGTGATGGGTCCATTTAAACAACAGGAATTTATGAGCTCACTATTTTGATCCTGGGAAAAATGCCAAATCAAGGCCTCAGCAAGGTAATGCTTTCTTCCCAAAGACTCGCATTCTCGCTCTGGTTGCCAGTGATCCTTGGTCCTTAGCTTATCCTGTGGTAAAGTATATGGTGGCTGCTTCTGGCCTTGCACCTCTTTTTTGGATTCCAAGAAATTCCATAGATTTCAGCTTCAGACTTACCCTCTGTGGCTTTCTCTCTGTTGAGTTGCCTTACACTTATAAAAAACTCTGAATAATAGACCATCCTGGGCCACACCTTAACCTCATCAGAATGTCCTTTTACAATGGCTCACAACCAAAGGAACAGGTTAAATTGAAGCTTGGTTTCCTGGGGTACATACTGTCCAAACCACCACATATGACATTCTGAGAAGATATATGTAGAAAAGTGGATGAAGTTTCTCAGTGTTGTATTTTCCAGGCTACACTGACAAATATGACACAATGCCTTAGATTAACAATAAGGATTTATTGGCTAACAGTTTGAGAGGCTGGAAGTCTTGCTCCTTCCCAGGGTCAGTAGTGTTCCAACCAGCAATCACTGGGTTCCTCAGCTTTCCTGTCACATGACAATGTCCTTTTCTTTCTCTTCCTATTTCCACTTACTTCCTACTTCCATCTCATCCTCATAGCCTCCTCCCACTACATCTGAATTTTCTGCTTATAAAAGACTCCATTAATCTTAAACTACTTTCAGTTGGGCCACACCTTAATTAAAATAACATCTTCAAGAGATCCCTTTTATAATCATTCATACCCACAGGAATGTGGATCAAGACCAAGAGCATGTATAAATTGGGTTAAGTAATTCAGTCCATGACACCCAGAATGTAATGTGGGAAAAGGTTAATTATGTCAAAGAGAGAGCAGGGAAATCTTTGGGGTGATGAGATATCTCCATACTTTGATAGTGTGGGTGATTGCAAGTCTATATACATTTGTCAAAACTTTTAAAACTGAATACATAAAAACTGAATTTTACATTGGGCAAATTTTACCTAAATAATCCATATTTAAAATCTGTCTATCTATCCATCAATCCAAATACACACACATACACACCTGTATGCTTCCTTACACATGCACCACACAAGTCCTCTGTTGGTTCTCATTCTCTGGAGAATACTGATTGGTAGTACAATGGTCAATAAGCATTTATTATTCTTTGGTTTAACAATTTATATAGAGGAAATTAAAGGCAAACAACAATGACATGACAATTTCAGTCACCAAACTATAAAAGATAAACTTTTCTCAATACAGAATTGAATTAAAATGATGTGGCTATTAATCCTCCATGGAGAGTTTTTAAAAATTTATATTTCTTCATTTATTTAGAGACATTCTTCAATAAAATTATCCACATCTTATATTGTGTCACACAGTTGACTGGAATAGTTCATTATTCAATATTTGATGTAATTATTTTTCTAGTAGTTCTACCAGTAGTTAAAAAATAACCATTAAAAATACCAAGATGAAAATAAATCTTCTGTTTACTTTCTTCTTATAGGCAGTTTTAGAGTGCAATAATTTCACAATTCTTTAACCTAGGAAAAATTCAAACAAAATAATATTTATGGAAATTAGAGAATCTATGAAATTTGTGGTATACTTCTCATATATCATTTTAATGTTATTTGGTAATTTTTAAGATCTTATCAGCACAATCTCATTTTAAGAGTTAAATTTCAGTTTTGCTAATGTAATGAACTAATTATATCCATACAATGCATCAACATTTTTTCATCAGATCAAAGTTTCTGATCCTTGTATGCATTTTTGAAAATATACTGTATGCAAATTAAATAGATAAATAATGGGAGAATGCAATACAATATTCATGGTAAAATTATGTGCCTGTTACTAAGAAAGATCCTTATTTTTAACATTACAAAATTGAATTTTTGAAAGAAGTTTCAGATAAATGATTTGCAATTATATAGTGAATTTTATAATTTTCACAGAACATTTATGCTTAAAAAAATTTTGTCTAATTTCGATGTTCAGAAGTTACCTTTCAGTGAAAAACACTTAAATCATTTTAGATGTTATATTTTCTGTTTTTGAGAATCACCAGATTTCACATAATTGTTTAACATGGAATTTCATATTAATATTTTATTGATTATTACTTGTGATGTAACTTGTGATATTAGTAAACAAAGCCGTATATCATTCCATTCATATGTGAGAAATACATTGCAAGTTAGTGAAAAACACTCAATCTAAAATGTTTACTTGTAATGACAGTAAAAATAGAATAACCAAGCTGATTATACAGAATGTCTTGTTAAGTAAACATACACACCAATAATCAAAAGTAAAGCAAGAAAGATTAAAACCAATATGGTCTTCAATGCCTTAATTTTTCATAGTTAATAACAATAATAATAATGGTAATCATCATTGTATTGAATGCTTTTTTGGGCAGCAAAAGAAATGATTTTTATCTCATTTATTTCTGAAATAATTTGAATAGAAGAAGCTCTTGCAAAAAACTAAGAGAAATAATCTGCCTCTCATAGAGACCATCCCATTTTTCTATCCACCCCCACTCACCCTACTAAAGTAGTTAATTTAGCACTCACCAAATTTTCAGCCAAATGAGCTCTTTTTCTTCCTTGCAATTATAATCAGATATAGTCACATACCATGCAATCATCCAGAGTGCACCATCAAATAGTTGCACATTCATCAGCACAATTTTTGAACATTTTCATTACTCCAGAAATATAATAAGAATAAAAATAAAAGTAAAAAAGAACAACCAAAACAACCCACCCTCCACATCCTCCCATATTATTCATTTACTTTCTTGTCCCCATCTTTCTACTCATCTGTCCATACACTGGATGAAGGGAGTGTGAGCCACAAGGTTTTCACAATCACACAGTCACACTGTATAAGCTGTACAGTTACACACTCATATTCAAGAATCAAGGCTAATGTGTTACATTTTTAACAGTTTCAGGTATTTCCTTCTAGCTATTCTAATATGCTAAAAACCAAAAAGAGATATCTATGTAACACATAAGAATAACCTCCAGAATGACCTCTTGAGTCCATTTGAAATCTCTCCACTGCTGAAACTTGACTTGTTTCATTTCTCTTCCCCTTTTAGGTCAAAAGGCTTTCTCAACTCCATGATGCCAGGTCCAGACTCATCCAGGAGACAAATCCCATGTTGCCAAAGAGATTTATACCCCTGGGAGTCATGACCCACATAGGGGGGGATGGCAGTGAGTTCACTTGCCAAGTTGGCTTAGAGAGGCCACATCAGAGCAAGAAAAGAGGTTCTCTGGGGGTGACTCAGGCTCAGTTATAAGTAGGCTTAGCCTCTCCTTTGCAGTAACAGGCTTCATAAGGGCAAGCCCCAAGATTGAGGGCTCAGTCTACCAAATTGGTAGTCTACAGTGTTTGCAAGAATATAAGGAATTCCCCAGGTGGGTAAATTTAATATTTCCACTTTTTCCCTAGTCCCACAACTATTGTTATATTCTCTGCCAAAGTTACTCTGGGATGTATCTGGGCTTCACACTAACCTGTACGAATGAACAGATCTCTGTCCCTAATCCCTAATCAAGGCTCAATATAATTATGGTGTTTGAATAAACTGACCATACAAGTTAAATTGTAGAGTGTGCAACAGAAAATAAAGATTTTCCACCAAATAAACATCTCTACTTTTGGTCTCACATAGAGATTGAGGTTTTAAAACAGTAAATATCATCCTCTACCCTTTATTCTGATTTATCTTAGTCCTAACCATGGCCATTTCATTCATATCTCTAATTGAAGTCTGATCTGTTTTTCAGCTTTTTTAACATTTGCTGTATGGGGTAATGCTGACATTCATAGCTACTGAACCCTAGCTCTGAGTCCCAGGTGTCACACAGATACCTGAAGTTCCAGGGACTGACCAGGTTATACACAACTCAACTTCAGAAAAATATCATCATTTATTTTCCTATATTCCCATCTCATGTATTTCTTATTTAATTATATTATTAAGCATTTTGGAACAGTATCAAATGACAAATTTGGCAGGTAATTATGTATTTTTGAAGAAATGTTCTTTAAAATATTTCATTAGTTGTTAAATTACCTTTTGTATTCTTTTTTTAATGCAATTTTATTGATATATACATACATTCCCTTACCAGGTAATTTTCCAGTGTCCAATCAATGGTTCCCAATATCATCCTATATTTGTGCTTTCATCATCACAATCAATTTTTGAACATTTTCCTTATTCCAAAAAATAAATAAAAATAAGAATAAAAATTAAAATTATAAAAGTACCCAAAACATCCCATTTCCCTTATACTCCTAATATTTATTTATTTATTTGTCTTATTTTTTTACTCATCTGTCTATATAATGGATAAAGGGAGTGTCAGTCAAAAGGTTTTCACAATTAAACAGTCACAACATAAAAGCTATATAGTTTTACAATCATCTTCAAGAATCAAGGCTATGGGTTACAGTTCAAGTATTTCCTTCTAGTTATTCTAATACACTAACTAAGAAGGAATATCTACATAATGCATAAGAATAACCTCCAAAATGACATCTCAACACCATTTGAAATCTCGCAGCCACTGAAACTCTATTTTATTTAATTTCTCTTCCCCATTTTGGTCCAAGGAGACTTTCTAAATCCCATGATACCAGGGCCATGCTCATCACCAGGAGTCATGCCCAATATTTACAGGGAGACTTACACCCCTTGGAGGGAGATGACAGTGTGTTTACCTGCAGAGTTGCCTTAGAGAGAGAGAGGACACATCTGAGCAACAAAAGAGGTTCTTGGGTGTGACTCTTAGACAAAAATTATAAGTAGGCTTTGCTTCTCCAATAAGTTTTGATAGGTTGTGTTCTAATTTTCATTTGCCTCAAGATATTTACTGACTCTTCCTTCATTTTCTTCCTTGACCCACTAGTTGTTTAAGAGTGTTTTATACAGCATCCACATATCTGTGAATTTTTCAGTTCTCCACCTGCTATTGATTTCCAACTGCATTCCATTATGATCTGAGAAAATTGTCTTGTATAATTTTCATGTTTTTAAATTTATTGAGATGTGCTTTGCAACCCAACATGTCTTCCATCCTTGAGAATGATCCATAAGCACTAGGGAAAAATTTTATCCTGCTGTCCTGGGGTGTAGTGTTCTGTAAATATCTATTAAGTCTAGTTTATTTATCATATCATTCAAACTCTCTGTTTTTATTGATCCTCTGTATAGATGTTCTGTCCATTGATGAGAGTGGTGTACCGAAATCTCCAACTACTATTGTAGACTTGTCCCCATTCTCCACCCAGTGCTGCCCATGCTTGCCTCATGTACTCTGGTTTGGTGCACAAACACCGATGATTTTCATGTCTTCATAATGAACAATCATATTTATTAATACATATTGTCCTTTGTCTCTTCCAATTTCCCTACCTCTGAAGTCCAGCTTGTGTGATATTACTGTAGCTATGCTTACTCTTCTCTGGAGGCTGTCGATATGAAATACACTCCTCAAACCCCTCACTCTCAACCTATTTATGCACTTGGGTCTAAATTGTCTCTCCTGCAGACAGCATGCAGATGGGTCCTGTATTCCAATCCATACTGTTGGTCTGTGTCTCCCAATACAGGAGTCCAATCCATCAACATTCAATGCCATTACTGTAAACACAGCAATTTCTTCCACCATCCTGTCTTTTGGATTTTATATGTGTTATCTTATTCTTTATTCTCTTCTTACCCTTTATGGCAATCTTCACTTCTACATTCTTCTGCAAGCATCTCTCTCCTCTCTTCTCCCATCTGTCTGTAGCACTCCTTTAGAAACTCTTGTAGATCTGGTTCCTTGTTCAGAAATTCTCCAAGTGTCTGTTTGGCTGCAAATATTTAAACTTCCCCTCATTATTATTTTTTTTTTTGCAATTCATTATTTATTTAGATGTTTAAGCTCTCACACTAGGTTTTTACAAGCTGGTGAACACTGACAAATTATTTCTCCCACAGAACTATAACCACACATTCCCAGACAGTATAAATATATGGTTGACGTAACATTAATACACATCACCATTTTATCAATTACATAATAAAACAAATTATCAAGTATCCAAATATTAAGTTACACAGCTCAAAAGGCATATGAAATATTAGATGTCTGCTGAATCATTAGCAGAAACCTATTTTCTTTTTTTGCAATAGAGGTTGGGAAGAGAAAGAAAAAATAAATCACACTTTGAATAAAAATAATGGTTGGTAAACAACTTCCAATAGATATGGGAAAAAATTACAAGAATTTCAGAAATTTTGATTAAGAATTATTGCAGCTACCCTAACAAAGCATCTCTACCTTTTAAAAAAATATTTACTAAATTAAAGAGCATATTCTACATGTTCTGCACAAGACAAAAGCAACATTTTACTAAAATATTTAACAGCCCCCCTCCCATTCATTTGTCAGGCCCTCCCAGTTAAGTTGCACCCCAAAGTGCAAACATTAAATTAACTGTAAGGTTTTTTTGTCTGGAGACATTAAAGATATGTGCTTCTGTACAATGTAGATTTTCAAAATGGAGGTTTTCTCTAACATCACAAAATGAGATTTATAGACATGACATTAAAATCCAACAAAATTCCATGGCTGAGCAAACCTGATGCATACTGGTACAAATGTGGGAGATGTAAAGAAAGTAAACAGGCAAATAACTACACAGGCCCTAGTTTCAATGTTTGAAATGACTGAAGGAATAAACCACATAAAGTCTAGAATCTTCATAGTTCCTGGGACTTAACATTCTGTATGATACTAAAAGTATAATACAAGTATTGTGCTGGGTATTTTGGCACCTAATCTCTTTAAATTTTTTATGTATTGATTAAATTCTGTCATGGGAAAAGATTTAAAGAAGACTTATAACTCAATACTGCATGATTTCCGGAAAGGTAAATTGTTACAAATGATAAGCCTATGTTAAAAGCTGACCAGCATGGAGAACATCTTCTTGACCAAAAGGGGGATGTGAAAGGAAATGAAATAAGCTTCAGTGGCAGAGAGATTCCAAAAGGAGCCGAGAGGTCACTCTGGTGGGCACTCTTATGCACACTTTAGACAACCCTTTTTAGGTTCTAAAGAATTGGGGTAGCTGGTGGTGGATACCTGAAACTATCAAACTACAACCCAGAACCCATGAATCTTGAAGACAATTGTATAAAAATGTGGCTTATGAGGGGGGACAGTGGGATTGGGGGGGCCATGGGGATCACACTCCCATTTGTCTAGTTTGTGGATGGATGAGTGGAAAGGTGGGGGAAGGAAAGAAAGAAACAAACAGACAAGGGCGCCCAGTGTTCTTTTTTACTTTAGTTGCTCTTTTTCACTTTAATTATTATTGTTGTTATTTTTGTGTGTGTGGTAATGAGGGTGTTCGGGATTGATTTTGGTAATGAATGTACAACTATGTAATGGTACTGTGAACAATCGAATGTATGATTTGTTTTGTATGACTGCGTGGTATGTGAATTTATCTCAATAAAATGAAAAAAAAAAAAAAAAAAAAAAAAGCTGGCCAGCAAGGATCTTTTGCTAAGTATCCAAATAGGCTGATTGTAACCCAAACACAGAGGCTGCAATTCTGACAAACTCATAGCCTGGTAAAACTGCTTGTCAGTATTCCTATGGAAGCTTCATTAGACTTATTCACCAACATGTTGGCTAATACGTATGCCAAATTAGATCCTTCCTCTCTCAAGTTCCACTTCCAAGGCAATAGCATCAGGCACCCCAGTTTTATTGAATGCAGCAGTTGTTTCTGTGACCATTGGAGTCTTTGAAGCACAGCCGCATTTTAGGACAGTACTTCTCCAAATACAAAAGTTGCTTGCTGTTAAAAGCTCCATGCTGCTTTTGTCTTAAGAACTGTACTGCATCTTCGTATTTCATTCCACCTTCAATCAATGCTAGGGCAACAAGCACTGGAGCTCTCCCAAGACCTGCAACACAATGAACAGCAATGCAGCAGCCAGGTTCTTCACAAAACTTAATTTTTACAAGACTTAACCAATCATCAACAATCTGGTTGGATGGTGGTGCACCATCATCAAAAGGCCAATCAAGAACATGGGTACCTTCTTTCTCCACAATAGCAGTGTCATAAGTTGCTTTGCATACTCTTACTATTGTGGTAACTCCATACTTCTTAAGTTCCTCTATAAATTTGCTTAAGGTTGCATTGGTTGGATTGTGTGTAATAAGAAATCTCATGTTCTTGTATGTGACTTCCACAGGAGCTGGGTGGTTCATGCAAGCCATGTTAATTTAGTTAAAAAACACTCAAAGGGTTATGAAAGAATTTAAAAAATTGAATACAGAAATGACAGAAAGAAACTGAAGTCTACTTCAATACACTCCACTTGAAATTCTCAGTGCTTTGAGTATGAAGCTGTAAGTAATGGGAACTGAAATGAACCTCCTAACAAGAAGCAGTGATTCTTCAATCCAGTAACACTGAGGCAGTATGAAAGAAGTGCACTGAGGTTTACCCCATCCAGGTCAGAACTCTTGTAAAATGCTCTGTGGATCTCAATTCAACACTTCTGTGTCCAGGTTAACCACTCTTATGGGGGTTTCTTGGTGGAGTAGTAACAAGTTTCTACAGTTCACTTGTCTGCATAGAGGTTGTGCTGTGTCTGGCAGTAATCTCCACTGCCCTTCAGAAACTCCATAAATGTGTGACCAAGAACACCACAGAAAGGAATATGTTTACTCATTGAAGATTGTGGCCTAATCACACATCCAGTCCCGAGGTGGCGGCGAAACAGGTGGTGGCAGCGGCTGCAGGGCAGGGGGTGGAGGTGGTCATCGCAAGGCAGCGGCAGAGCTGGAGTCGGCAGTGGCACCAGGTTCTACCATGCAGTGAGGGGCTCCAAGAAGAGCGCGTTGCCGAGCTGGCCCACAGCCAAGAGAGCCAATACGTGCACCGAGGCCTTCCCCTCATTATTGAAGGAAGGTTTTGCCAGATATGAAATTCCTGGCTGACAGTTTTTCTTTTTGAGTATCTTCAATATGTCATACCACTGCCTTCTCACCTGCATAGTTTCTGCTGAGAAATCTGCACATACTTTTATTGAGCCTCCCTTATATATGACGGATCACTTTTCTCTTTCTGCTTCCAGAATTCTCTCTTTGTCATTGACATTTGACAATCTGATTAGTACATATCTTGGAGCAGGTGTATTCAGATCTATTCTGTTTTGGGTATGCTGGGCTTCTTAGACTGTAATTTTATGTGTTTCATAAGATTTAGGAAACATTCAGTGATTATTTACTCTATTATTCTTTCTGACCCCTTTCCCCTCTCTTCTCCCTCTGGGACAGCAATAACATGTATATTTGTGCACTTCATGTTGTCATTCAATTCCCTGAGCACCTGTTCATGTTTTTCCATTCTTTAATTCTTTATCCTATCTATCCTTTTGTGTATCCTCTAGTTCACTAATCCTTGCCCCTGCCTCTTCAGATTTGCTGCTGTATATCTCCACTGTGCTTTCCATCTCTTCTATTGGAACTTTCATTCCCATAAGTTCTGGCATTTTTTATTTTGGGCTTTCAAGTTCTTCTGAATCATCACTCAATGTCTTCTTTATATACTTCATCTCCTTTGCCACATTTTCCTTTAACTCATTTATTTGATTTAAATTTGTTTGAACATCTTTAATTAGTTATTTCAACTTGTGTCTCTCATTTGGAGTGCTAGTTTGTTCCTTTGACTGAACCATATCTTTGTACTTCCTGGTATGACCTATGATTTTTTTCTTGGTGTCTAGGCATGCAATTTCCATAGTTTGTTTATTCTATAGGTTGTTTTCTCTCTTTTATCTGGGGTTTTCTTGTTGGCTGCATTTATTCTTTCTACGTTCTTTTACATTCATTTAAAATTTTTCTAGCCTTCTAGAATAGCATCTGTTTAATTGATCAAAATTTTTTGCTCTTATTTTTCTGGTTCTTGCCTTGCCCACATGGGAGATTGTTTTTTGAGGAAGGTCTCCCCAGTTGGAATGACCACTGTGAGATTTTACCAGATGAGACAGGACCAGGACACAGGATGAGGGTGTAATCACTATCAAGTTTCCCTCAGGATGCGACCCAGCAGGGTGCCTGTATTTCCTATGAAGCCTCTAGAGTCTGTGCTTTTTCAGTCCTGCCCATCAGGTGGCACTTCTCAGCCTGCAGCTCCCCACTAGCATACAGTGACGTGGTACCCTTTATTTTCTGTAGACCCTGTACCTGCCAGGGGTGTTATTGCCACACAGGCTGAGGCAGAGTTTGAATTTAAACTGCTTCTGTTTTCCAATCCCTGGGGTCTGAATCCTCTGAATGAGAACTGCCACTTGTGCTGGGCCCTGCCCACCCCACCCCCTTTCCTGGGAAAGATATGCCCTTCAGGGAATTGTCTCCTTCATCTGACTAGTTTCTTTGTCTCTCAGTTATTCCCTAACTCCACCCTTGCCTTGGCCAGTGATGACAACTGAAAAAGCCTACTGCTTCCTTTATGCCAAAAAGAAAAGAAAATCCTTTTCAGAGCTGGTCCCCAGCCCCCTGATTTGCCAATAAAAACCTGGAGCTTGTTCCTGGCTCTGTGTGCCCCTTTTCTTGGGGCACAGCCCTTTTCTAGTATTCTGCACTCAGCCCACTACAAACACCTCAGTTTTTTTTTTTTTTTCCCATCAAGCCCACTACATCTCTGCTGGGAAGAGACCTCCAGACCCTTTCACGCTTTCTCTGAGTTTATCTGTTCTCTGAGGTTTTAATCAGCTGTATGTTTTTGTTAATTACATCTGCAATTGGAGTTTTTGGTGAGCTAAATTCCCTATCTCCTAGAAGAGACTGCTTCTTTTTCCCATGGAGAAGTGATTCCAAATCTGCCTACTGTATAAGTGGGAGAGGTGTACCAACCTCCACAGATTGGGAGACTTGCTTAGAGTTCTGTGATGTGGTATCAGCCCTTCCACCCATCTCACACTGGTGTATGATGTGTGTCTGCTCATGGACATCCCCCAAACTGTTGTTCCAGAAAATTCTTGACTATTTACTAGCTGTCTAGAGGATGAACAGATTTCCATACCTCCCTTTGCCATGGTTTTGCCCTGCCTCTCTTAGCAATGGCTTTTTAACCTTTACACTAAAAGCACAAGCAATGAAAGAAAGATAAATTAGACCACCTCAAAATTAAATCCTTTATGCATCAAAGAATTTGTCATGAAAGTGAAAAGGCACTCTACTCAATGGGAGTAAGTATTTGGAAACCACATATCTAATAAAGATTTAACATCAAGAATACAGAAAGAAATCATACAACTCAACAATAAAAAGGCAAACAACCTAGTTAAAAATGGCAAAAAGTTTATTAGATTTTCTCCAAAGAGCATATAAAAATGGCTAAAAAGCACATGAAACTATGGTCAACATCACTAACTATTAGGGAAATGTAAATCAAAACCTCACTGAAATATCAGTTAATACATACTAAAATGGATACTATTAAAAAAAACCAGAAAACTAGCTGTGCTGGAGAATATGTGAAGAAATAGCAACACTCATTAATTGCTGGTGAGAACATAAAGTGGTGCTACCATTATTGAAGAAACTTTTGCATTTCCTCAGGAAGCTAAATACATAATTTGCATGTTACACAGCAATACTGCTGTTAGGTATATGCCCAAAAGAATTGAGAGCAAGCACTTGACCAGTTAATTGCCCACTGATGTATTCAAAATTTACCAAAAGATGGAAGCAACCCAAATGCCCATCAACTGATGAATGGATAAATGAAATGTTGTGCTTACATGTGATGGAATATTATCCAGCTGTGTAAAGGAATGAAGTGTTCATGCATTTGACAACATAGATGTACTCTGAGGACATTATGCTGAGTGAAATAAGCCAGGGACAATAAGTCAAATATTATATTATCTCACTGAAATGACTAATTATTATTAGCAAGTTCATTGAGTTAGAATCTAGAATATAGGTTTTGTGTGGTAGATTGTGGTAGAGAATGGGGAGCAACTGCTCAATTTGTATAGAGTTTCTATTTAGGTTGATTGTAAATGTTTGCAAATGGATGGTGTTGGTGGTAGCACATTATTGTGAGTGCAATTAACAGTGCAGAATTACGAATGTGACTGTGGTTGAAAGGGGAAGCTTTGAGTTGTGAATGTTATTACAATGAAAGGTAAAAGTTAAAACATGGGTCTGAATAACACCATGATCCCCATTGGGTATGATGGACTAAAGTTAATATTACTAATATAAGAATTTTATTTTGTGAATTACAGCAAATATACTACATTAATACATGTTAATGTTAACAAATGGTTTAAACACACCTAGTGTAAACTATGGGCTATAGTTAATAGTATCATATTAATTTTCTTTCATCAATTTTGTGCTGGTTTGGATGTATTATGTCCCTCAAAACACCACTGGCTTTGTTACAGTCTTGTGTGGGCAGGAAGCATATTGTTGATTGGGTTGGAGACTTTTGATTGGATGTTTCCATGGAGATGTGATCACTCAACTGTGAGTGAGATTTTTCATTGGATAATTTCCATGGAGGTGTGGCCCCACCCATTCAGGATGGGCCCTGATTAGTTTACTAGATCACTGTATAAGCTCAGACAGAAGAAGCGAGCTTGCTACAGCCAAGATGGACACTTTGAAGAATGCACAGGAGCTGAGAGAGTAGCTGCAGCTTACAGAGATATTTTGAAGATGGCTGTTGGAAGCTGATGCAGACATTTAGGAGAATTCCATTTTGAAACACAACCTGGGAGCAAGCAGACACCAGCCACATGCCTTCCCAGCTAACAGAGGTTTCCTGGATGCCATTGGCCATCCTCCAGTGAAAGTACCCGATTGTTGATTACTTACCTTGGACACTTCATGGCCTTAAGACTATAACTGTGTAACCAAATAAACCCCCTTTTATAAAAGCCAATTCATTTCTGGTGTTTTGCATTCTGGCAGCATCAGCAAACTGGAACAAATTTTAACAAAGTTACCACACTAGTGTAAAGTGTGTACAATAGGGGTGTATATGGAAACATTGTATTTTTATGTGAATTTTCTGTAAACCTACTTCTCTAATTAAAATAATAATAATAATAATGATAATAATAATACAAGAATACAAATACAAGTATGTCCTAAGGCAATTCCAACTAAAGATGGAGACTTCCCCTCAGCTTCACCCTTCTTGGATCATTCCCAAAGTGCCACATGAAACAGTGTAGCTTGCACATCAGAAGAGGTGACTGCACAAACATACTGAACATGGCTGTAAGTTGCATTGGAACTCATCAGGAAGAAGAAAAGGCAGCCAGGATATTCAGAAAGTCTCTAGAATCAGGCATTCACATATTAAATATTTATAAATAAATTTGTAAATCACTTGGTCTTATCTGTGGCAGTGTTCTCTTCTGGGAATAGGTAATGGATGGTAAAGAATGGCAAAATAACATGTAATGGGTAAGTTAATGGGAAGAACAAATCCTTCTGGGCATGAATTAGTGGCCACTAAGGGCTCCACATTCCCACTGAAAGAAGAAGGTTCATGACGGACTTCTGTCTCTTGTTTACATTAATATTTTTTTGTCATTTTCTTGTGACTCAGGGAATCCAAGAATCTATGACTGTGGAAACAGACTACAGTCCCAGGAACATGATGCAGATGGCAGATCATCTAAAACAGCATCTGAACCACAGATCTCCTAGGCCAGAACCTGAAGAAGGGAAAGAGGAGACCAGCAGGATGGAGTGTTCCCCCACTACAGAAGGAAAATTATAGGTTATGTGGAGGTTTGGACTTCTATGGAATCAAGGAAACCACATGGCACTCACAGTATGTGTTTGAAAATGGGATGTTCTGTGTTGCGCTTGACCATTCAAGGCTGGTCCTGCCCACCCTCTCAGCATTATCTTCATGAGATGGGTCAATGGATGTTGGAGCTCCAGGTTCAGAAAATCTCCCAACTCCACTCCTCCTAAGAAGCCACATCCTGGTCAAAGCAGTCAGGTTGTTCAGGAGTCTGAGGGATGATTTTGTCTTTCCCCAGTTAATGTCCTCTATGAGCAACTTCTGGTCTCTTCCTTCCCTAAGGAGAGTGACTGGGACTGAGATGCTGTATATGAGGGAGGACTTGGCCTCCAGTCTCACATGACTTGGAGTTAACTAATTGACTAATGGACAGACAACCTGAGAAGAGAAAAGATGCAGGGTGCAAGCAGCCTGTGTCTGCCGAGTCAGTGCTTCCCCAGGTATGGTGTCTGTGCAAATGGGGGAGCTCCAAATAATATTGGATGGTAGACACACAGACAATGCTGATTTCCAATCGGTAAATTTGTTGTATTTTAAGTTGAACTTATCGAACTGTTATAAAATGCTTTGTAAAATATATTTAATTAACAAATGAGTCAAAGTTTGTAAAGACATTAGATATATTTTCAATAGGAAGCTATGAAATTACCACTTCTTAGTGTGCAAATGACTGAATATCGGGTGCACATGAGAAGGACAACCTACGGGCTTGAAAAGGGTGATTCTTTTTCAGGACATTGTGTTGTCATCTTTGCTTCTTCTTAGAAGTACTTGAACAGCCTGAATTGAGGATCAAATTCTATGTGTGTTTTTTCAGGCCCTACCTTACCATATGCAATTTCAAGACTTTTCTAGGCATGCCTCATAGTGGTAAGCTCACCTCCCCACACCAGACATTGTGCCCAGCAGTGGATTGGATTTTCTGGGGAACACTGCAGTCAAGGATTCAGCTCAACCCCACAGGCAAGCTGAACTTGTATACATAGCTGGATATATATTTGGAGGCCTCCTTCTTTGGGGTTTCAGCTGAGACATTACCCAGGCATCACTGCCAAGAGTTCCTTATTGGGGCCTTCTCTGAATCGATTTTCTCCACTCTGACTCATTAGTCTTGCATTCCTACACTTTTTTGATTATCACTTCCCACACCTCCATGAGTTTGTAAAAAGGCAGGTACCTTTCATTGGGGCTGCTTAGCACTGAGACAATTCTACCCGAAAACTGCATCCATCTCATCCTTGCCTGGTGCTGTTACAGGGAGAAATGTCTAGCCCTGCATACCCTGGGCAACTTTTTGTCTTTTGTTTGCTCTTTTGGACTAAATGAATAGAGACTTGATAATTACTTTTGCCTTAGGTTGTTGTTCTGACATGTGGTTATTCACCAGTACCCTTTCATGATATTAATATATTTTTTAATTTGATGGATGTTTCCACTGCATACATAAAGGGGGATAGCCTATTGTATTTTTATCATTTTTTTATTAATAATTGTTACAAAATTAAGTTTATGTCAAAGCTAATATAATGTTCCTACATATTATTTACTGTACTGCTTTCATAAATTTTATTTATTTCAGATTTAAAGAGGATATTAGTTCTTAAACTTTGTCCCTTGGACCTGTACATTGTTAAAAATGAAATATAAAATTACTAAGGTCTTTTTCCCACACAAGAGATACTAAATTAATAGGTCTTGTATGTTTCCTCAGCATTGGGATTGTTAAACACTCTCCAATTAATTTTGATGTGCAGTAAAATTTAAGCACCACTGGAGGACAAGTGCAAAGATATATATTGCTTTATTCAGATGCTCCCTCCCTTCTCTAACTTGGTAACTGGAAGAAGAAATATTGGATAGGTCTATAGGGAATGAGGTTGCATAAGGAGGGGAAAATGAGCTGTTGCTTCCCTTCCTGTCAAAGTGTTGTCTCAGGTGATCTTCTATCCGTCTCTCCAAGACTTAAAGATAGTAGGATGGAAGGCCCTTGGCTGCTTCTTCTGTGAGTTCATATGAGTCATGAAATTACATGGGAGAAGTATAATAGAGGCATGTTGGGGTATCCAACTCTAATTTAATATAATTTGGTTGTTTTAAATTATATTTTACCCTCTGAAGTACATCATAAAAGAGTGTTTTTGAAACCCACTATATGTCCCCAAGGGCAACCACCATCAAGCTCAGAACAAAAATATGTCATAAGCTCTAAGTTGCATAGTCTTTGTGTGTCCTACAGCTCCACATTCCTCAGCCCTGCTCAGAGAGCTGGAGACTCTATAGAATAGTTGGTATCACACATCGTGGAAATGATGATTTCCTGGGAGACTTTTAATAAATCCAGATTTGACATTACACCAAGAGAAGCTCAATAAGATTGTGTGTGTGTGTGTGTGTGTGTGTGTGTGTGTGTGTGTGTTTATACAATAACCATAATTTTAATCCATGTCCCAGATGTTTCTGAAGCAGTTGACCAGGAGATGTACTTTGTAGAAAACTCACACAGGAATCTCAAACCAAAGAACCACCTGTCATTAATGCTGTGCTTGACAGCAGCATGCATTTTCCTTTACCTTGTTGTTTGTTCCAATTTGCCAAAGCTACCAAAATGCAATATACCAGCTATCAACTGGCTTTTACAATGGCGGCTTATAAGTTCACAAATTTCCAGTTCTAATGCAATGAAAATGTGTCCAAATTAAGGCATCAACAAGATGATACCTTCTCTGAAGGCTGATGGTGTCTGAAACACCTCTGTCAGCTGGGAGGGCATTGGCTGGCATCTGCTGATCCTTTTTTGCTGAGTTGCATTGCTTTCAGCTTCGACACCAGTGGGTCTTCTCTTAAAGTGTCTCTGGGTTCTCACTTAGCTTCATCTCTTAACTTAGCATCTCCAAATATCTTTCCATCCATATCTCCAAGCATCTGCATCTGTGCCAGCTCTGAAATCTCTCTCTCTCTTTCTCCCTGAGCTCTCTTATGGGACTCACCTTGAAAGGTCGGGGCCACGTATCCTTGGAAATAATCTAATCAAAATGACCCACCCACAATTAGGTGGGTTACTTCTACATGGAAACAACCGAATCAAATATCCCACCAACAATAAATCTGCACCTAGATGATTGGATTAAAGGAGCATGGCTTTTCTGGAGTACATAACAGTTTCAAACTGGCACAATGTTCTTTATCTCCAGTGTCCAGCTAAGTCAATTTAACAAGCCTGGGAGAAGAATAAATTTCAAAGACAATATAGTTCTCCATTTTCTATCATTAAATTTTTTTTTATTAAATTCAGTTTTATTGAAATACATTCACACACCATACAATCATCCATGATATACAATCCACTGTCCACAGTATGATAACATAGTTATGCGTTCATCACCACAATCTATTTCTGAACATTTTTCTTACATCGGAAAGAACCAGAACAAGAATAAAAAATAAAAGTGAAAAAAGAACACCCAAATCATCCCCCCATCCCACCCCATTTGTCCTTTAGTTTTTATCCCCATTCCTTCTATCATTAAATTTTTATTTCTCTGTGGAAAAAATATTAACACCACATAAATCTGATTTTTTCCATAGTATGACCAAGCATACTAGTATGTGTTAGTGTTAGTATTCTTATTAGAACTACATACTACTACATGTAATTCCAAAGAAACTAAACTCAATGCCAGAAATGGATCCAATGTCAGGTAAAATTAACTCCTCTGTAGAGAGGCACGACAAAGGATGGGATAAGTCAGTCTCCCCTGTATTGGGAGCTTGTTGGCAAATAAGGCCTTGCAGACCATTGGCTTTATGGAACAGCTGGAAAACACAATTTGTTACAATCTTGGATGATTCTGTGTCCAGGATGGACTAGGCTTTATGGGGTGATTTGGTGCAAGTAGTAACCCAAACTCTCCGTGGAGGATTAATAGCCATATCACTTTAATTCCATTTGGTACTGAGAAAGATTTATCTTTTATAGTTTGGTGACTGAAATTGTCATGTCATTGTTCTTTAATTTTTAATTCAATTTTACTGATGTATATTCAGATACTAGATAATCATACAATGCATAAAATTAATGATTCATGGTTTCATCATATATATTTTTTATTCATCACCACAATAAATTTTTGAACATTTTAATTACTCCAAAAAATAAAAATAAAAATAAAAATAAAAATAAGAAAAAAGCACCCAAAGTGTCCCATACCCCTTATCACACCTATTATTAATTTATGTTTTGTCTATATATTTTACTTATCAATTCATAAACTGGAAAGAGGGATTGTCAGCCACCTCCATCCATTGCAAGTGGTGAATAGTATCCCTCTGTTTATTTTTTAAACAGTTTAGTTCACACACAGTACAATCCATCCTAAGTAAACAGTCAATGGCTCCTGGTATAATTTCATAGTTATGCATTCACCATCACAATCTATATGAGGACATTTCCATTTCTTCCACAAAGAAAGAAGAGGAAACAAATGAAGAATAAAAATAAGAAAATAATAAAACATAATAAAAAGTAGAAGTAACAACAGAGACACCGAGAATCTCATACCCCTCCCTTTTATCCCTCTTTCATTGATATGTAGGTTTGCTTTTTATATTGCCTTTGTTGCATTTCATGGAAGTATATTACAATGTTACTGGTAACTATAGACTCTAATTTTCAATGATTGTATTTTTCCATACACCGTCACATTTTCAACACCTTGCAATATTGACATTCATTTGTTCTCCTTCATGTAAAAATATTGTTATATTTGTACATTTAATCACTATCATTGTCCAATATAGGTTTTGCTAAATTATATAGTCCCAGCCCTTATCTTCTATCTCCCCCCTCTGGTGTCATACATGCCCTTGGGTTTTCTATTTTAACCATACTCACATTTAGCTTTGTTTAGTGAACTTACAATTTTGTGATAATCCAGGTAGTATTAAACTGTCCATTTCTGGATCTTTACAATCAGTCCTGTTGAACATTATTTACTCCTTTATCATTAAATGTCCAATCTCTACCCTCTATCTTCTGATAACTTGTGTTCTCAACTTTAACTCTCAAAGTTCACTCATGTTGTTTTCTTTGTATTTCATTTATGTAACTAGCTAAGCCAAAGAATAATAAATATGTATTGACTATTGTAGTAATGGTCATTATTCTCCAGAGAAAAAAATCAACAGAGTATTTACATGATGTGTGTCTGTGTGTATATTTGTGTGTATGTGTATTTATTTGTATTGATGGATAGGTAGATAGACAATAAGGATGGTTTACTTAGGTACAATTTTCCCAAAGTAAAATTCACACATTTTTATATAATCAGGTCTACAAGTTTTGACAAATGTGTATAGTCTTTAACCACTACCTCTATCAAGGTGTAGAGATTTTTCTTCACCCCAAAAGTTTCCCTGCTCTATTTGACATAATAAACCTCTCCCCACATTACACACATTACACAATCTACAACATATCTGGGTGTTGTGGATTGAATTATTTACCCCAATGTATACATGTTCTTGGCCTTGATCTGCATTTCTGTGGGTGTGAATGATTGTAAAAGGGATCTCTTGAAGATGTTATTTTAAATAAGGTGTGGCAAAACTGAAAGAAGTTGGGCCCTTCCTATTCCAGATTAATGGAGTCTTTTATAAGCAGAAAATTCAGACACAGTGGGAGAAGGCTATGGGGATGAGCCAGAGGCAGGAAGTAAGAGGAAATTGGAAGAGGAAGGAGAGGACCACGTCATGTGACAGGAAAGCCAAGAAACCTGATGGTTGCCCTTCAGATCACTATTGACCCTGGGAAGAAACAAGACTTCCAGCCTCTGAAACTGCGAGTCTATAAATTCCTTTTGTTAAGCTAACAAATTGGGTCATATTCGTCAGAGTAGCCTGGAAACAGTGGCAATGAGAAACTTCATTTAATGTCTTTTCTATATGTTTAACTTTTCAAAATGTCATTTATGATTGTTTGGACTATATGTACCCCAGAAAAACTTGTTTAAACTTAATGCATTTCTGTGGGTGTGAAATAATTGTAAGAAGACCTTTTGATAAGGTTCCTTCAGTTAAGTTAAGTTCCTTCCAGAATGGGTCTTAATCTCATTACTTTGAGTCCTTTATAAGCAGAATGAAACTCAGATAATTAAAGAGAAAGTCACAGAGGGATCAGCCAGAAATTGAAATCCAAAGAACCATGAAGAGAAGGACTACAGCAAAAGAAGCCACCATCTGTATCACCATGTGACAAGCTAAGAACCCAGGATCACCAGCAGCCAGGCTGAGATCACCAGTCTTTGTGAAGGAAGCATCATCTTGATGAGGTCTTGATTTGGACTTTATCCCAGCATCAAAATTGTGAGCTCATAAATTCCTGTTGTTTAAACTGGCCCAACCATGGTATGTGCTTGAGCATTGCAGGAAACTAACACAGTGATTAAAGCAAGGGGGAGGAAAAATGTAAAATGAGACTAGAGCATCCCATAGTGCCAGAAATTAAGGAAGTGCTCAGAAAACAAAAGATCAATGCATTTCAAAGGCACAGCATCCAACATGGAAGAGTTTCCAAAAAAAATGCTGGAAATACTTGACCATCAAAATAAATAGCATGGTATTAAAATATAACGAAATATAAAATAAATGTGCATGATTCTATACTAGTATTAATAATTCATTTAGTAAATTAATAATGGAGAAGAGACAAGTGCTCTTTACAGAAGAACAAATAATATATGAAGATGCTCTCCCTGCAGGAGGTTGCCCTTAGTCAACAAGCTCATCTCTCCAACCCCCCCCACACCACTCCCACTTGCTGCTTGAGATTGGGCTGAACTTATCAACTTCCTTCTAAATAATAGAATATGGGGAGGGAAAAATTCTAAATTTACATTGGAGAAACTTGAAAAATATTGCCTTAACCAAGTAATCAAGTGATGTTCACCAGTTGTAAGTCATGGTAATTGCATGAACCCCTGATACAATATGATGTGATGAAATGTGGTATTCCTCTCCAAAAACAAACAAACAAAAAACCCCAGTCTCATCATGAGAAACAACAGTAGCCAAGTCTGAATTTAGGGACTGTCTAAAATGTTCCTGATCTTGTACTTCATAAACCCGTACAAGCCATGTAAAGCTAAGAAAGACTAGAAAACGTCAGAGACCATAAGAGACTAGTGGATATGATGACCAAATATATTATGGCATCCTGGATTGGATACTGGAAATACAATAAAGATGTTAATATTAAAATCTGCAAAATGTCTGGAGTTTTATTAATAGCAGTGTACCAAAGTCCATTTCTTAATTTTGACAAAGGTACCTTGGTAATATAAGATGTAAACCTCAGGGAAAACAGGATAAGGGATGTATGTGAATTCTGTATTATCTTGGTAACTTTTCTGCATATATAAAATTATTACAAAATAAATAATTACCTTAAAATTGTGTCTTTTTTTAATTTAAATAAAGATAGTTATATTAAAAGTGTTGTCTATGTTTGAGTCAATAGTCAATATTTTTGAGGGTGCCCATTTTGTTCCCTTGGTGATTTCAAAAGTAACAAAGCTATTGATTACACAAAATAGATTCATGTCTTTTGTTATTCCTCTACTGATCCATGCCTGATGAAAGACTCCTCTATAAACTTGTTTCTGCAAATTGGCAGTACAACAGAACCCTCAACACCTCTACTTGTCACCACAGCCACGTGCGATCAAGGCTCCTATCAAACAACCCACCTTCCCAAAGCTCAACAAACAATTCATTTTTTCTAGACAGCAATTCTGTATTTATTTGTTACTTTGCACCTGAAGTCCTTTTAAAATTCATTTGACACTTCTTCTTACATTCTTTTTACTCTGCAGCTCATTTTTCCAAAATTTATCTGAAAATATTAACATGCTAAGCACTCTGCATAAGCATTGCAATAGTTTCTGCAAATTGCCAAATTAATTGCCATCATCTGGGTGGTTTAAAACAACAGAAATTTATTATCTCATGGTTCTGGATGTTAGACACTTGAAGTCAAGTTGTAAGATTAGTGCTTCCTTGTAAGTGCCTAGGAAAGATCCCTCCTTGTCCCTCCACGGCTTCCAGTCACTGCAGACAATAATTTGTCTTCCTTGGTTTGTTGATACATCACTCCAGTCCCTGCCTCCTTTCATGTATAGCATTTCTTTGTGTGAATGTGTGTGCAAATTTTTCTCTTCTTATGAAGCACAAGTTCTGGATTCTGGCCCATCCTAATCCAGCATGATTTAATTTTAAATTGATTTCACAGGCTCCGAGGGGACATGAATTTTGGGGGTAAACTATTCAACCCAGTACAGTGATTATCATGTTTCAAATGGCCTCTATTTTTATTAGAAGTGAGGAACAAAATCCAGACCCTCTTCCCTAATTCCTTCAGTAAAATTAGCCTGATATTACCTGCAGTTATATTCCAGGCCACTTCCATTTCAATGCAGATCATGCCCCATCTTCCTCCAGTTTCTGAAAAGTCAATCCCAGATGATATTCTCACTTCATGGAACTGTCCTTAAAATCCCATGGTCAATTAAACCACTGATGGATTTCATGTCTCTGATTAAAAGTTACACACACAAAGTCAAATCCATTGTCTCTACATTATGTCACAATTAACTGCTTTATTATTGCATGGGTGCTGAACTTCTCCACTGTAAGGATTAATAAAATTCAATTATAAAAATAATCATGTAAGATTTGCATCAGACTTGAGTGATATTTCAACTATCTACCCATCTATCCCAGGAGTGACATTTCAGTCTGTCGTTGCACCTGTCTCTCTGCAATGAGACATGCTTAAGAGTGTGTGAAGGATGAGTTCATCAATGCGGAACATGGTTTAAAACGGACAATTGATATTTTTCTGATGAGATGAGGGAATTATGTATTCCTTCCACAGCAGACACAGGAGAACCTAGATATAGTGGAGTCACGTCTCATGAAAATAAAGGGGCTGACTGTTGGGAAACATGCAGTGAATAGAGCTGAGCAGTTCACCAGCCACATACTGTGGTTTTTAAATAGAGTGAAATAAACATAACTGATGTAGGAGAGGGTATTAAAAAATACAAATGAGATCACTAGGATAAGGATGCTTTGGGTGGCTTTGGACTCCGGGGAGGCTCTGAGGGAGAGATCATTCCTATGAATGTATTGGACTTGTTGTTTGTGCCTGTAGAGGATGAAAACCATGGAGCCACTAGACCAGGTCATGAGTCCCAAACACACAACATCACGGAAGGATAAGAATGACACAAAGAGCGATTCTACAGCTTTGTCATAAAGTGGAGGGGAACAGTATCCCAAATCATCCATCTCTGTGCTGTTTTTGTTACTCCATTTGCCAGTTATGTAAACATGAAAATGATACGGAAAGTATGTGCAATATCCAGCAGAGGATACTGGAGGGACCCATGAACTTCAGGGCTTTTAACTTAAGCTCTTTCCACCTGGAGTTTATGAGGCTGATTGTGATGGACTGGAAGACACTCAGAAGGCAGGTGGTGCTAATGGACACACCCCTGGACACAATGTGAACATAGAAAAGAAGTGTGCACTCCAAATCATTGAGGGATGCTTTCAAACCCAAAAGCTGCCATTGTCTGTGGGATTCCTCTAGAGAAAATGACCAAGGAATTAGCTATAGTCAGGTGCCAGATCATCAAATCTGTGGACCTGGACCCTATATCCACTGAAGTAGAGGAAGATAAACTGAAACAGGAGGGAGAAATTCCCCAGGATTCCAACAACTGTCTGCAATAGGGAGAGAATTCCCATTTTCAGTGTCATGGAGGCCATTCTGTCATCTCTTAGGGCTCCAATTTCACATCCACAATCAACAGATGCTGCATGGAAACACGAGTTGTGGGCTGCATTTATCATGGAAAATGAAACTAAAATTTCATCACTTACGGTTACTTCCCTTGATAATTAACTGCTAAGTCTATTTTCCTTTTATTCAGATATTCCAAAAGTTTTTATGTTTTCTTTGCTTTTTTTATAGCATTTAAAATATAATGGTCACTCAGTTGTTTAAAGCTATGAGTCAGGAACTACTATTTTTCCCTTTTAGAGGAGAAATTAGCCACAGAGAAGTTAAAAGACTCACCAAAATTGAGGTAGAGTCAAAATTCAAAACTGGTAAACTGGTTGCAATGACAGTGTTATTTACCTTTGTGCTTTACTGGCTGTATTTTTCAAATAATCCAATTATATGAATAGCTTGTCATATTTTAGATATATTTATAAGCTTGGTTGTGATAATTTCCCATTTCCTAAATATTTATTCTAAAGACCAATATCACTTATGAATGATGATTCAGAGGACTTATTAAAATGTAGATGCCCTGAATAATTTTCCATAATCCAAATGGATTTATTTAATATGATCAATATTAGGAGGGCTGGAGAAAGAATCACTTTTTTTTTGCCAAGGATAAATGTACAATGACATCTATTGCATAAATTATTACACAAAGTTAAGTTGTAGTCTAAAATATGGTACAGGAATAAGTGGAAAAATATTTTAGGGTAAAAAGTAAATTAATCCTCACAGGAAATCATACAATTGTATGTTTGTTATTATAGAAAAGATTAAAAAAAATCCTCTAAATAATGTTTTAGGAAAGATGTTAAAACATAAGGTAAATATGCAAAATGGGATTTGGAATCACAGTATATTTTTTTGAATGAATCGAAGTGGGTGACATATTGGTAGTGAATTTGGGAATAGCATTGGAATGTTTTTAAACCAGAGAAAATATCATAAGAAATGAGCCTTAAATCTGCTGAATTCCTTGATTTTTTCTCATGCTGTCTAAAATCCTCCTTTATGAAATTAACATCCCTTAAAAGCTCTTTTCCTAATTCAGGAGGGAATATAATTTCCCCATGTTCAAATGATCACAGATATTTCCAGGAGAGTATCTGTACTGATTTAATTAAACTTTTCATGGAAAAATAATTTTATCTCATCCATTGTCATTCAGTCACACTTTCTGCTAAGGAACAGATTATTCACTTAGCTGCATCTTACTCATTATCACACCTAGAGAACCTTTACAGAAATAATATACTAATCCTGAAAATTTCTCTTGATTTTTGCACACCACATGGAATACTAGATTAATTTCAAAATTGCAATTTTGAAGCACTTAAAATTCAGATTTTAAAACAGCTTGGGTCAAACACCCAGAACCACCTTCAATGAGGATTTTATTAAATTATATTAGAAGTCAGGAGTTGGTATAGGATCCCAGAGTTCCAGTCTTTCTCCAAAATCTCAGCTTATGACTCAGACATTTTTGACTTTCCTATGTGACACTGGCACTGGACCAGTTCCTTCTGTAGCAGACCCTCTTTTCCAGACATTATCACTTACCTAGATCCCAGGATGCTTCTTTCTCATAAGACTGTCTTTCTGGCCAAAATAGAAAATACTGACATGATTCATACCTACTGCTGTGGTGGTGGTTTCGGTGATGCTCAGAACAGCTAAATCGTGTATGAGAGGAAGGCAGCTCGTCCCTGAGATAGGGGCTGGTGATTCTGTGACCTCATCTCCCTCTAGAACTGCAATTA
Source organism: Choloepus didactylus (assembly GCF_015220235.1). Classification (NCBI taxonomy): domain Eukaryota; kingdom Metazoa; phylum Chordata; class Mammalia; order Pilosa; family Megalonychidae; genus Choloepus; species Choloepus didactylus. The sequence continues at coordinate 3,516,713 of NC_051330.1, forward strand.
TCTTTCCCTTGTAGCAGCAATGACAGACCATGACTGGGGAGTGGAGAAAAGTTCTACAAAACTTTGTCTTACTTTTTAATTACCAGATAATGAAAGTGCCTAGTGAGCAGATCCAGAGAGGCAATTTCAGTGTTTTGTAGAGACTTCCCTTTCTATTATCCTTAGAGACAGACATTGCTTCAAACGGAGGGAGCAGAAATTGCTGCGTTCTGAGCAATGAGGAGCTGGCAGGGAAGCAGAAACATTGGATTCTCTGTTTCTCTGAGAATTTCTTATGAATAAAATCTAATAATTCTCTAATCCTCAGATTCTTGAGGACCATTTTCATTTCATTTATGAGAAGAGAAATGGAAGCACATAAACTATCTCAGAAAGATTTTCAATTTGAAATTGCAAAAGTAAGATCATGCCGTCCATAATAGAGATGAGAAAACCTTTGTCTCATTTGCTTTCCTTAGTAAAAATTAGTAAACAAGATGAACTGGAAATTTTCCAGGAAAATATACAATAGCATATTGTCTTCAGAAGAAATAAGAAATATGAACAGATCTATATCAGCAGGCAAGTGGCAGCAGTTTATATGCGTTCCTCACAAGATAGCTTAACAGGAATACTTGAATATTCCTTTAAACATCAGATAATCAGTTCTACTTGCTTCAATGTTGAAGACAACTGAAGAATAACTAAAAATAATGGAAGATTTTTATAAATAAAATAGGATATTGATATAGAATGCTCCAAAGTTAAGAGCAAAATAATACTTGAGAAAGTTCTCACATCTGCATAACAATGGAAATAAATGAAATAAAATACAGCAAAAAAGAATATAATACAAAGATAATATATGGTGACCAAGCACAGTTTATGTCTAGAATTCAAAAGTGATTAAATGTTAGGAAGTGCATGATCGTCATTCAGCATATCTGTAGAGATAAAGAGAAAAATCAGGAATCATGTTCATAGATAGAGATATCTATTTTGCAGAATTCAACATCCATCAATGCCCATGTAAAACACTGAAAATTAAGAATGGTGCACTTTTACTAACTTGACAAACCAAACTGTTCATCTTACTCAAGTGGAAATACTAGGGAGATCTACTAGTCAAAAACAACAGTAACATGGGCAGGATCATTTATTCTTTCATTTTGAGATTGCATTGGAGGCTTAGCAAAGACAACTTGAAATGTCACATAAATTTTAAACAAAGACATAAAACTATTTTCAGAAGATGCAATTGATATTTAGAAACAGGAAGTTATAGAAAAATCAACCATGAAAATAATTAACTAACTAAAAGAATATAATACTAATATATAAAACAACAGACTTCATATACCTAAACAGTAATTATTTACAAGTTATAATGGAAAAAAAGATGGATAGGATAGTATAGAATCACACACCTAGGAATAAATATAACAGATAAACCTGTAAAGGGCACATGAGAAAAACTATAAAACATCCCTAAAATATTGGAAAGAACATATAAACAAATGGAAAATCACTTTTTCTAGGGTAGAAAATCTCAATTCTATAAAAAGGTCAATTATCTTTTGTTAATTTATAAATTTATTTTGATTCTGATATAAATAGAATCAGTTTTTGTTTTATTTTGATTTTGGGTTTTGGTTTTCATTTTTTGTCTCTACTTAGGATTTATTACCTTTCATGGGTTACAGACCGATTAATTTGTTAATGCAATTTTATTGAGATATATTCACATCATACACTCATCTAAACAATACAATCAGTTGTTCACAGTAGCATCATATAGTTGTGCGTTCATCATCACAATCAATTTTAAACAATTTCATTATTTCAAAAAAAAACAATAAGAATAAAAATAAAAGTAAAAAAGAACACCCAAAATATCCTCTACCCCATTCCCAATAATTCATTTACTTTTTGCCTTCATTTTTCTACTCATTTGTCCATACACTGGATAAAGGGAGTGTGAGCCACAAGGTTTTCACAATCACACAGTCACACCATTTAAGCTACAGTTTTACAACTGTACTCAAGAATCAAGGCTACTGGGTTGCAGTTCAACAGTTTCAGGTATTTCCTTTTAGCTATTCTAATACACTAAAAACTGAAAAGGGATATCTATATTAGGCATAAGCATGCCCCCCCGCCCAGAGTGACCTCTTGATTCAATTCTAAATCTCTCAGCCACTGAAACTTTATTTTGTTTCATTTCTATTCCCTCTTTGATCAAGAAAGTTTTCTCAATCTCTTGATGCTGGGTTCAGGCTCATCCCTGAGAATCATGTTCCACATTGCCAGGGAGATTTATAACCCTTGGAATCATGTCCCACTTAGGGGGGATGTCAGAGTGTCCACCTGCTGAGTTGATTTAGAGAGAGAGGCCACATCTGAAGATGGCAGAGTGGTGAGGTGTGGAAGTTAGTTACTCCTCTAGGGAAGCCAGTCACTAGTCAGGAACTGTCTGGAACAGCTGTTTTGGGGAATTCTGTGACTGGTCACACATCGTACACCAATCTGGAAAGGTGGAACAGCTGAGACCACAATAAAGAACTGTAAGTCTCCGCATCCAGGTCCTGATGCTCCTGCCCCTCCAGCATGACAGGCTGTCTTGGAGCTAGTTCACTAAGGGAAATAAATGCAGTCTCTGTTAGAAGTAATGAGGGTGGCTCAACCAGGCTCCAATCACATACTTAATTAACAAATTCAAAATGCTGAATAAAAGCTCTGAGAACAGCTAAACCAGGAGCAAGCATGAAAGGAACTGGGAGGTTTTGATCTGGCAGAAAGGAGGCAGAGCTATCAACAACAACAACAACAACAACAGAGTCTTGAGTTGGAGGAGCTCAGAGTACTGGAAAAGGTCTGGGTCCCAAGAAAAATGGGCATTTAATGATGGGCACTTTTTTTTTTTTTTAATCATCATTTTATTGAGGTATATTCATATACCATGCAGTCATACAAAACAAATCATACTTTCGATTGTTCACAGTACCATTACATAGTTGTACGTTCATCACCCAAATCAATCCCTGACACCTTCATTAGCACACACACAAGAATAACAAGAATAATAATTAGAGTGAAAAAGAGCAATTGAAGTAAAAAAGAACACTGGGTACCTTTGTCTGTTTGTTTCCTTCCCCTATTTTTCTACTCATCCATCCATAAACTAGACAAAGTGGAGTGTGGTCCTTATGGCTTTCCCAATCCCCTTGTCACCCCTCATAAGCTACATTTTTATACAACTGTCTTCGAGATTCATGGGTTCTGGGTTGTAGTTTGATAGTTTCAGGTATCCACCACAAGCTACCCCAATTCTTTAGAACCTAAAAAGGGTTGTCTAAAGTGTGCGTAAGAGTGCCCACCAGAGTGACCTCTCGGCTCCTTTTGGATTCTCTCTGCCACTGAAGCTTATTTCATTTCCTTTCACATCCCCCTTTTGGTCAAGAAGATGTTCTCCGTCCCACGATGCTGGGTCTACATTCCTCCCCGGGAGTCATATTCCACGTTGCCAGAGAGATTCACTCCCCTGGGTGTCTGATCCCACGTAGGGGGGAGGGCAGTGATTTCACCTTTCAAGTTGGCTTAGCTAGAGAGACAGGGCCACATCTGAGCAACAGAGAGGCATTCGGGAGGAGGCTCTTAGGCACAACCATAGGGAGGCCTAGCCTCTCCTTTGCAGCAACCGTCTTCCCAAGGGTAAAACCTGTGGTAGAGGGCTCAACCCATCAAACCACCAGTCCCCTATGTCTGTGGTCATGTTAGCAACCATGGAGGTGGGGTAGGCGAATACCCCTGCATTCTCCACAGGCTCCTCAAGGGGGCACTGCATCTTTTTTTTTTTCCTTGTTTTTTTTTTTTTGTTTTTGTTTTTTAACTTTCCCTTCTTTTTTAAATCAACTGTATGAAAAAAAAGTTAAAAAGAAAACAAACATACAATAAAAGAACATTTTAAAGAGACCATAACAAGGGAGTAAGAAAAAGACAACTAACCTAAGATAACTGCTTAACTTCCAACATGTTCCTACTTTACCCCAAGAAAGTTACCTAATATAGCAACATTTCTGTGAACTTGCTCCTACTATATCCATCAGAAATTAACAGACCATAGTCATTCCTGGGCATCCCCAGAACGTTAAATAGCTTATCTGTTCTTCTTGGATTATTGTTCCCCCTTCCTTAATTGCTCTCTATTGCTAGGTCCCCTACGTTCTACATTATAAGCCATTTGTTTTATATTTTTCAAAGCTCACATTAGTGGTAGCATATAATATTTCTCTTTTTGTGCCTGGCTTATTTCACTTAACATTATGTCTTCAAGGTTCATCCATGTTGTCATATGTTTCACGAGATCGTTCCTTCTTACTGCCGCGTAGTATTCCATCGTGTGTATATACCACATTTTATTTATCCACTCATCTGTTGAAGGACATTTGGGTTGGTTCCATCTTTTGGCAATTGTGAATAATGCTGCTATGAACATTGGCGTGCAGATATCTGTTCGTGTCACTGCTTTCCGATCTTCCGGGTATATCCCGAGAAGTGCAATCGCTGGATCGAATGGTAGCTCTATATATAGTTTTCTAAGGAACAGCCAAACTGACTTCCAGAGTGGCTGAATCATTATACAGTCCCACCAACAGTGAATAAGAGTTCCAATTTCTCCACATCCCCTCCAGCATTTGTAGTTTCCTGTTTGTTTAATGGCAGCCATTCTAACCGGTGTTAGATGGTATCTCATTGTGGTCTTAATTTGCATCTCTCTAATAGCTAGTGAAGCTGAACATTTTTTCATGTGTTTCTTGGCCATTTGTATTTCCTCTTCAGAGAACTGTCTTTTCATATCTTTTGCCCATTTTATAATTGGGCCGACTGTACTATTGTCATTGAGTTGTAGGATTTCTTTATATATGCAAGATATCAGTCTTTTGTCAGATACATGGTTTCCAAAAATTTTTTCCCATTGAGTTGGCTGCCTCTTTACCTTTTGAGAAATTCCTTTGAGGTGCAGAAACTTCTAAGCTTGAGGAGTTCCCATTTACCTATTTTCTCTTTTGTTGCTTGTGCTTTGGGTGTAAAGTCTAGGAAGTGGCCGCCTAATACAAGGTCTTGAAGATGTTTTCCTACATTATCTTCTAGGAGTTTTATGGTACTTTCTTTTATATTGAGATCTTTGGTCCATTTTGAGTTAATTTTTGTGTAGGGGGTGAGGTAGGGGTCCTCTTTCATTCTTTTGGATATGGATATCCAACTCTCCCAGCCCCATTTGTTGAAAAGACCATTATGACTCAGTTCAGTGACTTTGGGGGCCTTATCAAAGATCAGTCGGCCGTAGATCTGAGGGTCTATCTCCGAATTCTCAATTTGATTCCATTGATCTATATGTCTATCTTTGTGCCAGTACCATGCTGTTTTGGCAACTGTGGCTTTATAATAAGCTTCAAAGTCAGGGAGTGTAAGTCCTCCCACTTCGTTTTTCTTTTTTAGAGTGTCTTTAGCAATTCGAGGCATCTTCCCTTTCCAAATAAATTTGATAACTAGCTTTTCCAAGTCTGCAAAGTAGGTTGTTGGAATTTTGATTGGGATTGCATTGAATCTGTAGATGAGTTTGGGTAGAATTGACATCTTAATGACATTTAGTCTTCCTATCCATGAACATGGAATATTTTTCCATCTTTTAAGGTCCCCTTCTATTTCTTTTAGTAGAGTTATGTAGTTTTCTTTGTATAGGTCTTTTACATCTTTGGTTAAGTTTATTCCTAGGTACTTGATTTTTTAGTTGCTATTGAAAATGGTATCTTTTTCTTGAGTGTCTCTTCAGTTTGTTCATTTCTAGCATATAGAAACATTACTGACTTATGTGCATTAACCTTGTATCCCGCTACTTTGCTAAATTTGTTTATTAGCTCTAGTAGCTGTATCGTCGATTTCTCAGGGTTTTCTAGATATAAGATCATATCATCTGCAAACAATGACAGTTTTACTTCTTTTTTTCCAATTTGGATGCCTTTTATTTCTTTGTCTTGCCGGATTGCCCTGGCTAGCACTTCCAGCACAATGTTGAATAACAGTGGTGATAGCGGGCATCCTTGTCTTTTTCCTGATCTTAGAGGGAAGGCTTTCAGTCTCTCTCCATTGAGTACTATGCTGGCTGTGGGATTTTCATATATGCTCTTTATCATGTTGAGGAAGTTTCCTTCAATTCCTACCTTTTGAAGTGTTTTTATCAAAAACGGATGTTGGATTTTGTCAAATGCTTTTTCAGCATCTATTGAGATGATCAATTGATTTTTTCCTTTTGACTTGTTAATGTGTTGTAATACATTGATTGATTTTCTTATGTTGAACCATCCTTGCATGCCTGGAATAAACCCCACTTGGTCATGGTGTATGATTTTTTTAATGTGTCTTTGGATTCGATTTGCAAGTATTTTGTTGAGGATTTTTGCATCTATATTCATTAGGGAGATTGGCCGGTAGTTTTCCTTTTTTGTAACATCTTTGCCTGGTTTTCGTATTAGATTGATGTTAGCTTCATAAAATGAGTTAGGTAGTGTTCCATTTTCTTCAATGTTTTGAAAGAGTTTGAGTAAGATTGGTGTCAGTTCTTTCTGGAAAGTTTGGTAGAATTCCCCTGTGAAGCCATCTGGCCCTGGGCATTTATTTGTGGGAAGATTTTTGATGACTGATTGGATCTCTTTGCTTGTGATGGGTTGGTTGAGGTCTTCTATTTCTTCTCTGGTCAGTCTAGGTTGTTCATATGTTTCCAGGAAATTGTCCATTTCCTCTACATTATCCAGTTTGTTGCCATACAGTTGTTCATAGTATCCTCTTATAATTTTTTTAATTTCTTCAGGATCTGCAGTTATGTCACCTTTTTCATTCATTATTTTGTTTATATGGGTCTTCTCTCTTTTTGATTTTGTCAGTCTAGCTAGGGGCTTGTCAATCTTGTTGATCTTCTCAAAGAACCAACTTTTGGTGATATTTATCCTCTCTATTGTTTTTTTGTTCTCTGTGTCATTTATTTCTGCTTTAATCCTTGTTATTTCTTTTCTTGTACTTGGTTTAGGATTGGTTTGGTGTTCATTTTCTAGCTTCTTCAGTTGATCCGTTAGTTCTTTGATTTTGGCTCTTTCTTCCTTTTTAATATATGCATTTAGTGCTATAAATTTCCCCCTTAGCACTGCTTTTGCTGCATCCCATAGGTTTTGGTATGTTGTGTTCTCATTTTCATTCGTCTCTATATATTTAGCAATTTCTCTTGCTATTTCTTCTTTAACCCACTGATTGTTTAGGAGTGTGTTGTTTAACCTCCAGGTATTTGTGAATTTTCTAAGTCTCTGATGGTTATTGACTTCTAATTGTATTCCATTGTGGTCAGAGAATGTGCTTTGAATAATTTCAATCTTTTTAAATTTATTGAGGCTTGTTTTATGTCCCAGCATATGATCTATTCTGGAGAAAGTTCCATGAGCACTAGAAAAGTATGTGTATCCTGGTGATTTGGGATGTAATGTCCTGTAGATGTCTGTTAAATCTAATTCATTTATCAGATTGTTTAGGTTTTCAATTTCCTTATTGGTCTTCTGTCTGGTTGATCTATCTATAGGAGAGAGTGATGTGTTGAAGTCTCCCACAATTATTGTGGAAACATCAATTGCTTCCTTTAGTTTTGCCAGGATTTCTCTCATGTATTTTGTGGCACCTTGGTTGGGTGCATAGACATTTACGATTGTTATTTCTTCTTGCTGAATTGTCCCTTTTGTTAGTACGTAGTGGCCTTCTTTGTCTCTCAAAACATCCCTGCATTTGAAGTCTATTTTATCTGAGATTAATATTGCTACACCTGCTTTCTTTTGGTTGTAGCTTGCATGAAATATTTTTTTCCATCCTTTCACTTTCAGTTTCTTTGTGTCCCTGTGTCTAAGATGAGTCTCTTGTATGCAACATATTGATGGTTCATTTTTTTTGATCCATTCTGCGAATCTATATCTTTTAATTGGGGAGTTTAATCCATTTACATTCAACGTTATAACCGTGAAGGCATTTCTTGAATCAGCCATCTTATCCTTTGGTTTATGTTTGTCGTATTTTTCACCTCTCTCTATTAATATCCTTTATTTTACCCATACTGAATCTCTTTAGTACTGAACCTTTCTCCAAGTCTCTCTGTCCTTTCTTTGTTTCTCTGTCTGTAGGGCTCCCTTGAGTATCTCCAGTAGGGCAGGTCTCTTGTTAGCAAATTCTCTCAGCATTTGTTTGTCTGTGAGAAATTTAAGCTCTCCCTCAAATTTGAATGAGAGCTTTGCTGATAAAGTATCCTTGGTTGGAAATTTTTCTCACTCAGAATTTTAAATATATCGTGCCACTGCCTTCTTGCCTCCATGGTGGCTGCTGAGTAGTCACTACTTAGTCTTATGCTGTTTCCTTTGTATGTGGTGAATTGCTTTTCTCTTGCTGCTTTCAGAACTTGCTCCTTCTCTTCTGTGTTTGATACTGTGATCAATATATGTCTCGGAGTGGGTTTATTTGGATTTATTCTATTTGGAGTTCGCTGAGCATTTATGATTTGTGTATTTATGTTGTTTAGAAGATTTGGGAAGTTTTCCCCAACAATTTCTTTGAATACTCTTCCTAGACCTTTACCCTTTTCTTCCCCTTCTGGGACACCAATGAGTCTTATATTTGGACGTTTCATATTATCTATCATATCCCTGAGGTCCATTTCGATTTTTTCAATTTTTTTCCCCATTCTTTCTTTTATGTTTTCATTTTCCATTCTGTCATCTTCGAGGTCACTGATTCATTGTTCAACTTCCTCTAGTCTTGTACTATGAGTGTCCAGAATCTTTTTAATTTGGTCAACAGTTTCTTTAATTTCCATAAGATCATCCATTTTTTTATTTAGTCTTGCAATGTCTTCTTTATGCTCTTCTAGGGTCTTCTTGATTTCCTTTATCTCCCGTACTATGGTCTCATTGTTCATCTTTAGTTCTTTGAGTAGCTGCTCTAGGTGCTGTGTCTCTTCTGGTCTTTTGATTTGGGTGCTTGGGCTTGGGTTATCCATATCGTCTGGTTTTTTCATATGCTTTATAATTTTCTGTTGTTTTTGGCCTCATGGCATTTGCTGAACTTGATAGGGTTCTTTTACGGTTTGTAGACCTATTGAAGTCCTTATCTCTAATTTATCAGATCTACAGCTTCGTGGAGTACACTTTCTCTAAGTAACCAGCAGGTGGCGTCCACGAGCCACCTGTTCTCCACAAGCCAGTTCTCCCCTGCTTAGCCTTTTTGGTGAGTGGGGGAGTGAGTCTTGTGGGGTCCAATTGGTGTACCAAGCTTGCATGTGTAGTTGGTGTTGCCTGCCCTGTATATGGGGCGTGTTTCTGGGCAGTCAGGGAGGGGGGAGGTGGCTCTAACAATCAAATCTCCCTGGTGATCCTAGAGTTTTAAAGCTGCTCCAATAGTCTAATCCTTCAGTTCAGTCCTGCCACAGTTTGTCTCTGCCACTGACCCACAAGTCCTTGGTATTGGCGCATGGCTCCTGAGACTTGCAAGTGGGCCCCTCTTCCAGGCTGTGCACCCCGGGTCCTCTGTTGAGGGATGACTGTGCTATGTCACAGGTGAGTGCCGTCCCCCCAGGGCAGTTCTGGGCTGCTGGGCTGTGTAGGGAGGCTCCCAGTCTGCTGAAATGATGGCTGAGTGGGGCTTTGTTAATTCACACTGCTCTACCTTCCCAACTCTGGGACAATCAGCTGAGGTTGCAGGGAAGGCTACTGTCCACGCCCAGTTTTGTGGTGTGTGCCTGTTATTTGAAGCACTTCCGTCATACTGGGTTGTCTGGGGCAGTTCTGGGCTATGGGGCTGGCGATGGGCAGGAGTGTTTCCTGTCCACCAGGATGATGGCTGTGAGCGGACACCCCCCTTTTCTTGGGAAGTTGTGGTGTTTAGTGAATTTTCTCAGCCACTGGATTATTGCGTTTTGTCTCAGAGCTCTTCTAGTTCTGCTCTTGACTTGACCTGCCCAAATAGCAAGTCTTTGAAGCTTTCTGTATTGGGCTTCTTAGAGTAATTGTTTTAGAAAAAGAAAAAAGGATTGAAAAACAAACAAACAAACAAAAAAAGGGCCCTCCTCAGAGATCTAATGGGTTATTGAAATGCTAAGAGACAAAGCAACCAGGGCCATTAAGGAAAGGTCCACAGGGCAGAGAGATCAGCTTTTCTTCGGGATTTGCATATGCGCCTCAGGGCCCTTCCCCTTTCTATGTTCACCAGAACTCCAAAAATCCTCCGCTTTTATTTTGGAGTTTTTCGTGTTGTTTTTTTTTCTATGCCTGTCTCCTCTCTGCTGGGCTGGCTGCTCTCAGATTCTCTGGTGTCTGGTCTCAGTCTATCTATGATTGGAGTTTGAATCAGTAGAATGAGTTTCCGATAAGGGCTGCCACTGCAGTTCTCCCTTCTCCTTCCCGGAGCTGACAGCCCCTCCTCCCCCTGGACTGAGCCTGGCAGGGAGGGGCGTGGGTCCCCTGGCCACAAAAACTTACAGATTTCGCTGATCTCAGCAGTTCCACGTTTTCATGAGTGTTGTATGAAGTATGCCCAAAGTCAGATTGCTCTGTGGTGTCCAGTCCACGCAGTTCCTGGCTTTCTACCTACTTCCCTGGAGGAGTAACTAAAACATACAGCTCACCAGTCTGCCCCAATCATAGCTCTTGATTGGAAGACAGGGAGGCTGGGGTAAAGCTATGAATAGGACTTTTTCCCTTTATCTCCATTTTTCAAAATTTTATTTTACTTTTTTATTTTTATTTTTATTTTTACTTTTTAATAGCCCATTTGAGCTGTGGGCATTCTCAGGATTGAGCACTGTCCAGGCAAGGGTGGAACTAAGGCATGTCTGAAAGTAACTAGTCATGTGAAGGAGATAATTCCCTTAAGGGTTTATCTTTAAGTAGTCTCTACTGGGAGCAAAGGAAGTTAGCTCATCCAACCACCAAGTGTGGTTTTAATCCTGGCAGAGAGGAGTTGGGGCTAACAAAAAAGAAAACAGAGACTTTTGGAGCTGAATGAGCTTGGAATACTGGAAAAGGGCTGTGCATCAAGAAGAGGGTCACAGAGAACCAGATAACAACTCCAGCTTTTGACTGGTGAATCTTGGGGACTGGGGACTGTCTCAGAAAAGAGGATTTCCTTTTTTCCTCTCTTTTTTTCTCTTTTTTAAAGCTATTCTAAGTAGGTCATTAGAGAAAGCCTCAGGCATTTTCAATTGTCAGCACTGGCTCAGGCCAGGGTGGAAGTTCTGAGAGACAAATTTAGGAGCCAAGAGGAGATAATATCTTAAAGTGCATATCTTCCCCAAGAAAATGGGGTGGACCCAGTTAAAGTGGTGGCCCTGTTTCAGAGAATTCAGACTACGGAGGCTGGGAAAAACCACAAAGAGCTTAAGCTGGCCTTAACCATGCCCCTGGCAGGGACAGGGTCTGATGAGAATTAAAGGTACTGCATGTAATTGGTTTGTTTTTGTAACTAATACTGTTACTGAAAAAGTCTTAAAAAATAGGAAACAAATAAAATACCGAGAAAACTCTTAAAAAAATAAACAAAATAAGGGGGACTAGGCATATGAGACATATTGATTCAAGAAGGGACTGAGTGACCAGTAGAGTTAAAAATTCAGAAATATACCAAAGTACACAAGAAATATTTAAAAGCAATTAAACTATAGTTGGGGTAATGTTATTAATACTTGGTGTTTGGTAATTGGACATTCCCACCAAAATGATTAAATAAATGGATTTATTCTACACACCTTTTGCAAGAGGAAGTCTAAATGCAAGAGAAATCTACATGATAAAAAATGAAACCATATATACACAAGAATACATGATTAATTCCTTCATGATCCCTGAGAGCATAAATTGTCCTAAATATTACAAATTACTAAGATATTCACAAAATTCTGTAATATAGTGAAAGGTGGGAAATACCATAAGAAGTCCAAAGAGGCAAATGTCAGATAGGTGAAACTATATTTGTAGCTTATATAACAAAATATTTTTGTTCCAGCAATAAGAAACCTCTCAAAATTAATGACTCCCTGGATCATAGATAGAGGAGACATAGAGTAGGCTTCTGCTTGGCCTAAGGAATGATATTTTGTGATCAATAATATTGTGTGCAATGGATTGAATCATATCAAATACATACAAATTCCATGAATTCACAATATTTACTTAAAAACTATCCATGCATTTTATGCATTTTAAGGCTATTAAAGCAACCAGATGAGAGTATAATAACATTATTCTGATTACAGTTGAAGGGCAAGAAACAGACAGTTATCCATGCTTTCCAGACATTTTCAGTGTTCCACAATAGTTTTGAGGAAATGAGTTATTTTAATAGAATAAATTAAACTAATAAATTCGGGGGGGTAATGGAATTAGGAAATCACCATTTTTGAACACCCAATAAAATAATGGGTTTAGAGAACTAGAATGAATAAGTGAGTGAATGAATGAATATCAAAACAATGAGGAGAAATTTATTGGATGGAATGGGCTGAACTCATCTGAACACCCTGATCAAACTTAACAACTGAAATCTGTACAAATGGATATTATGTACATCCCAGTGCACTGTGCTGGTGCTGAAGCCACAGCAACACTTACGACATTTTCTGAATGCAAAGTTGGAGCTAATCTAATCAAGTTTGGTGCTAACTATACCAGAACATAGAAAATTTGAGGGATAGGGTTACATGTTAATTATATGAGAACACAGAAAGTTAAACCATGAGTGTGAGCAAATATATTGGAAAAATTTGCACACTGTTCAGAACAAAATAATACAATCATATGGCACATGACAAAGATATGACATAGACGAGGAAGTGTTGAAGTGTAGAGGAAATTAGTCACATCAGCCTGATGCTGTACAGGGCCCTAATTTTGTAGGAGGTAATGGTGATATGATGGTTATGTTTTAAAAACTTATTGGAACATCAGTGATGATGGTGGAATGAAGAAGCAGAGCAAACTTCTACCCCATGGCATAACTAGGGAAAAGGCAAAAAATGACCAGGACAGTGGTTCCAGAATACGAGTGGTCAGAGAAGGACCTCTACAATATATAGTGGGGACTTGGTTGAAAGAGCAGAGAAATTACATCTGAAAGGACAGTGTGAGTTTATTTGACTGGGATTGCCACTGAGGCTGACAACTGTGCCATCTGACAATGGGAGAGAGGAGCCCTGTATTCCTATGCATCCATCTCAGCAATTAGTTGGGAAGATAACCTTTTCAGTCCTGTGGCTGGGAGCTCCTGTGATTGAACTCAAGAACCAGTGGACCTGTGTTGACTGCACATAGAAAAGTTGGTGCATTTATTCTTCCTCCATGAATGCCCATGGTGGGCATGGGTCAGAGGCAGGGAAAAGTGGGTGCCACACAGAAACAACAGGAGCCCCTGCCCCACTCCGGAGGCCCACAGGCACAGAGTGAGCAGGAACTGGGGCACTTCTGAGCTGAGGGCTGGGGATAGTGAGATTCACAGTGCCACAACCAAAGAGTGATCCACTAAAAAGTGTGGGAATCAACAGACCCACTGTACCCTTAAGTGTATTCTCTGCTGACTGCACGCTGCCCACCTCCTACCCCCAGGGTTGGCGGTCCCCAGTGCACACAAGGAATAACTGTGCTGATTGGATTTCCACCTGCTTTGGACCCTGCCCAGCCACAGACAGAGAAAAGTGAGCCTGAGGAGAAGAGTTGGCTCAAGAGCACCATCTGCTGGGAAGACAGGAAAAGTGCCCTCTAGCAAGGTGTGGTTCTGCCAAAACTTTATATAAATGTCCAAATAGTCTTGCATTTCCCCAAAATGACATTATTAAGATAAGCAAAAGCTATGGAGTCAACAAAAATCACAAAGCATACAGAGATCCAAGAAAATATGGAAAAGCCAAATGACCAAATTAAAAAACAGGATGAGACACAGAACTTGGAGCAATTAATCAAAGAAGTACATACAAATATCCAAAACAACTTAAATGTGTTGGCTAAAGACATAAAGGACATCAAGAAGACTCTAGAAATGCATAAGGAATATTTGAAGGAATAAATAGAAAAAAAAGCAGAACTTAAAAGGTACTGTAGCTCAAAATTTAAAATATACTAGAAACACACAACAACAGGCTTGAATAGGTAGAAGAAGGAATAATGGCAAGAGTATTGGGCAAATGGATGCAAATGCACAAAGGAAAAAATAAAAAAAATTGAGAAATTTGAAATGGAGCTCAGGAAAATGATGGACAACCCTAACTACACAAATGTAAGAATCATTGGTGTCCCCTCCAAAAGAAGAGAAGAGTAAAGGGCTAAGAAGAATATTTGAGGACAGAGTTGGGGAAACTTCCCAACCCTTATAAAATACATAAATATGCAAGTCAAAGAAGCCCACCAAACTCAAAATAGAATAAATTCAAATAGACCCACTCTGTGCCTGTTTGAAACTGTTATGGACCACAGAAGAGCCATGGATTTTAATCCAACATTGGGGAGTGGAATATTTTGATTGATTGTTTCCAGGGAGATGTGACTCACCCCACTTTGGGTGAGACCTTTTCACTAAAGCATCTCCATGGAGGTGTGGACTCCACCCATTCAGGGTGGGTCTTCCTTACATCACTGGAGTCCTTTAAGAGAGCTCATGGAGATAAGGAGATCAAAGAAGATGACAGACACATTTTGGAGAGGAGATAAAATATATAGTCCAGAGTTTGCCCCAGGAGAAGGTAAGAGCTGCCACAAACCCAGACACTTGAAGACACTGGGAGATGCAGACATAAAGATGTTTGAGGAAGATACACTAAGAGATTAAGCCCAGAGTTTGCTGCAGAGAAGCTAAGAGAGGACCCCCAGATGCTGAGAAAGAAACACCCTGGAAGGAAAAGCAAGAATGCACAGGAAGTGAGAGAAAAGCTCAGAGAGAGAGAAGCCCAGAGACATTTTGGAGAAAGCCACATTGAAACCAGAACCCAGAAGCAAAGGACAAGAAGACCCCTGCCATGTGCCTTTCAAGCTAACAGAGGTGTTCCAGAAGCCATAAGCCTTTCCTCACTGAAGTTATCCTCTTGTTGATGCCTTACTTTATGGCCTTAGAACTGCAAATTTGTAATCTAATTAATTCCCTTTATAAAAGCCAATCAATTTTTGGTATTTTGCAAACTGAACACATCCAAGACATATACTAATCAGATAGTCAAATACTGGAAAGGAGAAAGTCCTGAATTCAGCAAGAGAGAAGCAATTCACCAGATACAAGGTGAACACCTTAAACTAAGTACTGGCTGCTGAATAAGTACCATGGAAGTGAGAAGGCAGTTGTATGACATATTTAAGATTCTGAAAGGAAAAAATTGCCAGTTAAGAATTCTTTATCCAGAAAAACTCTCCTTCAAAATTGAGGAAGAGTTTAAAATTCTCACAAACACATGAGGAGAGAGTTTGTAAACAAGATATCTGCTCTGCAAGAAATACTAAAGGGAGATCTACTGGCTGAGAGAAAGAGAGAGAGAGAGAGAGAGAGAGAGAGAGAGAGAGAGAGAGAGAGAGAGAGAGGGAGGGTCTGGAGAAGGGAAGAGAAATGAAGAGAATTAGTAAGGGTGAATTAAAGGAAAAAATAAAGAGAGTGGGAAAAACAGATCTGCAAAATGAAAACCAAAGGCTCAGATAGTTGGTTCAACAACTGCCTTTACATTATTAACTTTGAATATGGATGGACTAAACTCCCCAATTAAAAGATACAGAAGGGACTCAACCTAGACCCAGCAAGACAAGGAGATTGAAAGTGAAGGGATGGAAAAAAATATTCAAAGCAAACTTCAGACAAAGCAGTGGTAGCTATACTAATATCAGATAAAATAGATGTTAAATGCAAAGATTTCGTAAGAGACAAAGAAGAACACTACACATTAATGAAAGGGAAAATTCACCAAGAAGAAATAACAATCAAATGTTTTTGCACTCAAACAACATGCACCAAAATACATGAGACAAACACTGGCAAAACTGAAGGAAGTAATGTATGTTTCTACAATAGTAGTGGGAGACTTCAGTTCACCACATTTTACTATAGATACAACAAATAGACAAAGGAGCAACAAGGAAATCAAAAACCAAAAAAAAGTGATAACTTAATTAGACTTAGCAGACATATACAGGTCATTGCATCCCAAATTACCAGAATATAAATTCTTTTCTACTACTCATGGAATATTTTCCAGGAGATATTATATGGTGGGGCACAAAAAAGTCTCAATAAATTTTAAGAGATTGAGATTATTCAAACACATTCTCTGAGCGTAATGGAATGCAGCTGGAAGTCAATAACCATCAGAGAACCAGAACATTCACAAATATGTGGAAGTTAAACAGCACACTTCTAAACAATCAGTGGGTCAAAGAATAAATTGCAAGAGAAGATGGCAAATATCTAGAGACAAATGAAAATGAGAACATAACATATGCAAACTTATGGAACACAGCAAAGGTGGTCCTGAGAAGGAAATATGTACATTAAAAGGAAGAAAAGCTAAATCCAAAGACCAATCTGAACAACTGAAGAAGTTAGAAAATATACAGCAAACTAACCCTAAAGCAAGTAGAAGAATAAATGTAACAAGATTAAGGCAGAAATAAATGATCTGGGGAACAGAAAAACAAAAAAGAAAATAAATAAAATGAAAAGTTGGTTGCATGAGAAGATAAAAAAATAAGATTGACAAACACTTAACCAGACTGACAAAGTGAATAAGAGAGAAGACCCAAATAAAATCAGAAATGAGAGGGTGGTCATTAGTATGAACTCAAAGAAATTAAAAAAATAGTAAGAGGATACTATGAACAACTGTATACCAACAAAGTAGACAATGTAGAGGATATGGAAAATTACCCAGGAACACATGAGCAACCTAGACTGACCCAAGATGAAATAGAAGAAATCAGCAAACCAATCACAGGTGATGAGATCCAATCAGTCATCAAAATCTTCCAACAAAGAAAAAACCAGGGACAGATGGCATCACAGGGTAATTTTACCAAACTCCCCAAAACGAATTGATACCATTCTTGCTCAAACTCTTTCAAAGAACTTGAAGAAAAATGCACACTACCTAATTCATTTTATGAACCCTAATACCCAAATCATATAAAGATAATACAAGAAAGGAAAATTGTAGGCCAATCTCCATACTGAATATAGATGCAAAATTTCTCAACACAATATTTGCAAATTGATTCCAAACGCACATTAAAAGAATTGTACACCACGACCAAGTGGGGTTCATTCCTGGCATGCAAGGGGCAGTTCAACATGAGGAAATAAATCAATGTAATACAACATATTAACAAATCAAAAGGGAAAAATCAAATAATCATCCTGATAGAAGCTGATAAATCATTTGACAAAATTCATCATCATTATTGACAAAAAGAGATCAAAAGGTAGGAATTGAAGGAAACATCCACATTATAAAAATGGGTATATATGACAGATCCACAGCCAGCATAATACTCAACATTGAGAGATAAAAAAGCTTTCCCCTAAGACTGTGAATGAGACACAGATGTCCACTGTCATCACTATTATTCAACATTGTGCTAGAAGTTCTAACTAGAGCAATTGGGCAAGGAAAAAAAAAAGACATCCAAACTGGAAAGGAAGAAGTATATCTGTCATTATTTGCAGATGAGGTGATCCAATATTTGGAAAATCCTGAGAATTTGACAACAAAGCAACTTGAGCAAAATGTTTTCTGCCTGTGAGAAGGGAAAAAAGCAATGACATATCAACATGGAAGTTCAGAAATGAAAACATTGCCAATGAATATAGACAGAATAAAGTTTAGACAGCTATAGTCATTTTAATAAAAGACAAGGTAATTGTTATAATTATTTTGCATAATTCTATTTCACTTAAAACTTTGTAGCTAATTACTTGCAAAAGTAATTTTCTTAAGATAACTTAAGATACAATCCTTATGTGCCATTGAAAAGAGGAAAAATGAAGGGGAGCAAAAGAACTGTAAACATTTTAAATGTATCATACTTCATTGAAAGCGTTATGTATTTCACTTATAAAATTGAAATATTGAAAATATAGATTAAATGTATAATACAAAATATAAAACACAACAACTAATAGAAGAGTTCTCAGATAAGAGGAAGAGGAATAGTAAGTTAAAAAGTCATATATAGAAGTCAGGCATAAAAGGAAACAGCAGTGTTGCAATGCCACGTAATAAAACAGAAGGAAGCAAGAGAGCATAAATGTGTTCACTACTGTAAATAATCAATTCCCTTATTAAAAGAGAAAGACTCTAAGGTTGAACGAAAATACTTAGCACAATTCTGTGCTGTATCCCAAAGATAACTGAAAAGCTAAGCAAATGAGAATTGTTGACAAAGAATGAGTGGTCCATAGAAGAAAGGAAAAGGCAATAAAAGTGAAAATGAGAATTGCAATATTAACAGCAGAGGAGGTCAAGTTAGAAGATGGATTTGCTTTGGGTATGAGAGCAAGAGCAGGGTCAAAAGGAGTGCAAAGATTTTAGACTGAGATAAACAGGAAAACTCAAGTGGGGAAATCATAGAGAATTGAGAAAGGAGAATGAAGACTTCATGACTTAACAATCTTCTGTGATAAATACATGTTTTTTAATGGTATATGCCACAAGATAGAATGCCTCATTCCTAAATAAAGTTATAAATATTACACTATGAATGTCCTGGTGAAAAAACTTATTTTTAAAACAAAATTCACATTTTATTCAGATTGAAATAAACTCTCCAAAATTTATTTTCTTCACCAAAAATCACAGTAATATTTTCTGTATTATTGCTAGATAAACCACAAAACACTTATTTTTGTAGGCTTTCCAGGTTATGATTATAAATCAAGATGAGGCAGTAGATGTAGTCATGGAAATAGACAGAAGAAACCAGACAAGTCAGCTGTCAGTACGCATGGCTTCTGATTCTGTCTTGACCATGAAGCAGAAATGTTCAACACATAAATACTAAAAAGCTTATGAAGGCATTGCCCAATAAAGGAATGTAAACAGCAACAACCAGAAGTGGAGAAAGGTATTTGAACTTTCACTGCAACTTTTTCCCTTAGGTTCATTTGATAAAGACAAAATTAACACTGAAATCCTTGTCTTGGCGAACTCCGTTTCTCCCACTTTGGTAATTCCCACAATTGTCCAATACAAATTTTTAACATAATACTTAAAATTCTTTCCAGTTAAATGCCAACAGTGAGCCTCATTGTAAGATTTTACAAAATGCATTCCTTCCTTCCACACCCCCTCAAAATTTATTTCCTCAAAGTACTGATAACTGGACTGATAACCTGACAGTTGGAGCCACAGCGATGATTAATGTTGTATCTAAAATGACTTAACTAAAATAATTCCAGAGTGCCACTAACAGAGATCATGCAGAAATGAAATGTGGCACTTTCAATGCTATCTTCTGGAAGAACATATAGGTCTTTAAAGCATAAGAGTTCAAACAGGGACCCTTTAAATAGGTAGGTTATTAATGACTAATATATTCAATGGAACACCTATAGGCAAAGATAGTCTTTAGGCAGCCTACATACACCTTGCAGCTTTTCTTCCAAATGTAAGAGAAAACCTATGTTAAAAGTCTCTTAAATATTTTGAATGGTTTCTGGATTACCTGTAGGAAGCTCTGACTTAGTTGTATAAAGTTTGATATATGTGTCCACCATTAAATCCAGATCATGTTTTATATCAAAATTTATCTTAAGCAAAGCCAAGTTATCTGACCTTTGATCTGTCAAAGTGTTCCTGAGCTATGCTTTGAGACACTTTCATCCATTTTTATAGCATTCCTTGTCAACCTTCATTACAGGAAGAATGCATAAGACATTCAACAAAGCATAAACATTAGGAAAAAACTTGATGTCAGGCAGATGGAGGGCTTCATCAATAGTGGATGGATGCTCTATATCTTTCCCTCTTTTTCCACTTGATTCTCCAACAATGAAGCTTGGCTGAGAGTGTGTCAGGATTGGGTAAGTCACTTCTGGACCTGTCAGCATGGCATTCCTCTGATGTTTTGAATTTGAGCTGTCCATGACAGAGGTATGTGAGATAAGCATTTAAGAGCTTTGAATTGCTGTTCTGAGAATATATCTTTAAGCTCCTGAATAATGTGCTCCACTGTTGGAACTTTATAGTAACTCTCAGAGGTTAAGTGAGATTCCAGGTTGCCTTGCTGAGCTCCGTGGAATTTGCCAGGCAGCTTCATGTGAAATCAAGTTTGGTTGCCAAATTTGTGGCTTCCTCAAACCAAAATTTGTGATAAACTTCAATATTTACCATCACTTCATTAAGTGAATGTAGCACTGCAGTCAAGCTGCTGGCTGCAAGGAAGACATCAGATGTTTGTCCCTGGAGATTTTCCCCAAAGGCTCTTGTAAAAGATAGGACATTCACAAGAACAACAATGGTAACAATGAAATAAAAATCTGTTACTGCACTACAGAATACAAATGCTCAGTCAGCTGTGCAGTTATTCCATTTTTAAACCATCTAAACATAAAACAAGTGCTTGCAGGAGTTCCACTAAAATTTCAAAAGCATCGTGCCTGCCTGTCCATTGAGAATGGCAAATTTCCTTCAGTTCGTTACCCCTTTCTTCATTGCTCTGAAAAAGGACCAAAATTGTCAAGTTCTAAAAGCAGTTGTGGTGATTGATGGAAAAAAGAATAAACTTCCTAAATTGTTCCCAATGCAACAGATATTCCCGTAACAGACACCGATTTTGCTAACCACATATTTAAGGCAGAGGCAGAGCAGAGTGTGCAGGTAGCTTGGGGATATTTCTCTAAAAGTCTAGAAGCAACAACTTTCATCTTGGAAGAAAATCCACTGGACACAATGTAAGCCTGTCCATGACAGTACTCCATGTTTAGCACCCACCTCTCAGTTATTATAGTGTGAAATTTGACAACCAAAATTTCTGCATCAGCTTCATAAGGCAGGAAGCCCAAATTCCTCTCTCAGTTAAGAGACTCATCCACAAACCTCACAACGCAGGCAGGTGCTCTTCTCCTGCCATGTCCACCACATCATCAGTGATAATGGAAAAGAAGTGTGAGTCTCTCACTTCCCTGAGAGTTTTTTCCCAAATGCAGCTCTTGCACACCTCTGGCATCTGTGTCCACTGTGTTTTCAAAAAGAACAAACTCTTAACTGCTGTTGCCTCAAAGCGCTTTCTCACAACCTCTTCACCAGAATTTATTCAGCTCTCCAGCCGTGCTTGAAAGTTATCAGGAGTAGAGACTTTCTGGGAGTTCATCAGCCTCATGCCCAGCCAGAAGTATGTTTTTTCCATAAGAATCAAAATTTCAAATAAATATTTTAGGTATTCTTTGTTTTCCTTCTCTTCAAGAGTTAAAGGTAAAATGTTTTCATCCTGTTCTTCACCCTCTTCTGTATTTGGGTTCTGAGCCTTGCTGTTGTTTGTTTCTTTACATTTTTGTTTCTGTTCAGAAGTTTCATCAATTTTTTTCTGTTTCAGTGCCCTGATTTCGTCTTCACTCAATTCTTTTATTCATCTTCTGTGTCTGCTATGTGGATTGTTCAAATGACTGGTAAGATCAAACATTGTTGGTATCGCATTATTTTGAAGAACTGTCCTATAAGGTCTCTCCCAATGGCTTCACAAGTATGTGCTTCAATTAATTTTGAGAAATAAAATAATCAAATCATTCTTTAGTTTTCTGATGCCTCTGCAAAATGTATAGTTCTACAGATCATAGAGGTCTCAAAGTGTTTGGCACATAACAGATGTTTGTTTAGCCGATCAGGTGTTTTATCTCCTAACTCTCCTCTCCTGCAATTCTGGCATCTGGCTGTGAAGAAGGCCTGGTAGGACTGTGAGCCCTTCCACGTGAGTTGTGGGCAGTGCAGAAGTTCAGTGTCATTGCTCAGAAGCCCCCGGCCCAGTCCTCCCCATCCCACCTCCTCAGAGCGGCTCACCAGCCCGTCCGGGCCAGGGGAGGGGAGCCAGGCCACCCAGCTGGCTCAGCCAGTAACTTTATTTTAAATGAAGATTTTTATTCATTTAACTTTTCATTACAAAACATACCATAGTGTTCTATATTACTGATTGAAATTCTGAAACGGATAAGCAGTCCAATGGAAGAAAAATATGTAAAATCAGATCAACAAAGTAACACATGTGCAAGTCAATGACAGCTAATTAGAAAGTCATAATGAAAGAGGGGAAATTGAATTTTGGCTGCTGAAAATGTTTGGAAATTAACTATATGAATATAAGGAAAAGGGAATCACAGGATTACATACTTCTATATAAAGGTGCAGTTACATATTTGAAGAATGGAGTCATATAAGTTAGTTTGCTCTATGTTAGTTACTTAAGGATAAATACAAGAGGCAAATCATTGATGTGCTGAGACCAGGCAAGGAAGTTTCCTTCTTGGGGCAGGAGAGCACTGGCTTCTACTAGGCAGGCAGGAAGCAGCAATGAAAAGTATGGCCATGGTTGTGCACTGTTTGAAAATTCAAGTTTTTAAGGTAGGGGAAACAAAAGATACACATTTAATTTCATAGTCTGATATGAGGCAACTTATCACTTTAACCCACTGTGATAAATCTTAGAGAAAAAACACAGGATAGGATATATTCAGAGCTACTGGACAGTAAGGGTGAAAGTTCATTGAATAAAATAAAGCATATAAAATTGCAGAAAAAATACTTTCAGAGGAGGCAAGCCTTACTTCACCAAATACTCAAATACCTGCTGATGAAATGGTGCATTTTTTTTTTCTTGAGAGCACTTTAATTAAAAAATGAGTCTCTGGTAAATCTATTTAATTGATGTTGAGAGACAAATCTCTCCCATAGGTCATTGTTCTATCCGAGATCCCAAAGGATATTGTCCATAAGTTCTTACCCCTAATTTAAATTTTGAAATGATTTTTCATTTTGGAAGGTCACAGCCAGGAACTTCCAACAGGTATTATTAAGCCTGATATAGTAGAAAACCACACTCACTGAACCAGAACATGCTACTTAGGGCTTCCAGAGAGATTGCATTGCCAGCATGGTGAAATTAATTTTCACCCAACATTGCATTTTTTATAGGGAAAATGAAAATGTGATCCTGCATCATCTGAAGCACTAGGAAATGTTGCAGAGACTTCAGACAGCCTTACAATTGAAAGGAACAAATGTAAGTTTACATGCTTTCCTCAATATAATGAAAATTAGCCAATAATATCAGACAGTTAAAATATACAGTGCTTTTCTCATATATTGTATTTCTCATATCTTGAAATGGGCCTGTAATTGTTGAAATTCTATTTCTATTTAGAGAAAGGAAAAGTGACTCAAATTCTGTGTTGTCTTCAGGGATAAGCAGAGTAATTTATCAGTAAACCCACTCTCTGCTCATTTACCTCTGAAGATCTCATCTCTTGCAGTGTTATATGGTTGAAATAACATTGAAAATGTTATTTCAGCATTACAAAACTAATCATGAGCCAACCATATTATTATCATTTGTGAGATCCTTCCACCCATGAATCCATGTATTTGAATTCAAACATTTCCTAAATGTGAGAAGAGGGGAGCATAGTAGAGTGAGGGAGCTTAGACTCTATTTTGAAAAGTATTAGATATGAGACATTTTAATCACTATCACTAAGAAAATAGACAAGGGAACATTCATTTTTGACTTGGAAAATTTGAGGAAGACCCCAGAGCTGACTATGACACTGTTTTTTTTTGCATCAGCAAGAGATTAAGGTCACCTAGCCCCTGAGATGCTGAATGGGGGAACTGTGTGGTGGTAGAAGAAGGCTGCCCAATGGAGACTGCAACCAAGTCTCTCTCCTCTCTGCCAAGCACAGTCAATCTCACCAGGCATCACTAACCTAGACACCAAGAATAAACATATTCAGGCATTTGCAACGTCCAGAGCACCCACGGCAGACTTCTGTAAGAAATACTGTGTCTTTACATATTTGGAACTCCCCTGACCCATATCCTCAGAGCTTCTCTGCAAGCAAGAGACTCCTCTTAAGGATCCCATAAAAACCTGGAGTATCAATTAGTAAAAAGATTTAATTCTAACCTCAGAAAAACATACCAAAGGAGGAAAAGAATTACAAATTCACTTAACAGTATTCATCTCAGTGTGGTTTGGAATATAATAAGACAAAGCAGCAGAAACAGCATTATGCTATAAGAATAATAGATTCCATTTAAAAATTGCATTTCCAAAAACAGAAATGTTAAAATGGTTATCTGCCATTTGAAAATGACCTGGCACTGTTTTTGTTAGCATGTTAAGAGGCATATTAAGGAAGTTTACTTTTAAGTAATAACAATATATATATATATGCATATGTATATGCATACATATATGCATATTTGCAAAAATAATGCAAATGCAAATATATCTAACACAAAAGCATTAGCCACCTCTGGGTGCTACCCTTAGTATTTTATGTGTTTTTTTTCATTGTAGGAATATATACATAAATAGCATTTACCATTTAACCATTTACAGTGTACAGTTCAATAGTATTAAGTACATTCAAATGTCATGCACCATCATTACTATCTGTTCCAGAACACTTTCATCATCTTTTGATTGGCATTTTTCTATGTATCAATAATATTTTATTTTTGTGAGAATATATAAAAGAATGGAGAAATATTTTGAAAATTAGGAAAGATATTGGATATGAGAATAAAATGTTAAAAAGGTGTCAAATATATTTGATTTTGAACAGATGAATAGAAATTAAATTAATATTGATCCATGAATCTACTGAATTCTGTGTAAGCCAGCAATCCGTATGCCTTTCTGATTCTTTACACTTCCACTTTCTCATATAGGATGTCAGGTTAAAGGTTGTATTAATGCCAGGGTGCATAAGTGAGAGCCAAGAAGCTGCAGGTGAAGCCTCAGGGCCAACTTGATCCCTTACATGCTTTTATACGGGTGGAGGTTCTGCATATTGACAGATGTGGACTTGAGTAGCACTCACTGAACATGCAGATGTAGATTGCATTGTTCAGGGATCACTCTAGCTAAATACTCATCAGATGCACCATACATGACCATTTCAGGACAGTGAAGATGATAGAAAATAGTGGCCGGGTACCACGAGTCCAGCACAGCAGCAAGTCCCAGAATATGGGAAGCAAATTAATAATTAATATGTGAGGTAGATTAAAGTCTGCTTCAGTGATGGCAAATTTGGGATAAAAGCTGGCATTAGTGAAAACTGAATGAAGGGACTCAGATTTTAAGCGAAAATAATAGCCTCTGGCACATACACACATTTTTTGGGTAAAATATATTCTCCCACATACATTGTATATTAGGTTCACAAAAGTTGCTATAATAAAAAAAAAGAAACTTTAGTGGCCTGACCCATGTAAAAAAAAACTTAATTCAGGCACAAGAAAAAAAAAAATCTAATAAGGGTAGTTTCCTTGTCAGTGAGCCAGACACCCACACTCCTGCCACAATGAGGCCCCACCATGCTCACACTTGTTCTGCAAGCTTGCTAGTGAAAGGAGGGAAAACACTTCCCTTTAGACAGACTTCTTTTGTATTAAGCAACACGCTCATTACCAGCTACAAGGAAGACAGGATTGTAAAGCATCTTTGTTTCTAGGGCAAAGAGGTGGCTTGAGGGGAAAAAAGTTCAAAGTGCAATCAGCAATCAGGAGTCAATTTAGAACATTCATTTTCACTGCATAAAGTGTGCTTACCTGGTAAGCATATAACAAATCACATAAGTTTAACAAATAGTTTACACTAAATGACTCTTACATTTTCAGTGTTCTTTGTGGTTTTCACCCTGCAGTAAAGATATGAATGTAACTGACACATACATAACCTTGAGAATTCTAATAATACACTGAAATG
The DNA here is from genome assembly GCF_015220235.1 of Choloepus didactylus. Taxonomy (NCBI): domain Eukaryota; kingdom Metazoa; phylum Chordata; class Mammalia; order Pilosa; family Megalonychidae; genus Choloepus; species Choloepus didactylus. Next base: position 3,542,710 of record NC_051330.1, read on the forward strand.
ATGTTTCCATACAGAGGTTTTGAAAGTCATATAAAGAAAAAAATAGTAAATTAATTTATAATTCGTTATTGCTGGGTTTCTTCCCTATTAACTTTAATTTGAATCAGTTGGATTTAATTGATGATGGGAAAGAATGAGACAACAGGGATGGATTTTATTCTCCTGGGACTCTTCCCCGGCATGAAACACGCTTGACGTCCTCATTGGTGTCATCATCCTCGTCTATGTCGCTGCCCTCACGGGGAATTCCACCCTGATTCTCCTCATCCTGGTGGATTCCCGGCTCCACACATCCATGTACTTCCTGCTCAGACAGCTGTCCCTCATCGACTTGCTCCTCATCTCCACCACTGTCCCCAAGATGGCCACTGGCTTTCTCTCAGGGAAGAAAAGCATCTCAAACGCAGCCTGTGGGACACAGATGTTTTTCTATCAGATGCTGGGGGCAGCCGAGAGCATTCTCCTCACTCTCATGTGCTGTGACCGCTCTGTGGCCGTTTGCCGCCCACTGAGACACCCAGTCATCATGAACCAGAGGGTCTGCCTGGTGATGGTCATGGGGTCCTGGGCTGGGGGAGCCCTAGATGCTCTAGTCCAGACTGCATACACCATGCACTTACCCAAGTGTGGCCCCAAGGAGATAGAACATTTCTTCTGTGAAGTCATGGCCATCCTGAGTTCCTCCTGTGAGGATACTTCTGCATATAAGTTGGCAATACTTGTGATGGGCATTGTGCTACTCCTCATTCCTCTTATAACCATCTTTTCCTCCTACTCCCTCATCTTCTTCACTGTTCTCCGCATGAATTCCCCCAAGGGGAGGAACAAAGCGCTGACCACCTGCTCCTCCCACCTGATGGTCGTGGGGCTCTTTTATGGCCCGGCCATCTTCACCTACATGACTCCTGGCTCCTCACACAGCCCCGATCGGGACAAGGCTGTGTCAGTGTTCTTTACAATCATCACCCCTACATTGAACCCCTTTATTTATAGCCTTAGGAACAAGGATGTTTTGGGAGCATTGAGGAAGAGATTGGAAAAGTGTCTTTTCTAAAATTAAAACTCACAATCTTTGTATTTCACCACATGTAATGAATATTTTGTAATGTTTGACAAATCAATAAATACTTGTGTTTTTCAGTTCTTTGTCCCAAAATATTTGTGGTCTAATATGATTTGAATTGATAGGGTTTGTGGCCTCCACAAATTTCACATAAGTTTTACTAAGTGAAATTAATGTTCATATACTTCTGTCAGAAATGAAATTTAAAATTTCTGTTACCTTTGTTTTTTTTACCATTCTTTAAATATGTTTATTCTGAATTTAAAACACTCTGAAAGCTGTTTTGTCTCTTCCCAGTGTATTTAAATTTGTAAAGGGCATATAAAAATTCCTTTGCAAAAGATTAAATAAATATCCTGGTTTGTGAATTAGCCTATAAAATACATTATATCAGCTAACAGTTATTCTTCCATGAATTTTTACATTGGAAAACAATACAATGAGAAAATTTAAAAATATATTTTAATTCCAGCTTACAATAATATCAGTATACGATAATCAAATACAAAAGGAAAACTAAAAGAGCACTAATGAATTGTTGCATAGGTTATGACTATTAAAGAATAAAGATTATTTAGGTAGATAGCAAAGTGATAATGCTATTATGTTAAAAGAAATAAGCACTTTAAATAGACCACTAATTTCAATACACAGCATGAACTATTTGCATGGGATATCCTGTGTTATGGATGATTATTTTAGTGTTCCTTTACTTTTTTTGTATGGTAGCTTTTCCTTTTTTCCTGCCCTGCCTGCTACCTAAGGCTTTTCCTCTGGGATTATAGCATTCTTTACATTGGAGAATATATCCTTTCCATGTCTGCTTGGATCTAGTTTAATAATCAGAGCACTCTACTACCTCCGACATACCTCCAACCCCAAGGTTGTCATCTAAATCAGGTACTGAGTTCATGAGCCCAATCTGGGAGCTTCCTGGAAGTTCCCGACTATATGATGGTGACCCTCTCTTTCATCTTGAATCATAAATTGAAAAAATGTGATTCCAGAACTATCAGTAGATATATTCCCAATCAAAGGGAAAAGGTATCTCACTGCAGTAAAACTCTTGTAACTATCATACAAATAGAAGTCAAGATTTAAGACAAACTGTTCACGATTGATAAAAAGAGACTGAAAGTACAGCTACAAGATGTGTATCCAGCAGTGCCTTGGCTGACTGATGATTGACATGAAACACTTCCTGAGAGCTTTGCCACAGTGACTGGCAATTTTCAGGCAGATAGTTGCTCCCTCAGCCTGGGTCCTGTGGTGAAATAGTTTGAACACATCTCAAATAAAACCTGATACAGATGGTGTCACATGAGGATGAATAAATCTTTTTTTTAAGTGTCTGGGATCTGAGGGGTTCTTTGTTAGTGCAACATAACTTGGCCCATCTTCACTGATAGAGGTAGAATAATACCTAATGCTGATAGATGCATGGAAAATATGGCCCACACATTGGTGGCTGGAATATTAAAGGGCACAACATTATTGAATAAGGATATTGTGATTTAAATTCCCTGAGAGGGAATCTGACTTTGCTATCTGTCCTATTCCAGCACCTACAAAAGCACCTTGTACATAAAAGTAGTAAATAAATATATGTCAAATGAATAAATAGATGAGTCTTATTTAAATTAAAAGGAGAAAAAAAAAAACCACAAAAAAATCATGTGCACTCTGACTCAGCAGTTTAACTCCATTAAATCTGTCCTCAAAGGGCAGTTTACTGTAACAGCAATTATAGCAGAGAGAACTTGGAAATAAATTGAAAGCTCATTAAAAGAAAAATGACATCCACAACAAGGAACATTATTTAGCCATTAGAAATAAAACATTAGAAAACTGCCTAGATTCTCATGAGTTTTATTGACTGAGCAAGAAAAGTAAAATGATACTTATATAATTCCATCCTTTCTTACAAGGTAAAATAGACCAAAATAAAGTCCCCAAATGTGGGCTGACTTGATTTCAGGATGTGGCAGTTCCTGGTTATACACATTGTCGTAGGCAGAAACAAATCCTTTCTGCAAAAACTCCTTCTAAATACTCAGTTGAGGCTGCACTGCATCCTATACTCATAATTCTAGATCATTAAGCATGCAGAAAATTACTCACTTTGATAGGGAATCAACATATATAAGGTAAGCAAATTCACAAACAGAATCCACATGTTGATATTGTTATATACAGAATTCAGAATGCTTTTAGATGGTGTATTTGAATGTTAAAAAAGTGGTAAACCAAATCTCTTTGTAGCTGCTGACTTCCTGGACCCCATCAAGCATCCAGTAGTAGCCTTGGGCCACTGTTATAGTGGGCACAGTAATCAAGAAGAACTGGACATGGGGCAATGGAGAAATAGGACAATCAGGAATCCACTGGCATTTCTTTGTGTCTGTTACTGTATTATACTCTTGTGTGAATAAGGCTGTTGCTTCAATTTCACCTTCCAAATCCTGTGCAACTTTTGGTCTACTCTAAGCCAGATATAAAAAGGAGCCTATGGTGGCTGTGAAGATGCACCACTCATATCTCCTACAAAAGGGAGTGTAAATAATGGATGATTTCATCTCTGAACCTATCACTGAATTCCTTGCAAGCCACACTTTGCTGGCTGCTCTAAACTACTGACTGAGTGTGAGATAGATGTTATTTGTTCCGGAGGACTATTTCTGTTGAGACATGAGACTACTCTGAAATGTGAATTTGGCTCTGGAATCCCCATCTTCCTGACCAAAATATTCTGAGCACTTCACTGCAGTCCGGGACTCTGTCCGTCCTCCTTCCCGTTATCATTAGCCTGGGTTATACATGCATCATGGTCTACTTGCCCCTTCGGAAGCCTTTCTCTTTTGTCACTTATTGGAGTCCAAACACCCAATAAATCTCTTGAATGTCTAATCCCATCTTGTATGATTCTCAGAGAACCTGGATTAAAACAAGTGCTACCATCAAGATAACAGGGTACTAAGATCTGGGATCTGGGATGAGCACACTTGCCACCAGGAGGGTGAAGAGAACACTATTCTGATTGGCAGGAGGGGCACAGATAGTCTCTCACATAAGGTAGTGGTCTAATTTCTGTAGATTTTACTCATATCAACCTGAAAAAATGTGTCATCTGAAGGAGAATAGTAGTGCACAAAGATTCAGATTTCTGAATTATAGGGGGTGGCAATGCTTACAAAGAAAGACAATATTTAGATGGTTACTGCTAAGTTGTATTGATGATGCCCTCGAGGAGAGACTGAAATTGCTGATTAGAAGTTAATGGATAAATGCAAGAACAGAGGGTCATTTTGATAGCTTTCCAAGAGGTCTTTATATCCTCTAGTGTGAGAGGAAACTAGCTAAGCAGCAGTCCAATGACTCCATAAAGCCTCAGAGCTGCAGTTAAGTAGGTAAAGTTAGTTCCTTATTGGAAAAAATCCAAGAAGATGAAATATGGAATGCAGACAGGGAATGGATGACCTGGGTGTGCTGGCTCTGAAGACTTTCCCAGACTCTCAATATTTTCAGAGATGAAATTAATCTTAAGGAAAGTACATTGAGTGAAATAAGGCAGAAATGAAAAGACAAATATTGTAACACCTCACTAATATGGACTAAATATAATCACATAGTTATGCATTCACCAAACAATTTTTATGAGGACATTTCCATTTCTTCCACTAAGAAAGAAGACAATGAATAAAATTAAGAATAAACAATAAAAGTAATAAAATAAAATAAAAAGGAGAAACAACATCACATAGAATCACATACCCCTCCCTTTCATCCCCCTCTTATTGATATTTAGTTTTTATATATTGCCATTTTTTCATTTCATAGAAGTATGTTGCAATGTTAGTGTTAACTATAGACTATAATTTGCATTGATTTCATTTTTCCATATACCATAACTTTTTCAACACCTTGTAATCTTGACAGTCATTTTTTCTCCTTCACAATACCATCATATAGTTTTGCATTCATAACCACAATTTTTGAACATTTTCATTACTCCAAAAAAGAAAAAAACAAGAAAAAAATTAAAGTAAAAAGAACACACAAAACATCCCATCTCCCCATCTTACTATAATGTTCATTTTATTTTCGTCCCCATTTTTCTACTCATCTCACTATACAATGGATAAAGGGAGTGTGAGCCACAGATTTTCACAAACACATAGCCATATCATGTAAGTATATAGATATACAAACATCTTCAAGAATCAAGACTACTGGATTGTAATTCAACACTTTCAGGTATTTCCTTCTAGCTGTTCTAATACACTAAAAACTAAAAAGGGATATCAATATAATGCTTCAGAGTAACCTCCAGAATAAATTCTCAACTCCATTTGAAATCTCTCAGCCACTGAAAATTTATTTTGTTTTCATTTGTCTTCCCCCCTTTGGTTCAAGAAGGCCTTCTCAATCCCATGATACCAGGGCCAGGCTCATCCCTGGGAGTCATGTCCCACATTGCCAGGGAGATTTACACCCCTGGGAGTCATGTCCCATGTAGGGGGGAGGGCTGTGAGTTTACCTGCAGAGATGGCTTAGAAAGAGAGGCCACATCTGAGCAACAAAAGAGGTTCTCTGGGGGTGACACTGAGGCACAATTACAAGTAAGCTTAGCCTATCCTCAGCAGTAGCAAGTTTCATAAGGGAAAGCCCTGAGATCTAGCATTCAGCCTTCTACATTGGTAGTCCCAAATGCTTGTAAGAATATCAGTAATTCGGCAGGTGGGGAAGTTGAATATTTCCACATTTTCCTCCAGGCCCTCAAGGGGGATTTTCAAATACATTTTTATTCTCTGCTCAAATTACTCTGGGATATTTCAAGGTTTCAAACTATCCTGATTTAAAGTTCCATGTAATTCTGCTGTTTGAATAAAGTGACCATAAAAGTAAAATTATATAGTGTGCTACAGAAAATATAGATTTTGTACCAAATAAACATCTCTTCCTTGTCCTCGCAAAGAATTTGGAGTTTTAAAACACAGTCAATATTGTCCTTTACCCTTTAGTCTGATTTATATTACTCCTAACCAAGTCCATTTAGTTTGTGTCTCTAACTGAAGGCTGATCTCTTTTTCAGCCTCTTTAACATTTGCTGGATGGAGTAATGCTGACATTCATATCTGCTGAAATCTGGCTCTGAGCCTCAGGTGTCATACAGATACCCAAAATTCCAGGGACTGAACTGGTTATACACAAAGTGCAGAACATCTTAGGATTTAGAAATAACCATTACGACTCAGGAAATGATATAACTGCTGTAAGAGTTTACAATCTAGGAATCTTTACCATAAGTTTTCCCCTGAAAACCTGTGCTCTCACATTCAATTCTCAGAGCTTGCACATTATAGTTAGTATATATTAGTGAGGCATTATAGTGCTTGTTTTTTTATTTTCATTTCTGTTTATTTCACTCAACATAGGGTCCCCAAGGTCCATTCACCTATATGCAACCCTCACAACTTCCCTCATTTTCATAGCCACTCAATATTCCATTGTATATATAGATCACAGTTCTCAATTCCATTCCTCAGTCAATGTACCCTTGAGCTACCTCCATCCATTGCAAATCATGAATACTACCATCATAAACACAGATGTGCAAATATCCCTTCGTGTCCCCGCTCTCAGCTCTTTCAAGTATATACCCAATAACAGGGTTACAGGCCCATAGGACAATCCCAAATTTAGCTTCCTCTGGAAACACCACACTGCCCTCATTGTGGGCTGCACCATTCTCTTCCCCACCAATGGTGAATAGAAACATGCCTCTCTTCACATTTTTCCAGCACTTGTATACATCTGTTTATTTTTTAAACAATTTTATTCACACACAGTAATTCTGTCCTAAGTGAAGAATCAACGGTTCCCAGCATATCACATAGTTATACACTCACCAACACAATCTATATGAGGACACTTCCATTTCTTCTGCAAAGAAAGAGGAAGAGGATAAAAAGAAAAAAAGGAAAAAATAGATGAATAAAAAGGCAAAAATAAAATAAAAAGGTTAGACAACATCACTGCCAAGAATCTCATACCCGTCCCTCATATACCCCCTTCTAGACATTTATCTTTGGTATACTGCCTTTGTTACAATTAATGGAAGCATATCACAATGTTGTTAACTATACTCCAGTTTGCATTGATTGTATTATTCCACAATACCATTCCACTTTCAACACCTTGCAAAGTTGACATTCATTTGTTCTCCCCTTGTAAAAACATTTTTCCATTTGTACATTTAATCACCATCATTGACCACTCTAGGTTTTGCTAAATTATAGTGGCATTATTCATTATTGCTAAGAGATGGAAACAGCCTAAATGTCCACCAATGGATGAGTGGATAAACAAACTGTGGTACATACTTATGATGGAATATTATATGTTTGTAAGACAGGACAAATTCACAGAGCATATAACAATGTGGATGAAACTTGGGGACATTATGTTGAGTGAAATTAGCCAGAAATAAAAGGACAAATACTGTATGATCTCACTAATATGAACTAACACTAATGAGAAAACTTGGAAAGTTAAAGCTGAAAACACAGGTTTTCAAGAGATAGAAAGAGGGCAGAGATCTGCTGAAAGCAGTGAGTAAAGCCATCCATTACATACAGGGGATGCTAGATAAGACCATGCACAGATTACTTAGCAGAAATCATGAGGCTAGAAGGCAGTGGTACAATATATTCAACATACTGAAAGAGAAAAACTGCCAACCAGAAGTCTATATCCAGCAACACTGTCCTTCAAAAATGAGGGATAATTTAAAATATTTTCATACAAGCTGATGCAGAGAGTTTGTGAACAAGAGACCTGTCCTATAAGAAATACTGAAGGGAGCATGACAGATAGATAGGAAAACACAGGAAAGAGATGTTGGGGAAGTGTGCAGAATTGAAGACTATCAGTAAGGGTAAAAGAGAGAGAGAGAGAAAAGTCCCTAATAGGAACCAACATTAATGAGTGAACTTTGAAATATAAAGATGAGAACAAAAGCTATCAGGAAATAGAAAAAGGGTAGAGATTGGACATTTGATGGTGAAGGATTAAAGAATGTTCAACAGCATTGATTGTAGAGATCCAGAATTGGCGAGCACAATACTACCTCATGATAGCACAATATTGTAAGTACACTGAACAAAGCGGGGTTTGATTATGATCGAAATAGGAAGGCTAGGGGCATGTATGACACCAGAAATAGGTTGAAAGAGGAAATCTAGGGGCATGTATGACAACAGAGGTAAAGATAGAATATAGGCACTTGGACTGTATACCTTAGCAAAATCTAGAGTTGACAGTGATGGTGATTAAATGTACAAATATAAGAATGTTCTTGCATGAAGGAGAACAAATTAATGTCAACATTGCAAGGTGTTGAAAATGGCATGGTATATGAAAAAATACAATCAGTGCAAATTAGAGTGTATAGTAAAAAGTAACATTGTAATATACTTCCATGAACTGTAACAAAGGCAATATACCAAAGCTAAATTCCTATAAGTGTGGGATAAAAGGGAAGGATATGGGATTCTTGGTGTTATAGATGTCCCTCATTTTTATTTTATTTTTTCTTCATTTTCTTCTCTTCTTTCTTTGTAGAAGAAATGGAAATGCCTTCATATATATTGTGGTGGTGAATGCATAAATATCTGATTATACCAGAGACAACTTTTTACTTAGGATGGATTTTGTGGTGTGTGAATAAAACTGTTTAAAAAATAAACAGATAGGGACAAATGCTGGAAAAAATGTGGAGAGGGAAGTAGAATGGTGCAGCCCATCTGGAGGGCAGTAGTGTGGTTTTTCCACATGAGGATAAGTATGGGATTGCCATATGATCCTGCAACCCCATTATTAGTTCTATATCGGGAAGAAATGGATGCAGGGATGTGAATGTACATTTGTACACCGGTGTTTATGGGGTCACTATTCATGGATGGCAATGGAGTAAGGTGGTCTAATGGTACATCAACTGTGAATGGAAGGGTGAACTGCGGTGTAGATATACATTGGGATACTGAGCAACATTAACAAGGAATGAACTTGTGAGTGATGCAACTAGTTGAATGAAATTTGAGGAAAGTATGTTGTGTGAAATAAACAAGAAATGGAAAGACAAATGCTACAATTATTCACTGATTTGGACTAAATATAATTTGCAAACACTGAAAATTGAATTTGAGAGCATAGGTTATCAGGAGAAGACTTATTGTAAAGGTTCCTAGAATGTTAGCTCTAACAGCAGTTGTATCTATATCTGGGTTGTGAGGGTTATTTCCAATTTCTGATATGCTGAACTCTTTGTGTATAACCTGGTCAGTTCCTGAACTTCAGATATCTGTGTGATATCTGAGACTCAGAACTAGAGTTCTGTAGCTAAGAAAGTCAACATTTTTCCATACAGCAACTGTTCAAAAAGCTTAAAAAGTGACCAGAATTCAAGTATAGTTATGAATGAAGCTAATCTGGTTGGGACTAAGATAAATCAGACTAAAAGGTAAAGGACAATATTAGTGTGTTTTAAAACTTCAACTTCTTAACTCTATCCCTGAATTGTAAGGCCTATCTCTAAACTTTAAGATGCTGATCCCCTAGCGTATGTTGTCACAAACATTGGGACTGGCAGTTTGATGTGCTGAGCCCTCAAGCATGGGACTTGCCCTTAGGAAGCTCATTACCACAAAGGAAAGTCTAAAGCTCTATGTTATGGTGCCTAGGAGTCTCCCCTTGAGTACCTCTTTGTTGCTCAGATGTGGCCCTCTCTCTCTCTAACTGAGCCATCTTGACAGGTGAACTCGCTGCCCTCCCCCCTACGAGGGACCCAACTCCCAGGGGTGTAAATCTCCCTGGCAATGCAGAGTATGACTCCCGGGGATGAATGTGGACCCGGCATCGTGGGACTGAGAGTATCTTCTTGACCAAAAGGGGGATGCAAAATGAGACAAAACAGTTTCAGTGGCTGAGAGATTCCAAATGGAGTCGAGAGGTCACTCTGGTGGACATTCTTATGCACTATATAGATAACACCTCTTAGGCTTTAATGTATTGGAATAGCTAGAAGTAAATACCTGAAACTACCAAACTCCAACCCAGCACTCTGGACTCCTGAAGACAATTACATAATAATGTAGATTACAAGGGGTGACAGCGTGATTGTGAAGACCTTGTGGATCACACCCCCTTTATCTAGTATATGGATGAGTGGAGGAATGGGGATAAAAACTAAAGGACAAATGGGGTGGGATGGGGGGATGATTTGGGTGTTTTTTTCACTTTTATTTTTTATTCTTGTTCTGGTTCTTTCTGATGTAAGGAAAATGTTCAGAGATAGACTGTGGTGATGAACGCATAACTATGTTATCATACTGTGGACAGTGGATTGTATATCATGGATGATTGTATGCTGTGTGAATGTATTTCAATAAAACTGAATTAAAAAAAAAAACAAAAAAAAAACTTCAACTTCTGTGTGAGACCAAAGAAGAGATGTTTGGTGCAAAATCTATATTTTCTTTAGCACACTATCTAATTTAACTTGTATGGTAAGTTTATTTACCAATCATAATTACATGGAACTTGTATCTGGAGTTACACCTTGTTGGTTTGTACAGGTTATTGTTATTCTCTGAAACATCCCAGAGTAATTTGGGCAGAGAATAAAAAAGTATTTGCAAAGCCCCCTTGAGGAACTTGGGAAAAATGTGAAATATGAAACTTCCCTACCTAGGGAATCCCTTATATTCTCACAAGCATTGGAGACTACCAATTTAACAGGTCAAAACCTAGATCTTGGGGTTTGCCCTTATGAATTTCCTGCAAAGGAGAAGCTAAGCCTACTTTATGCCTATGTGTCACCCCCAGATAACCTCTTCTTTTGCTCAGATGTGGCCTCTCTCTCTCTAAGCCAACTCTGCAGGTAAACTAACTGCTGCTCCCCCAACATTGGACATGACTCTGAGGGGTGTAACTCTCCCTGGTAACATGGGACATGACTCCTAGGGATGAACCTGGTCCTGACTTCATCAGATTGAGAAATCATTGGACAAAAATGGGGAGGATAAATAGGTGTTCTTTTTTATTTTTATTTTTATTCTTATTCTTATCTTTTTTGGAGTAATTTATAAGTTCAAAAATTTATTGTGGTGATGAATGTGCAACTATAGGATGATACCATGAACCACTGATTGTAAACTTCGGATGATTATCTGGTATGTAAATATATCTCAATATAATTTCATTAAAATAATATATCAAAGAAGCCTAAAACAAATGCAATGATCAAAATATATAACTGCCCTCCTTTTATCAAGTGTTTACAAATACAGTCTTCATGATCTGAGCAAATCAGTTTTAGATTTTTTATAGTGTTCATCTAACTTAACATGACATTCATTTGGCTGTTGAATTTCTAACAAGATAGCATTTTAGACCAGATTCTCTTTCCATATTTTCTCACAGCAATTCAAAGATTCTTCTTTTCTTCTCAAAGCCATGCCTATTTTTTTTCTAGAAAACTGCTTTTCAGTAGTTACTGGCCAATAGTTTAAAATATGTTTATGGATAAACTCTTAAATTAAAAGGCACAGAAGGAAAACTATATATAAAAGATTGATCTAACTATATGTTTTTAAAAAGGGATTTGCCTTGGAACAAAAGACACAAATAGGTTGAAAGTGAAATGATAGAAAATTATATTCCATGCAAATAACAACCAAAGAAGATTTGGGGTAGTCATACTAATACAAGACAGAATAGACTTTAAGTCAAAAGCTGTTATAAAAGGCAAAGAAGAACACTATTAATAAAAGGGGCAAAACCCAGAAGGTATAACAATAATAAATAGTTATGTGCCTAATCATGTTGCCACAAAATACATGAGGCAAACATTGGCCACACTGAAGGGAGAAATAGACACCTCAACAGAAATAGTTGGAAACTTCCATATACCACTCTCATCAATAGATTCAAAATCTAGACAAAAGATTAGTAAAGAAAAAGAAAACTTGAAAAATATGACAAGAGAACTATACCTAACAATATATACAGAATATTGCACCCCCAAGCAGAAGAATCTAGTTTTCTAAAGTCCTTATGGATCATTCTCTTGGATACACCAAATTTTGGGTCACAATAAAAGTCTCAATAAGTTTAAAATGACTGAAATTATACAAAACATTTTTTCTGACCATATGGGATAAATCTGGAAATAAAGACAGAGAACTGGAAAATCCACGAATATATTCAACTTAAACAACCACTCTTAATCAGTATGTCAAAAAAGAAATTGCAAGAGAATTCAGTATATATCTCGAGATGAATTAAAATTAAAACACAAAGTATCAAAACTTCAGAGATGCAGCAAAGGCTGTTCTGAGATGGAAATTCATGGCTCTAAATACCTACATTAAAAAAGAAAAAAAGAGCTAAAATCAAAGAACTTATTGAACACCTGAAGGAACTAGAATAAGAACAGCAAAATAACCCCAAATCAAAAAGAAGGAAGAAATAACAAAGGGTAGAACAAAAATGAAAGAAATTGAGAATAATAATAAAAAATAATCATAGAGGGTATCAAGAAAGCCAAAAGTTGGTTCTACAAGATCATTAAAATTGAAAAGCCTTTAGCTAGACTGACAAATAGAGAAAATGCAAATAAATAAAACAAGAAATGAGAGGGGGGACATTACCATTGGCACCACAGAAATAAAAAAGGTCATAAGAGGATACTATGAACAACTATGCAAACAAATTAGGCAACTCAGATGTAATGTATAATTTCCTAAAAACACATGAACAATGAACCCAGACTCTAGAAGAAACAGAAGCCCTCAACAGGCCAATTACAAGGAAAAAGACTTAATCAGTTATCCAAACACCCCAACAAAGAGAAGTCCAGGATCAGTTCACTTGATAGGTGAATTCTACAATCATTCAAGAATAATTAATAAGAACCCACCTCAAACTCTTTAAAAAATTGAAGAGGAAGGAACACTACCTAAACTCATTGTATAAAGCCAATATCACCATAGTTCCAAAGGCAGATAAAAATACTACAAAAAAAGAAAATTACAGACCAATGTCTCTAATGAATATAGATGAAAAATACTCAACAAAATACTTGCAAATTCAATCCAATAACACAATAAAACAATGAAATTCCATGATGAAGTGGGCTTTACACCAGGTATGGAACAGTAGTCCAACACAAGAAAAATAATGTAATATACAACATTAACAAATTGAATAGTGAAAACACATGATCATATAGATTGATGCTGAAATGGCATTTGATAAAATCCAGCATCCTTTCTTGATAAAAATGCTTCAAAATGTAGGATTAGAAGTAATAATTTTCAACCTGATAAAGGGCATATATCAAAAACCCACAGCTAACATCATATTCAATGGGTAAAGACTAAAAGTTCTCCCTCTAAAATCAGGAATAAGACAGGAGTGCCCACTGTCACCATTGTTACTCAACACTGTGCTAGAACTTCCCACTAGAGCAATTAGATAAGGGAAATAAAGTCATCCAAATAGAAAGGAGGAAGTAAAACTTTCAGTATTTGCAGAAGACATGATGCTATATTTAGAAAGCACCAAAAAAAATCTACAACAAAGCTACTAGAGCAATGAATGATTTCTACACAGTGTTGGGATACAAGATCAATATGCAAAAGTCAGTACTGTTTCTCTACACTAATAATGAGCAAACTCAGGAGGAAACCAAGAAAATTTCCAGTTACAAATGCTTTTAAAAGAATCAAATATCTAGAAATGTTTAACCAAGGATGTAAAGGACCTGTACACAGAAAATTACAAAACATTGCTCAAAGTAGTCAGAGAAGACCTATATAAATGGAAAGACATTATGTATTCATGGATTGGAAGACAAAATATCATTCTGATGTCAAATCAAATCTACCCCAAATGATTTACAGATTCAATGCAATCCCAATCAAAACTCCCAAGAGCCTACATTGAAGAAATGGAAATGCCAGTTACAATTTTATTTGGAAGGGTAAGGGGCCCAGAATAGCCAAAAACATCATGAAAAAGAACAAAATTAGAGGTCTCACACTTACTGAATTAAAAGCATATTAGCTTTTGGATTGGAGCCTTGATGGTGTGGGTGTTGCCAACAAGAAAGAAACCAGGGGAAAGTCTGGGAAACTCACAACCAGAGGATGTGGAGTGAGAATTTATAAAGTTATGGTGGAATTGCAGAAGAAGGGATTTTTGTATGAGAGAGGAATTGTGGGTCATGTGGAACCTCATGGGAATGAAGTTTAGGGATCAGAGACACTCGACCTGGCATATTTCTGAAAATAGAAATTAAAAAGAGAAGAAGATGCAAGCCAGCCCATCCATATCCCAACTGAAAGCAGTGACACCAACTGGGACACCTGCTTCCATCTATCACATCAAACCAAGAGCCCAGCACACCAACAAACATACAAATTGTATCCCTGTGGAGGAGTGAAGAAGACACTAAAACCAAGGAGGAGAACCCCATAGACACTCTTCCCAAAGAGAAGTTAGCCCAATCCCAGAGGAAACAGCTGAGCTCAGTAAGGAAAAAATAATTATGCCAGATAGAAGGGAGAAGATGGTGGCATAGAGAGGAGTGGAAATTAGTTAGTCCCCCCAGAGCAACTAATTAAAAAAACCAGGAACAGCTAGTAAAAGATCTGGAATAACTGCTGGGAAACAACCGCTACTGTTCATACATCATGCAACAATCTGGAATGCAAGAAATGCCTGAGATCACAGTATAAAATCTGTAAGTAAAAACTGTGGACCTGAGCTGAGAGCCCTCTCACTCATGGCAGCCTGAATTGCAATGCCTCATGGTGCTAGAGAACAACACTCTCTGAACAAGCTAATATACCTCAGCCCAGCTCCAACTGGGGTTTTAATGTTAACCGCTCAATACAAACTACAAATCCCCAACAAGCAGACAGAGGCTTTTGGTGATGACTGACCTTGGAGAGCCAGGGGATGTATCTGTCTTGGGTTGGGGAGCCCAAAGGATCGGGTGCTATCTCTGTCCAATGGGTAAATCTGGGGGCTTTCTTTTGTTCCTTTCTCTCTCTCTCAATCTGAGCAGCTCAGTGGAGAAAGCCTCAGTCATTTTCAGCCACTGTGCTCTGCAGTAGAGAAAGCCTTAGCCATTTTAAACTCACAGCACTCTGACCCAGACAAGGGTGGAGATAGAAGAGTCAGAGAAACAAAGAATCTATTTATATGCAAATGACCTCTTTCTAGGGGGCATAGCTTCCCAAGAGGAAAGAGGTGAGGCCCAGCTCTACCACCTGCCTTACATTCAGAACCAGACCCCAGAGCCTGGGGAAAACAGCCATGGGCCACACCTTCTTACACCAGTCTGGGGTGACAGGCTGACAGGTGCCACCTGCTGGGCAGAAAAGCACAGGGTGTGACAATCCTCTAAGAAAAACCATCAGGGAAATCGGATACTGAATATTTCCTCCTTCTGTGACCTGAGCCTGTTCTCACCTGGGGAAACCTGATAGAGGTGGCCTAGGAGATCAGATGCCTAGACAACAGAAAACTACAACCTACGTTAAGAAAGCTGAAGTGATGGCCCAGTCAAAGGGACAAACTTACACTTCAGCTGAGACACAGGAATTTAAACAAGGAATGCTAAATCAATTCAAATAGTTTAGAGAAGATATGGCAAATGAGATAAAGGCTATAAAGAAAACACTGGGTGTACATAAGGCAGAAATCAAAAATTCGAAAAAACAATTGGTAGAATCTATGGAAATGAAAGGCACAACACAAGAGACAAAAGACACAATGGAAACATAAAATAGCAGATCTCAAGAGGCAGTAAAAAACACTCAGGAACTGGAGAACAAGGCATCTGAAAGCCTACACACGAAAGGACAGATAGAGAAAAGAATGGAAAAATATGAGCGATGTCTCCAGGAACTTAAGGACAAAATGAAGCACAGGAATGTATGTATCATTGGTGTCCCAGAAGGAGAAGAGAAGGGAAAAGGGGCAGAAGCAATAATAGAGGAAATAATCAATGAAAATTTCCCATCTCTTATGAAAGACATAAAATTACAGATCCAAGAAGAGCAGTGTACTCCAAACAGAATAGTTGTGAATAGGCCTATGCCAAGACACTTAATAAGCAGATTATCAAGCATCAAAGATAAAGAGAGAATCCTGAAAGCAGCAAGAGAAAAGTGATCCATCACATACAAAGGAAGCTTAGTAAGACTATGTGCGGATTTCTCAGCAGAAACTATGGAGGCAAGAAGAAAGTGGTGCGATGTATTTAAGATACTGAAAGAGAAAAACTGCCAACCAAGAATTCTATATCTGGAAAAACTGTCCTTCAAAAATGAGTGAGAGTTTAAAATATTTTCAGAACCCTATATCTGGCAAAACTGTTCTTCAAATATGAGGGAGAGTTCAAAGTATTCTCTGACAAACAGACAATGAGAGAGTTTGTGAACAAGATACCTGATCTACAGGAAACACTAAAGGGAGCACTACAGACAGATAGGAAAAGACAGGAGTGAGAGGTTTGGAGCACAATCTTGGGTGATGGTAGCACAGCAATGTAAGTACACTGAACAAAGATAACTATGAATACGGTTGAGAGGGGAAGGTTAGGAGCATGTGGGACACCAGAAGAAAAGACGAAAGATGAAGACTGGGACTGTATAACTCAGTGAAACCTAGAATTTTCAACAATTGTGATAAAATGTACAAATATGTTTTTTCATGAGGGAGAACAAATGAACGTCAACCTTGCAAGGTGTTAAAAATAGGGAGGTATTGGGGGAAAAATACAATCAATGTAAACTAGACTATAATTAACAGAATCATTGTATTATGCTTCCTTTAATGTACCAAAGGTGATATACCAAGGTAATGCAGGTAAGAGGAGGGCAGAGGGGAGGGATGTGAGACTTGCCATTGGTGGTGTTGTCTGATTCTTTTTCTACTTTGATCTAAGGTTATCTTTCCTTTTGCTGCTTCCTAGTTGTCATGTTTCTCTCTCTCTCTCTCTCTCTCTCTCTCTCTCTCTCTCTCTCTCTCTCTCTCTCTCTCTCTCTCTCTCTCTTTTCCTTTTGCCTCTCTAACTTCTTTGACTCTTCCTTCTGCTTTGTGTGATGAAAAGAGCAATTTGCACAATATTTTGAAGGTGTGTTGACATACTTCCCTTACTCTCACAAGTCTGTCCTGCAGTAACAGACACACAGAGATACCAGTGTTTTCCAGCTTGTCCTTTGTCTTCCCTGCCTGTTTCTGGCTCTTTCTAATTGTTGTCCTTGTGCAATAACAGAAGCCCCAAGCTGACTACCAGATCCCTGATGGACACCCATGGCAGAAACAACAGAGTGCATGGTTTACCCACTTATTAATCTTAAAATATTCCAACTCTGTCATTGAAGATGGGCTAAGGTATGACATACTAACCAGCAACCCCTCAAATCTCAAAGGGTTCAAAGAACAAAGATTTATTTCCCTAATGAGATATGTCCATCTGAGATTAGCTGATGGGTCTGTTCAGATCATCTTTGCTGCATGACCGAGACTGAGAGAACAGCTACCATCTGGAAATTTTCCCATCACTGCAACAAAGCTCAGAAGAAGGGTTTCACATCAACAGTCAAAGCCGAAATTACCATGGGATTAAGAGGGCTGAGGTAATTCTGATAGTATTATACTGCATATATTGTAGCTATAATTTCAGTCTTTTATTTCACTCACAAAATATATCCTTTCATCTTGACTTCTATTTGTAGGCTAGTCTCCACATCTTCAACCACAGTTAGGTCCTTTATTTTTGTTTGATTGAGACTATCTAACTAGCATTCTGAGATCACATTCTTTTCTTCATGATCTAAGGTAAAGAGGTCACTATTCTGTTTGTAGTTAATTCCAGGGAAACTCACAGATTAGGCTCCTGGGCTCAATACCTGCCTTAGATGACCACAGATGAGGTCAGGTGTAGTGGAGCATTTGGGGATATCACAGTGGAAAAACAGACCCAGCAAGAACAGTTCACTAAAAGAAAATGTGGTGTCATCCCCAAAACAGGAGTTCTAGGAAAGCGTGCAGTAAATAACAAAAGAATGCTACTATACAAAAAATTAAAGAGCAGTAAAAGGATCCTCCATAATTCAGAATTTCTCATGTAAATTAATTCTGCTGTGTATTGAATTCAGTGATTTCTATAGCCTATCTATTCTTAAAACATAATAACAAAAGTAATATTGCTGCCTAAATAATTTTTATTCCTTAATAATTGTAATCTGTATAATTAAATACCAGTCTTTATACTCTATTATGTACAGAAATAATTGTATGATGAAATTAAAATCTTTATTTATATTTATTCAGTTGAAATGTTATTGTAAATAAAAATTATTGGTTGAATAGTTTTAGGCTGAAGGAATATATTTTTGTGTGTTATTTCACAAGCCAGAAAATAATATTGAATGATTGTGCAGAAGTTGGTTATACATGCCAGTTTTTTATGAAAACACTGTGAACTTACAGATATCTGCATCCAAAGTATATTTAAATCAGGATAAATATATTAAAAGAATGGTAAAAAAAAAAGGCAAAATTAAATGTAACACAAATAAAAAAATTGATTCTGATGGAATATATGAACATTAATTTCACACAGTAAAACTTATGTTAAGATTAAATAAATCACAAATCAAATCAATTCAAAATAAACCACAGATAACATAAATATATATTACATGTATTATTAACTTGTCAAAAATTATACAAATACAATAGATACAGTGAGATGAAAAGATTGGTGGTTTCAATTTGAGCAGAGACCCCTTACAAGTATCTTCTTCAATGCTGCTAAAACATCCTTGTTCCTAAGGCTATAAATAAAGGGATTCAACATAGGGGTGATGATTGTAAAGAACACTGACACAGCCTTGTCCCGATCGGGGCTGTGTGAGGAGCCAGGAGTCATGTAGGTGAAGATGGCCGGGCCATAAAAGAGCCCCACGACCATCAGGTGGGAGGAGCAGGTGGTCAGCGCTTTGTTCCTCCCCTTGGGGGAATTCATGCGGAGGACAGTGAAGAAGATGAGGGAGTAGGAGGAAAAGATGATGATGAGAGGAATAAGGAGTAGCACGGTGCCTGCCACAAGTAATGTTGACTTGTTTGCAGAAGTATCCTCACAGGAGGAACTCAGGATGGCCATGACTTCACAGAAGAAATGTTCTATCTCCTTGGGGCCACACCTGGGTAAGTGCATGGTGTATGCAGTCTGGACTAGAGCATCTAGGGCTCCCCCAGCCCAGGACCCCATGACCATCACCAGGCAGACCCTCTGGTTCATGATGACTGGGTATCTCAGTGGGCGGCAGACGGCCACAGAGGGGTCACAGCACATGAGAGTGAGGAGAATGCTCTCGGCTGCCCCCAGCATCTGATAGAAAAACATCTGTGTCCCACAGGCTGCGTTTGAGATGCTTTTCTTCCCTGAGAGAAAGCCAGTGGCCATCTTGGGGACAGTGGTGGAGATGAGGAGCAAGTCGATGAGGGACAGCTGTCTGAGCAGGAAGTACATGGGCGTGTGGAGCCGGGAATCCACCAGGATGAGGAGAATCAGGGTGGAATTCCCCGTGAGGGCAGCGACATAGACGAGGATGATGACACCAATGAGGACGTCAGCGTGTTTCATGCCGGGGAAGAGTCCCAGGAGAACAAAATCCATCCCTGTTGTCTCATTCTTTCCCATCATCAATTAAATCCAACTTCTTGAACTGAAGGGAAATAGGTACATTTTAGAATGTACCATTAATGAGGTATATAAAGAAAAAATTTAACAAATGAAATTGTGTTCAAAACTTCACTACAAGAACATCATTTCAGTGCACTATTAAAGCATTTTCAAATGTAATGATGGAAGTAAACTTCATAAAGTATATTCACATATTTGCTCCAGGGTGGAAATCTTCACAAACATACATATTGTAAGAGATGTTATGTTAACTATTTATAAATCTTATGATATTAGTTACATTTATAGCTAACCCACATTATGCACTGAAAATGAGGGTGTATGTCTATTCCTGATTGCACTTTGAACAGTCTTTTTTTTCCTCTCAACTACTTCTTTGCTTGGAACACAAAGATACTCTGCATTCCTCAGTCTCCTTTCCAGTTATCTGTGCTCATATCATTGAATTCTATAGGAAGCCACTTTAGGGGAAGTGTTTCTGTCCCACGACAGGCAACTTTGGAAGATGAGTGTGGAAGATCGAGGTCACCAATGCGGACGGAGTGTACGTATCCGGCTCAATAGCAAGGAAACCCCTGCATTAGATTGTTGATTTAAATTTTTCATGTGGCTAAACCACTGAATTGTGGTTTTGTTTTTTATTATAGCAGCTAGTATGAGCTGAATACTACATGTATGCATGAGAATATATTTTTACCCTGAAAATGAGTGCATGCGTGTTTATGGGTGATGTGGGCACAGGAATTATTTTATCTTATAATCTAACAATATGAGTTCCTTCACTCCATCTTTATCACTAATGCCACTTTTTATCCCAAATTCCTTATGGCTTAAGTAGACTTTTATCTGCTTTCCATATTTAGCATTCATTTATCCCCTAAATTCCAGAATCTGCTGGATTTCCTAAATTTGATGTTCCTAGAACTCTTCTTTACTCTCTTCACTGGCCTAAAAAGCTCATCCATGGTATGTTTGCAAAATCTTGGCTAGATTGATCCCTGCTAATGCAGTCTACATCTACGTCTCCTGTGAACATGACTTGAGGCTCCACAGGAGAATGTGGAGGGCATCACACCTATTCAAACATGTGAGTGACACAAAGATTCACCCTTAGGAACATGGTGCTGATTTATAAACAAAGAATTAAACATAGCCTCTATCCTGGCCTACTGTATGAGAAAGGGGAAGACATTTCAGAAACTGAGTTACAGAATTCAGTACATTAAATGAACAATCATTATTTAATTGCTGTTCTATAAAAGGAAAAGTTTGCCATATCTCCTGTTATCTTATAATCATATCCATTTTCCTGTTAACTTAAAACATATTTCTACTGGGTTATATTTATTCTTGTGAAAATTCTATATTATGAAGACAATGTAAAGCTTCTGAAACTAGATAGTGGTGATGGTTGTACAACATTTTGAATTGCTTAATGCCAATGAATTGTACACTTTGCAGTGGTTAAAATAGTAAATTTCATGTTATGGATATTTTATCACCATAAATACGAATAAAAAACTAAGTCTAGCATGCAGAAAGAGTCATTGCTCTTCTGCCAATTATTATTTGTATTTTTCATAAATCTTTGTGTGGGTACAACAACATGTTTTAGCTTAAAAAAAAGCATCCTACCTCTGCCATGTTACTGTCCCAGTTCTCTTTCAAACAACAGCTAAGAATTTAATCATTTTGTTGAAATAAAATGTATTTTTGTAGTTAATTACTATTAGTCCATATTGCAATTTCTACTGCTTGTTCCTACTATGTTATAAACTACACTGAGATGAATATCATTTAGTGAATTACTAATGCTTTTGTGCTATGAGTATGTTTTTCTGAAGTTAGAATTAAATTCTTTTTACTAATTCATTTTTCACCTTATGATGGGGTCCTACAGATGACTATTGCTTTCAGAGAGGCTGTGAGGATTTGGGTCAGATATCCGATATGTGAAAATACAGCATTTCTTACAGGAGGTTACAACAGGTGTTCTAGGCTTTGGGGAATGCCTGAAAATGTTGATTACTGTTCTCCAGTCAACTGAGGCCTGATGGGACTGGCTGTGTGTATAGCAGAGACGAAAGAGGCAGGTCTGTAGCTCCATTGGGCAGCCTTCTTTAACCTCACAGTCCCTCCATTCAGCATCTCAGATGCTGTGTGATCATAACCTCATGGTGATGCTTCAAATCACATTCAGAAACAGCTTTGGATTTTCCGTAAATATTCCAAATTGAAAACGAATGTTTCCACCTCAGTTTTCTCTTTGGTAGTGATTATAAGTCCTCACATCTAATACTTTCAAAGTGAACTCAAAGCTCCCCCATTACACTATTGCCCCCCCTTTGCCATTTTGAAAAGGTTTGAATTCAAATACGTGGATTCACTGACAAAAGGATCTCACAAATAACAATAGCATGGTGATTTGTTCATGATTAGTTTTGTGCAAGCCCATCAACTTCATGATTCAATGCTTAATAAATTATTTCAACCATACGGCTCTCAAGACATAAGGTCTTCATAGATAAGTGAGCCTAGAGTGGGTTTTCCAGTTACAATACTGCATTATCCCTGAACACACCAAGAATTTAAGTCACTTTTCTCATCTTTAAATAGAAAGGGCGTCATGGAAATCTCTTGCCTGTTGCAAAATATGTGCCCAGCATTAAATGACAAAATATATGAAAATAAACAATACAGATTTAACTGTCAGTGAGTTATTGGTAAATGTCTGTTATATTAAGCAAATAATGTACACTCATATTAGTTCTTTTATTGGTGAAGTTGTCTGAATTAAACTTAACACTTCCCAGGGTTTCACATGAGGGAGCATTGCATTTTCATGTTCCTCATAATGAAATAATGTCCAGTCTTGGTTAGTTTCACACCGATGGCAATTCACTGCCTGCCAGCAAGGCTTAAGGAACACGTTCTGGCTTGTTTTTCTAGTTATCCCAGGCCTCAAATAGCAATTGAATGTGTCTGAGTATGATCTTCCAAAATGAAAACCATGGCATTATTTAAATAAGGGCTGGGAACCTACGGACCATATCCTAAGGGATTTCTAATAGGAAGATATCCTATGGGAAAGTTTTGTCTCTCAATTTAAATAGATCTACCAGGCACCTTTTTTCTTTTTTAAAGTAGAAATGTTCTTAAGCAAAGTAGATTAAGAATTCCCCATTTCATCAGCAGATATTTGGGAAGTGTGAGGTCAGTTTTGTCTCCTCTGAAAATAATTTTTCTACCATTTTGTTTTTTTTCCTTATTCAATTAAGAATAAGAATACCCTAACTTTCCAGTAACTCTGAGTGGATCTTATTGTATATTTACTCTTCTAATATTTAGCACAGTGAGCTTATGTGATAAATCATTCCAAATTATACCATGACATTTAATGCTTATCATTTATTTCTTCCTCTTCCCTTAGAACTCTGAAATTTGAAACAACACACAACCACAGTCATACACTTAATCTCTGCTCCCTGCCTGCCCAATAGAAGGCTGTGCTCTCCTGCCACAAGCAGGAACCTTCCTTAACTGGCCTCAGCATGTCTCAATGATTCATTTCTAAATATTTACCTTTCTGTATTATAGAGCAAACACATCTTTCAACAGTCAGCAAATCTGTATGTGTGCCTTTATGCAGAAATATATAATCCTGGAATTCCCATTTCTACATAGCATACCTTTAAGTCCCAACTATAAAGGAGACACGATTCAATTTCCCTTCCTTCATCATGAGTTTCTCTATATCGTCAACATTGATTTTTCTCATTTGACTTTGTTGATCGGATGTTTTGTATTTTTTTTCCATTGAACTGAATGTTCATTTCAGAATTTCTGTAGCATAGAATATATGGCTCTTTTTAAATGAATAAATGAACAATTACTTTCATTTAAAATAAAATTTCTCCCCCAGGACATTCATGTGATAATACTCGTAAGTGTATTTAGGAATGGGATCAGTATACTTGTGGCATATACAGTTATATATACATGTGTTTAGCACAGAAAATTGTAAAGCCCTTGATTTTGATCACTCTTTCCTCTAGTCATCCCTCTTGAATTTTCATGTTTGCTTTCACACCTAGAGCAAATCCATCTGCTATTTTGATATTCTCTGATATTAACAGTGAAATTCCAATTTTTATTTGATTGCCTTTAACTTTCTTTCATGGCCCATTCTTTTTATTGTCAACAATTTTCATTTCTTTGGCTTTTCAGGTAACTTTGGTATATAGCACAGAGTTATGTTACTGTCTTAGACTCAGTCTGAGTGTGTTTCTTAATAATCAAATTGATCATATTTACAGTTATGATAATATTTATGTGCTTTCATGCTTCTATCATTTTATATTATCTTTTATGGCAACATTGCTAGTTTTTTTGTTTCCTAACATTTATACATGTCTTTTTTTTTTTGCTCACTAGCCCTCCTCTTTTTATATAGGAACCATTTTATCAGTTGTTTGTTTATATATTATATAGTAAACCTGTATTTTAAATATTTCAAATTTATGTTTGTCATCTAATTCCTACAATGAATGATAATAAAATTAAAATATTTACTTTTTCTTCTTTTCCTTCTGACAATTTTTCTCCTTCCATTGGCACACGTTGAGGATTTCCTCACAATTATATTAAGGAAATTCATTAAAGCACATAATTATTTACATATTATTATTAAGCAAAATGTAACTATTTAGAATAATTATAACAACTTTCTTGATCTGTAATTGAAATTATTGTAGTCGTTTATACTTAATTGTATCTATGATCTCTGGCAATATTTTTTATACTTGATCATCTCCATTTACATCTTATACATTTGATCCATCATTACTTGACAATATTTATTGGCAAACCTGTAGTTACTGTAAAACAAACTAAAATATGACTACTTATTGTCTTTAATCCATTTCTTCATAATCTATTGCTTGGTTTATTGAAAAAGTCTCCTAAATAATGTCCCTTCTTTTGTTGCTGATTTCACCCACAGTTAGCTCAGAACACACTCGTCAGAGTGATCCTTTCAAAATGTAAGTTGGATCCTATCCAGTGGCCCCACACAAACTGCACTTATCAAAATTTTGATGGGCTCTCCTTGCTAAACCAAATAGTTTCTTTTCAGCCTACATCTCATTTGACTTATTGGTACTATTTTCATAGATCGGCAATCTTTCCATTTGGAATACATTCTTACTTGTCTTTAAAGGATGTTGTCTTTTCCATAATTTCCTTAACACCCTTGACTGCTTTTTCTGTTTCTTTTGTTTCTTGCAGATCTTTTTTGACGCACTTTTTTCTCCTTAGCATTTAACACTATCTAAATTATGATGTATCTTACTTTTTATCTTGTTCCTTTCTGTCTTACACACCAGAATGCCAGCTTTATGATGGCAAGAATAATTGTAGAGATTGCTGAGCCAATAACTCTGGATGCCATCAACAGCCTGAGATAGAGAGTAGATTTGCAACACACACTTACTGAAAGAATGATGAATGGACCATTCTATCATATGTCAGTTGCCCTCAACACACACCTCTTGAATGAGTGAGTGATGAATAAATCCTATAATCATGACCTTGCAGTGAAACAGCGCCTTACCCACAGAGAGGGCCAAGTCTTTACAACGGTCCACTAAGCCCTGGGTCATGAGGTCTCAACCACCTCTGTGGCCTCGTTCTCCATGACTGCACCCTCTTCTCAGGCTGTTACAGCTGCACTGGCTCCCTCAGGTTCCTCCAGTGCACAGGCACTTCCCACCTTGAGGCTTTTCACCAGCCCTATCCTCCCAGAGCTATCTTCCTTCAGGCATCCTCAGGACGCACTTTACACCTCTCTCAGTTTCTGCTCAAATCTTATCTCCAACATTGAAGTTTTCCTGAAGATGCTTAATTTTAATGGGAAACAGCTAGCACTCAGGATCCCTTTCCCATCTTTACTTTTACTGATAGAGTGTATCAGCTCATATAAAGTATATGAACTAAACACATCCACAAAATCACATTTCTGACCTCAGTAAATGTTTATTCAATTAATAAATTCATAAATAGTGCCACTTACCAGCTTGTTATAATGGTTTTATTGTAACACAGTAATCGCTTCATTTTCTCTTTTCAAAAATAACTAAATACTTCAGAATATATTAATATGCATTTGGTTTATAGTTTGTGAGCCAGTCATGATATGTAATACAATGACCTTTATTCTATGTCATGGCTATCTTAATTAATGTTTTTAATGCCATTCACAAGAGTTTTCATCAGATATGATATGCAAATTTGAAAATTCTTTCCATTAAAAATGAACCAGTGATTAAGAGTAAGCTCATAACCAGAATTACTATATTTCTTTCATGTGAAAATTTTTTAGAACTGTTTTCTTCACAGACGTAATTAACCCGTGACCTTGACATGCTGCCATAACACACATATAACAATCGGTGGGCTGTAAATGCAACAGTTAGGTCAGGCAAAAGTGGCTTAGATCTGATAACATCTGTACCTGGTGTTGACTGGCTGCTTTCCCTCTCAGAAATTCCAGGATCATCTGGTTTCCCTTCTCAATGTTTTAGCTTTTCCTGGTGGCAGGTATGGAACACCTTCTATGGAAGTTATTGGCGTTTGTCAACATTGACCACGCTCAGTCCTGCCCAGACGTCATGGATGTCCATACATGTGTCCGACCTTCTTATCCACAGTGATTAGTACTGACTCACGGACTAGGATGAGAGCAGAGGAGGCCGACTGGGGAGACTGATGGGGTAGGTCTGCAGAGAACTGTGTCCCCAGACACTAATTAGATGGAATTTCTATATTTGTCACAATAACCCCTCCATACCAGATACATTAAATAATAAAGATAAGAATACTTCTCAGGCCATTTTTGAGAAATATTCCATGCTTCTGGATTTTCAGTCACAAGTCTTATACCAAACTCCCTTTGGACATCCAGAATTAGCAACTAGAGGTCAATATAACAAGTATTATACCACATTTTAGCAATTACTGTAGACTTACAGTAACTGAGTGAACTTATTAAAGCAGCAAATTACATGAGTATGGAGCATAATTTTTATATCATTCTTATAAAAACTAATTAGAGACCTAATATAGGGGTCAACAAATTTTTTCCTGTGAAGTTTCAGGAAGTTTGCACTGGTGCTCATGCCCCACCCCTTCTTGTGTCCTCATTTAGTGGTCTGTGTGAACTGCTGACTGAAGAAAAGAAATATGGGACGGGATCAGGGGTGTAATTGTATGAGTTGTGTATGAGAAACAAAAGTGAAAATTTGCTGCACCACATCCCAACTCAAGGGGGTCCTGGGAATCATGAGGGGGAAATTCTCTGCATGGACAGTGGTTTGCAGTGTCCTTGTCCACTTGTTTATTATGGAGAGAGAAATAGCATGAGGCCTAGGCTGTCGTGGGTACATACAGTTGATCAAGGCTCTGAACTGAGTTAGACTGGAAACACCCGAACAAGGATACTTGGGGAAAAGTCTTGTCGACCGACTCATGGAAGGACAAAGTACAGCTCATCGATATGAGCACTGACAAATACTCCAGATGTTTGTTTTCCTTCCCTTATTGAAGTTCCTCAGTCAGCACCATCATCTGTGTGCATTAATAGGAAACTGATTTACCAAAATTACATCCCCCATAAAACAGTATTGAATAAGGGATGAACAATGGTGACAAAAGGGCAATGCATGTCTCATGACCATAGAATCCCTCTCCTACTGTATGCCATATCACATGGAAACAGTTAGCTTACTGGGATGACTGGTCGGGTAACATGTACCTCAGAGACAGCATCTTTCATGTTTGGGGCAGTGTGTCCTCCAGGATGCTCTGAATGTGCTGAGTCAGCTCCTGGTTAATACACGTCCCCGACAGCAAGAATAAGGGAGTCTGGTGACCCTGAGGAATAATTATGGAATCACTTGTGCAGATTTTGCTCCCAGTCTCTACAGTATTAAGCTCTGTAGTTTACAGTCCTGTTTCCCAATTTTAGGGTTTCTAGTACAGGTTCCACTGAATGCTGTGACTGTTGCCTGGTCCCTTTGGGCTCCTCATCCCATACTGATGGATCAGCAGAGGGAGAATGCAACAATAATCTCAGGCCTGATGAAATTATGGCCTAGGTGATGGAATCCTTTTTGGAGGTTGAGGGGGAAGTTGGTGAAGATCAAGGAGGGTCATGGGGTCAGCTTACAACATCAGAGCTCTAATTACACTCCTTGCCCTCCCAGGTTAAGTCTTTGGTAGAGATTGTAACTGGACATCTTTTGGGAGATAGGGGTTCAGATTAGGCTTCATGGAGAGCAAGGGCTGATCTGACCAGTGCAGAGGGGACCTTACCGAGTGCACTGGATGATGTACCTCATACCCTGTAAGCCTCTTCTCTTAACCCAGCCATGGTGCAGGGGACTGTTCCCTGCAAGCTTCATTCAATTCACCCAAAAGGTATTTCATCACAAGTGTGCACTGCCCACCTTTCCTTTCCACTTCAGGTTTCTACAGAGCCACCTCAGTTCTGGGATCACACTCACCGTGCACACATGTACAGTTGTAATATGGAGGCAGGGAGTTAAATTCCTTGCAGAAAAATTTTGTTAGCAAAAGATGAGACCCTATGATAAATACTGTCCCTATGAATTATGGGGGAATTCTTAGAGGCATTCTGTTTGTTCCTTAGAAATTCTCATGTGATATCATTTTGTCCCTATTCTACTCTGCCCTATTCCTGTCTCCTAATACTTGGCCTCACCTTCAAATAAACTACCTGTGTATTTGTGCTTTAATCAGATCACCCTTGTAGAATAACCACACAAAGCTAACTGGCAATACAATGGAAACCAACACTTTATCAGAAATTCTCACACACATTCAAATAATTCAGCATCCAAATACAGAAATTGAGTCAGTCTACTTAGAGGAGTGGAATGCTTCTGACCACATACATTTATGAAAAGAGGCCTACAAAATTGTGGAATATCTTGACATTCATCAAGGTCTTAGACATATGGAAGGAAGAAGTGTTAAATTGGAAATAGTCATGTATAATTCTATACACTCACAAAAGTTTTCCAGCAAGGAAGGAACATCAATATTCCCACTACAATTCAGTTATCATTTGTGATAACCATTGTTACTAAATGATTTCAAGAGAGTATTTTCAGGAAAAAAAAACATAAAATAAAACAAAGTTAGTATACATGCCTTTGGATCTGAACCAAAGGATAAATTAGTAGTACTGATTAATATTCTTGATTCCAAAAAGAAATATCACCTGTGATGATATGGGGAAATACATGGGAATTTAAGTTCAAACCATAGAATTCCCATCTAACATCTTGTTCAACTTGGGAAGTAATAAACCTCCATCTTTAAGTATGGCTGATTTTTTTTAAATCATAACATGCAGAACAGAATATCTAGAATGAAATCTCTGTTGCTTGAGATGCTCTGCCAAAGTATCAAGTGACCAGAAAGAAGCAGATGTAATTGAAGAATGCATTGTAATTTTGCAAAAGTATAAAATCATAAATGTCTATTTTAAAAGTTAATTTAAATTCCATTCCATTACACTATTCCTATACCCTGTGATTTCATATTAATGGGCTGCTTTATGATCTATTTGAAGTAAATTTTACTAAAATGAGAGAATAGCTATTTATGACAATTGTCATTAGCAGATAAAAAATAGGTGCAGAATAAAATTAATCCTTTGGCCTAACTTTATGACTATTTGCTGCTAAGTAAATCAGGTAAATTGCTGCTTTTTTCATAGCTTATTGACATGAATCCATTACTAAATAAGTGACAGTATAAAAATGAACAAAGTAGTGGCTACATTTATTAAACATGGACAAAATTATATAAAGTCCAATTATATAATTAAAATATTTGATTAGTTTAATAATGATCACATAGCCAGATTAAAAAATTGATAAACAAAAAAATATATCCTAAGCCACAAATAAGTAACGTAATTGATGGCTATGAATTTTTACTGGAATTAGTAAGTAACCAGGGACTCTCAATGTTACAATCCTATTTAGAATTAGACTTTTCTCAGAACTTTCCTCAGAGCCTCTCTTACCTCCTTGTTCCTTAGGCTGTATATGAGGGGGTTCAGCATGGGGGTGAGGATGGTGTAGAAGACAGAGAGACCCTGCTCCTGCTCCGTGGTATGCAAGGATCTGGGATTCATGTAAATCAACATTCACTGGTTTCATCAAAATTGAGGAGGTTTAAATCATTATATATTCATATATTCATTCTGCTTCTTTCTCTTTTTTTCTGCTTCTGGGACTTCCATATTGCATATGTTGGTTTGCTTCATGATGTCCCACAGGTCCCTTTGGCCCTTTAACTATTTTTAATTCATTTTTTAAAATTTCTGCTCCTCAATATGAAAAACTTAAGCTATTTCATCTTCACTGTCATTGATTCTTTTTCTCTTGATGCTCAAATTGGCTATTGAAAACCACAAATATTTGTTTTTCTTCTGTTGTTAAATTTTAAGCTCCAGAATATCTGCTTGGTTACTATAAAAAATTCTCTCTTGAGGAAATTTGTACTTCTCTTCATGTAACATTTTCCTCAATTCCTTTGGTTCAGGTAACATGTTTTCATTTATCTTATTGCACATATTTAGGAGACTTGACTTAATGACTTTGTTTAGCAATTTGAATATCTAAGCTGATCAGGACTTTTCTCTGTGGCTTCATTCATTTGAATGAGACATATCTTACTGTTTAAGTGTGTACCTTGTAAAATTTCTTGTTGAAATCTGCATATTTGATTATTTCTGGTTTAGTCATGGAAGGTATATTCTCAAACGTCCCTAGAATGTGCTGTATTTTGTTTGTTCCAACCCATCTTAGCTCTAAGACCAAAGTACACACCAGGCACAGAATTGGACCCAGGTTTAATTGGGATGCACTGATAGGAGATGGTCCCATGGTTGTGGCCATTCATAAAGAGTGAGCTGTGCAACAGAAGACAGTGGGGAGTGCCAAGGGGGTGGCTTATAAAGGCTTAGGTTCACAGGGTGTGACAACAGAGCTTCAGCAGGACCTTGCAAGATTTGATTATTAACAATGATCAAGGGATGGGAGTTTTAATGTGTTGCTGATATATTCTTTACCCCCGAGGAGATTTGATGACCTTTAACATCCATCCTAGTCATGTAGGCAGCAGCATGACTTGCTATCAATATGGAGGAGTGGGGCCCTGGAGTCTCACAGTCCACCCCACACAGCAGACTATGTTGACCATGGGATAGACAACGCACCCATATTCCACAGCATCAGCATAAGGCACAGAAGAGCACTTGAAGTCCTTCACACCCAGAGAACAAACTCACAAACAGATGCCGCCATGGCCAAGAAAGGGAATTAAACCATTTAAGTTTTTCCAGACTTTTTGATGTGTGTTGAATTCTGCCAGGACAGCAGGGTCTTCAACCCAGTCCAATTTTCATGGTTCGCAGTCCAAAAAATGCTGGGAGCACCTGAATATGGCAAGTCCATGCAAAAACAATGGGATCCACCGTGTGCATGAGTTATTGCTGAAGTCCACTGTAGAAAGGTGTTTGCTAGGGTGCTACGGGCAAAAAGAAAGCTGTTTATGGGGAACAATAAGAGTTAATTACATGCTAGAGATCCATTGGTTGATAACAAGGTACCAGAGAGAGGAACACTTTGGGGAGGTTTTAAATACCAGATATTCTCCTCCTGCAAATTTTGATAGTTACATAAATTACAGAAGAAGGATGCATAAAGTTCCCATGTGAATAGGAGGCCCCAGATTCATGATAAAGATTTTAACAGGAATTTAGGTTTCATTACAATATTTTGGGTAACACCTACTCCTCAGTGACTTAGGATTGCTAACAAAGTGATGACTTCATGGGCCAGCACCAAGGCCAAAGGCCCTTATTTTTCCTGTTTTGCATGGTATAAGGCCCAGGCAACAACAAGTTCTCACCATTCCCCTCTTTGTGCTCTATAGTGAGTGGCCCTTTAGCTTGTAGCCTCAGTGCTTGCACTGGTCCCACCATTAACATCACAATGGGGGCCCCTGCAGCAGTCCATGGCATTGCATTCAGGTGAGGTAAGGCCTGATAGGGCTTTTAAGTCCAATTTTGTAGACTTGGTAGTCCACAGCTCATGCTTGGGTCATTTGTGCAATAAAATGGGGTCCCCGGTAACTGTCTATTTGTGTCAGTATGCCAAACAGAGTGCACACTTTTCATAAACAATGGATGGCAGTCCACCAGGGAAACTAACAAAATTCCTGTGGTCATATCCACAACAGTAAATGTCTACCTCACCCCCTCCAGGAGTGGAAGGGAACTGATGTAGTTCAAATGTTCTATCTGGTGTGGTAGCCTACAAGGTTGATGCAGAGAGCATGAAGGGCAATCTCTCCTGATGTCCACAAGCTTCTGGCAACAGTTAACATTTGTCATTTGCAGGCTTCCCATACATCTTTTCACAATTCTTGTCCACAGAGAGGGTGATCTATGATTGTCCTTTGTTCCTGCTTCCTGCTTGCGAGGCCTTTGTGTACAGTGCACAGCCCAAGTGCCAGTACAGACAGTTAGCCTGTCTCCTGGTTCATGCACTATGACCATCCTCACTGCTTTTAACCCGGCCCATTGACTGTTTTGTATAGCACCATTCTCCCACCATACAGTGTGTACTGGGTTTCACTGCCACAGCTGTGCATGTGGGAGGCTGCCCGCTATTGGACTGATCACTGTACCAAGAAGAATAGTACCCGTGACTTCTACAATAGGCATTTTCAACAGCTACCTCATGCCCAGCAACTTTAGCTATTGAATCCTCTATATAGGGC
Source organism: Choloepus didactylus (assembly GCF_015220235.1). NCBI lineage: Eukaryota > Metazoa > Chordata > Mammalia > Pilosa > Megalonychidae > Choloepus > Choloepus didactylus. The sequence continues at coordinate 3,575,442 of NC_051330.1, forward strand.
ACAAGTGTTAGAAGCACATTCATTTTTGCACTCAGAGGGCTGGTATTGACAATGCTCTGCTGTAGCAGGTAGGCTTTCCATTTGGTCAGTGTGCTCAGCTGGGCACTGCCAGAGTGTGGCTTAGAAACCATTTTGGTTATTCACCCCTGAATAGGAATGGCCATTTTTGAGGTGACTGGGCATCTTTGCATCAGTCCCTCCACTTGCAATAAGGCATTATATGCAGCATTCAATTGCTTTTCCAGGGGATGTATGTCACTTTTGTTCCTTTCCTTAATTGTGACTAAAAGCCAAGGGGCATTCATTTAGAATGTTGCATCTGCCTCAATCCCCACCCAAAGTCAATACCAGTGCTGGCTACATCCAATTCATAGGGCAGGACTTGCTCTATGCCCTCAGTGCTTACTCCTGTGCTATTTCCATTTTTGCATTCTCAAATGCAGACTTTAAGGAGGTATTCCATTCCCAGGGATGGCCATTTTAAATTTAAACATGCAAAGGTTTTTAATATGTTGGCTGAGGAAGAAAATTTTCCAATACTCCAACAACCCCAAGAAAATCATTAGTTGCTTTGGTGTTTTTGGTGCAAGGAAACAATGCACCTTATCAACTACAGCAGAAAGTATAGATATTGTTTTATTCAACCATATAACATGCAAGAATTTGACAGAATAGGAAGGGCCTTGTAGCTTGTTGCCATTGACTGTCTATCCCTTACTTACAAAGTGAGATAGCAATGAGCCTGAAGTGCCTTTTAAAACCAAAAGAGAGTTACAGGTTAACATGCCATTGTCAATGTAGTGAAATAGAGCTACAGCTGTGGGACTTTTTCACCCAGCCAAATCCTTTGCTGTGAGACCATGGCATATGATCAGGCTGTGTATACAGCCTTGGACCATGCAGTGAAAGTCTGTTATTGACCTCCACAGGAGAAAGCAAATGCAGGTTGCCTTGATTTTTCTAGGGACATACTAAAGAAAGCACTAGGAAGATTTAATACAAAATGATATTGACACAATTGGGGACTAATTTTCTGTAGTAAGCCAGTGATGTTCTGGACGGTGGCATACAATTGTGGTGATACATTGTTTTACTCCTGATAACCTACTGGTGCTAACACTTACTGCCAATTATTATAGGACCAGTAAATGGTTAATGCTACATGTCTTCTCTCATACTGGGGTCCCCAGCTATTGTTCACAATCAGGAATTTTGGCCTCCCTCCTTTCAAAAAGGAAAATGGACTTGCCATGTCTTTTCTGGGGGACTGGAGGGCTCCAGGGCTCTGGCTTTGGGGCTTGGGCTCCAAAAGGTGTTTTTTTCCTGACTTTTCTAAATGGGTTTCTGTCTTTCTTGAGACAGTCTGCTATAGCTAGCCATACCACACACAGCAATGGCTAGCCAACTGTGGGGCATTCAAGCAATTAAGTGACCCCTCCCCACATTGAGGAAGCAGACCACCCTGGGATTACCACTGAAGACTTGTGAATTTCTCTATCTTTCTCAAGATAGTCTGCCATAGCTCACTCTAGCACACATGATGGTCAGCCAACTGCAACACAGTCAAGCAAGAGGGATTGCCCACATTGAGGCAACATGCTACCTGTGGATTTCCCCCAGAGACTTGTGAATTCCTCTTTCTTTCTTGAGACAGTCTGCCATAGCTGACCATACTGCACATAATGGCCAACTGACTGCAGCACAGTCAAGCAAGTGGGCAACCCTTCCCCACATCAGGGAAACAGGCCATCCCAGGACTTCCCCAGCAGATTCTCCTTTTGCAGGACTCATAGACATTATGTCTGGTGGCTCTTTGGTCCTCCTGGCTGCATTGCCAATTGTTCCAAAGCTGTTTAACCCTAAGAGCAAAGAACACACAAGCACTGAAGGGAAAATGGGTTTAATTGGGACTTACTGATAGGAGATGGTCCCACAGTTGCAGCCAGCCATGGATAGTGAACTGCAAAACAAAGAGAACAGGGAGTGCCAAGTGGGTGGCTTATAAAAGCTTAGGTTCATAGGGTGTGACGGTTTCAGCAGGATCTCATGAAATTTGGTTATTAGCAGCGTTCAGGGTAGAGGAATTTTAATACTCTGACAATATATTCTTTCCCCCTGAGGGATTTGTTGACCTTTAATACCTGTCCTGGTCATGTAGGTGGTTGTGTGACTTGCTGTCAAAATGGAGGAGTGGGGCAAGGCCCCTAGGCCCTCACATCTTTTTTGTTGTTATTGAAAGCTGTCATGTAGATTGGCTATGTATTGCTGCTCTCCTTTATTCTTAGTCTACTTAATAATTGGATCATAAATCAGACCATGGTGAAGTTAGGCTCTTCCCCAGTCTTTATGAGCAGGATCGTGTCCTTGGTATGAATAGAAGTTTTCAAAAAGTTCCCTGATATGTGGAAATTCTCTTGGATGTCTTAGCATTCTCTATTAAAAAAGCTCTCTCCCCAGCTCATCTTTGTAAACCCCAGAGATTTTATTTTATATCTAAATCAATGTTTCACTACAGGTTGTTGTAGTTTGCTGAAATGCATGCCAATTGTCTGAACAGATTTGACATCCTGAGTTAGGTCTAAGTTAGGCAAAACAGATGAGAATCTTGAGTTATTCTTGCAGTGACTCGCTGGACAGGTTGTGACAGACATAAACTAAATTTTCACATTAGGTATGATGCACTCCATCCAAAACTAGACCAAGAAAACCTGTGGGAATGCAAACTGCTGTCCCACAGATGCTTCAAATAAAAGGCCGAGGAGTGGGGCCAGGGCAAGTAAGAGTGCCACACAGCTTTCCTACCATTTTTAGGCTGCTCTTTTGTTGATTCAGCATTTAATCAGTTGCTACTTCTTTGACTACTTATAGACTTCTGAGAAACTTTATTCTGATAGCATCTGCTTATTTTTCAAAGTTTCTGGGGGGGGGGGCAAGTAGATGTGTGCTTAGAGCTTCCAACTCTTCCATTTTTCTCCCCTGTTTGCTTCTTAGACAATGAAAAAAGTCAAGTTCCAAAATAGCCTGACAGGGAAATACTACCCTGCTACAAGAGAAAAGGGATTATTCATAACAAAGCTAAAAACTTGTGCTTATCTTTGACCAGCAAGAACCCTGAGGACATGAATGGGAATGAATATTAAGGGTATTCAACTGGGAAGAGGGAGGTAAGGGTCAAATATGAGCCAAGAGAAGGGAGAATTTTCTGCCACAACAGGCTCTTTATTGTGACTTAGGATTTAGACATATGTACTCAATCTGAATACCCTGTTGAAAAGGAACTTTTAAACTTCAGAACAGTTATTACAACATTATATGGAGAGGAGATACTAGAAATTCCTTTATAGGGCATTAGTAGAAAGTTTCCAAGCATTTTAAGAAGAGTTAACATTAAAATTATTAAACATTTAAATCATAGATGTCACCACCTAACTGTATTCCCTTGGAGATATCACTAAAGTATTAAGGAATATGTTATTGAAGGTGAAATGCCTCAGTGAGAAGTTTATTAGTGACTGTCCTTCATATGGCTGGTGACAGTAACAGATGCTGTTATAGAGCTAGGTGCTCTTGTGTCTATGAGGATGAATAGATTCTGCACCAGAGGCAGTTATTCATCAGATAAAATGTAAATGGAAGTTTAGTTAACTGAAATGAAGAGCAACGCCAAATTACCATTATCTCTAGTCACAAGGTTGCAAGGATCTGCACTGGTGGTGTTGTATTTCCAGATGTAAAATAGTTGGATAGATCATCAAAGCATTGGTTTATTTACCTAACAGTAAGGTTTAGGAGCAGATAAATAGAGGCTGATTTCATCAGCCACATTGGAAAATCATGGTCCATCATCATGCTTCTAGAGTTAATTTGCATCTGAGATCCAGATCCCATTTATTGTAGTGGAAGCCATTCATGTCATCAGGAAGACGTCTGAAACATCATGACAATTATACTCAGTGGTGAATCCCTCAGTTCTTCTCCAAAAGGACTTATGGACATATTCTTGAGTAACTGTATATTGTGTCAAGTAAATATCCTGATCTTTTTGGCTTAAGCTTGGCCTCTGACTTACCCTTCATCTAAACCATGACTCTGACTGTGACAAGGTCTGCTGAGAATTACAGGCATTGAACTTATTTACACTATTGGGGAGCTGTGGGCTGACAAGTGACACCTGCTTGGCAGGATAGGAAAAACACAGACTATAGAATCCTCACAGGAAAGTCTGAAAACCTGCTGGGTCTCATCCTCAAGGAAACTTGATAATGATTATCTCTTCCTCTTGAGATCTGGCTCTGCCTAGTCTGGGAAAATCTGTTTGTGGTTGATCCTATCTGAGTAGACCATCCTCAAAAAAGTTCCCATATAGGCATGGCAAGAATCAGAATAACAAAAGCTGAAAAAATCTGAACAGCTAAAGAGACTCTATGTTAGAGGTCTAGAATAAGTTGAACCAAATGCCAAAGAGCAGATAACAGAACAAAGCCAGAAAAAAAGAAAACCCTTGCTAAAAGAGTGAAAACAGTCTCTATTATAAGCTAAGCAAGGAAGCCAGATGCCTAAACACCAACAAAAAATTACAAGTCACACTAGGAAAAATGAAGATAAAGCCAAGTCAAAGGATTGAGTTAACAGTTCCAACAAGTTACAAGAGTTGAAATAACTAATTAAAAATGTTCAACCAAACATGTAAATCAATTCAAAAATCAGGTCAATGAGTTGAGGGAAGATATGGCAAAACTGATGAACGATATAAAGAATACATTGGTTGAACATAAAGAAGAACTTGAAAGTTTGAATAAACAATTGGGAGAACTTATGGGAATGAAAGGCACAATAGAAGAGATGAAAAACACAATAGAGGCTTACAATAGTAGACTTGAAGAGGATGAAGAAAGGATTAGTGAACTAGAGGACAGACATCTGAAATCCTACATGCAAAAGAAAAGATAAGGAAAAGAACAGAAAAGTAAGAGCAGGGTTTCAGGGAGTAGAATAACAAGATGAATCACATAAATATATATGTCATGGGTGTCCCAGAATGAGAAGAAAAGCAAAAAGGGGCAGAAAGTATAATGGAGGGATTGATCAGAGAAAATTTCCCATCTGTTAGGAAAGACATAAAATTACAGATCCAAGAAGTGCAGCATACCACAAACAGAATAGATCTGAATAGACATACTAGAAAACACTACTAAGATTTTCAAATGTCAAAGACAAAGAGAAAATTCTTAAAGCAGCAAGAGAAAAGCAATCCATTACATACAAGGGAAGCTCCCTAAATCTATGTGTGGATTTTTCAACAGAAACTATTGAGGTGAGAACATAGTGATATGATATATTTAAGATACTGAAAGAGAAAAACTGCCAGCCAAGAATTCTATATCCAGCAAAACTATCCTTTAAAGTGAGGGAGAGTATATAATATTTCAAGACAAACAGACTCTGATAGATTTTTTGAGCAAGAGATCTGCTCTACAAGAAATACAAAAGGGATCACTAAAGGCAAATAGGAAAATACAGGACAGAGTGGTTTGGAGAAGAGTATACATATGAAGAACATCAGTAAAGGTAAAAAGAGAGGGAGATGAAACAAAGAAAAGTAAAATAAGATAGGATACATGTAATCTAAAAGACAAAATGGTACATGGTAGCACAATATTGTACGTGCACTGAACAAAGGTAAGCATGAGTTGGGTTGGAAGAGGAAGGCTAGGGCCATGTATGATGCCAGAAATTAAGATAGAAAATAAGGAACAGGGCTGTCTAATTTTGTGGAGCCTAGATTGGACAGTGAGGGTGATTAAATTTGCAAATATAGGAATGATATTTTTACATGAAGGAGAACAAATGAATGTCAACATTGCAAGTTGTAAAAAATGGGAATGCATATGGAAAAATACAATCAATGAAAATTAGAGTTTATAGTTAGCAGTAGCCTTGTATTATACTTCCATGGAGTATAATTAAGACAATATTCAAAAGCTAAATACCAATAAGAGGGGAATATACGGAAGGGGTGTATGTTTTTGATGCTACCATAGTAGTTTCTGCTATTTATTTTATTTCTTATTTTAAAATTTTTATTTTTCACTTTTTTCTCAACTTTCTTTGTCGACAAAGTAGAACTGTCTTCATATAGATTGTGGTGGTGGATGCACAACAATGTGATTATATCAGGAACCACTGATTGTTTACTTACGATGGATCATATGGTGTGTGAATAAGAATGTTTAAAAATAAATAGAGAAGATGTGATTTGGCAGAGGTCTACAAATACAGATATATATATATATATATATATATATATATATATATAGATGCTGAGGTGTTGGAATAGCTGGATGGAGGCAAATGACATAGTGGAAGTGTAATCTATAAAATTCTTTGAAAGTTTTCATCTTTCTGTATGTGCTCTGCATTTCATGTCAAGGAAGGAACTGAAACTGTGGAGCTGTAAACCACTGTAAAGAAACAGAAAAGGGAGGGTGGGAACACATTTATAACATGAGGAGCATCAGTCACATGAAGGAGGGTCTAATCATGACATGAAACAATGTTGCAAATGACCGGGAAAGATATGGTGTGAAGATGAGGAATGAGAAGATGATTAGGTAGAAGGACACACATATTCCCCTGAGACAGAAACACAAATAAATGGACAACATAAAAGTTCCTGGGAGGTTAGGTTGCTTGATGGGATTAGAGGTTGGGGTGGTACAGCAGAATGAGGGCACTAGTCAAACTCTCATAAAGTTTCACATGGGAAATTGTGGAAAATAATGACAATAATGAGTATAAGATGACTTCAGGAAATAACTGAGAATCCAGATATTGCTAAAATTCAAGGTCTTTATTTCACTTATTTTCCCATGTGTTTTTTATTAATACATAAATATTTGCTTATAATAAATGGGTACAACCCAATTAATTTGATCCATGATTGTAAATGACCCTAAATTCCAAATAATGAGCAGGGAAGTTAACTTTGGTCATACCATGTTGGAAGTAATGAACGGGGATTTCCTGGATTGATTGATAAGAAAGTGAAGTCTGATAAGAAAATAGATTATAAATAATTGAAATAATCAAGGAATTGAAATTCTTTTGATTGAAGTTTAATTGTAATAATTGCTATAGTGAGAGAAACATGGTGGAAAAAAAGGATAACAAAAAAGTCCGTGATCAGGATGGAATACATTTTTCTTTTTGCGTTTCAGGTTTCCTGGGTGATAATATCATGCACTTTATGGTCATTAGGCTCTTCTTCCTTCATCTGAACACACTCAAAGGTTGCAAATCTCCTTTTGAGAACAAATGTCCTGCCTTTAATATTTGTCTCACAGCACTTAAATTTAGTTGCTGTTATTGAACTGCAATTTGGGATTTTGTGTAGATTACATAATTAATAAGAAAATTGAGGTTTTAAGGCTAGCACAACTCTCACAAGCATTCTTCAACATCAATTGTCATTTCTCACAGTTCTCTCCTTCCTTCAGGAAATAAGGTAATTCTGTCTAATACTGAAGTGGTTTATTTTAGTACAGTCCCTGTATTTGCTTATATTAAAAAACCCAGCCAACTCTAACCACATCAGAGTCTGCTGACATGTTTCCCAGATTCTGTTCTCACCCCAAAGTGCAATAACAGAAACTAGAGTTACTAATTCCACACCTGTCTGGTCAACAGGACTTATCAGAACCTTGGCTTTTAATTTAGCATATTCTGAAGCATTTTTTACTTCCATGGTTTAAAGATGATTTTTGATAAATCAATGATTTCCAGTAATGAAAAGTGATAGACAATGTAGAGCTAGCATTTGGCATTTTGTTAATTGTTAGTGATGAGAATTAGATCCCATTTGGGCAATTTCTCTTTGACTGTCCTTACAAAGTTACCCTGCAGTGCCTGCTGTTTGAACTGGATGAAATGGAAATGACTGTCAGTCACCCTGCTCAGTGTTTTCAGTGGAATTTGCTCCAATGCAATCATTGTCCCAGTTAGGGCTGATAAGGCTTCCTTGATAATGATTAATAAACAAGTTCAGTATTGATATGCCCACATGCAATATTCTACACTGAGTCATGGAGGAGTTGATCAGTTTCCAACAAGCAAGTGCATTGCCTTGTTGCTTAAAATTATAGTGAGTGGGTACAAAGTCTATGAAGAAGCCCTTTGAAATAGGACCAAACAAAAATCACAAGAAATATCTGAATGGAGAACATGAGTGGGGAATCTGACATGAATGACCAGTGCTACGTTTATCCTCCAGAGAAACAGTCCTCCATCCTACAAGGCTTTGCAGCAAATTGTCAGGAACTGTGGTGTGGGAAGGTCTGTGCCAGCACCTTAATCAGCCATGTAGCTCTCATTTGACATTGGAGAATTTCATTTCAACCTCCTCATTTGTATAATAAGAATAATTATGCATTAAATTATTTTAAGATAAAAACGATTTCTAGATGTGGTTAACAAACACAGGATAGCAATAAATAATGGGTAATTACAGCATTCCCAATAAAACCAAGTGACAAATAAAATGCCATTTATCATGTTGCTATCATATTTAATATTGTTTTTATTAAAATTACCAAAATAAAGATCTAGTAATCAAAAACATATAAAGCAGGTTGTGGATTGCATAGTGAAACAAATAACTTATAGGATTAAGAAATCTCTGTTCCTATAATATTTTCAGACTTGTGTTTCTGATTCAGGGTTTCCATTATTTGAGGTATAGAAACCTACTCATTTGTTCCTTCATTTTTTAAAAGTGACTATTGTACCTTTTTTACCATATGTGTGTCAATCACAAAGTGTCACGTGGTGCAGCTGGATGCTCATGTGCAGACGTGCAGTAGTTGCAAAGGTGCCCTGTCTTCAGCATCCCATAGACAGGAGGTGCTTTGGTAGAGGAACTCCCACATCTTTGCACTCCATTTTTTAGCATGCCTGCATACAGCCTTGTGTGTCGGTACAAATATTTTGGGCTTAGGTGCCAATCCAACTGCTCTCGGGTGCTTGCTGTCTGGCCATCAACTAGAGATCCAGGGTGCTGTCTTGTGGAGATCTGATTTTGCAAGCTGTCCTGACACTGTGGGAAGCAGAGAGCCTCACTTCTGAGAGAAAGCCCTCAGTGAACAAGCTCCCTATTTGAGGTTACATCTGAGGTCATTCACAAGATAAATTGCAATTCTCAAACATCTTCCTTTGCAAGCAGTAAATCAACATTTTGCAAAACACTGTCTATTGACGATATACTGTGGATAGAAAGAGAGAAAGGGCATAAAGTAGCTCACAGTTTATTGAGATAGTGATGCAAGTAAACAAAAACACTAGAAAGGTTTAAAGCTGTGATGGGATGAGACTGTTGCTGTGGGGATTTGGAGAAGAAGGTTGTTTATAAATTCACAAAACCTTCAGTAGAAGCAGCATCCAGGGAATATTTGAAAGATGTAGATGTGTACCTGCACTGGAAAACCAGGGGAGGGGAAACCTGTGCAAGAGAACAACAGGGATGGGATGAATCAATATATCAACATAGCCCAGCATGAGCTGTGCAGAGGAATGGGGGAAATTATAGTGAAATTACCAGAGTGGCTGAATCAAGAAAGGGTTTGTGGTCAGGTCACTGCGTGTAGATTTTTTCTTGTGGAAGCTGGAAGCTACAAAAGTGTGATAGAACATAGTTGTGGATATATAACGATTGGATTGGAATTTTTAAATGATTGTATTGTAGTGTAATCATAATTATAGTAACTTGGAAAGAAATAAAGCTTAATGAGTTTACAAAGAAATGATTTGTAAGTAATCACAGGCAGGAAAGATAGATCATCACTGCAAAAACATGAATTTGCTGTGGCATAGATTGATGTTGAAAGGAATACTTTTGTTTCACTAAACACATTCTGTGTAGGTCCTTTAGGTAGCTCTATCAACCATGAATCTATCTATCGTATATTTACCTCTCCATTCATTATTAAATTTTTTGATTCACTCTTTTAGAAACATTTCTGTTGCACTCTTCATCAATGATTCGTGCTGTCTAATCTTACACAGAACACATTTAGAACCACATAGAAAATAATTTAATATGAATGACAGAACTTGAGTTAATCAATATGGAATCAAATTGCAATTCAAGTTTCCATCACATTAAAAGATTCTGAAATCCAAAAAGAAGGCACTATGGGAATGGATTCATGAGATTCACTGTTTGCTTATAGTGAAAGGGATGTGTATGACTCAAAAATAGACAATACCACATTTTGAGAACACCATTAACCGGAAAGGTGTCTAGATTTATTCTAAGCATGATGGAATGCCTTCACGGTTTTAGGAAATTTCATGACATGTTCTGATTTCATTTTTAAATTGTCACTCAGAATTGCAGAGAATCAATTGGAAGTGTAAAAATGGAAGCAGGAAAACCAGTTAGGGAACAAATGAGGAACAAATGGAAAGAAATGATGGTGGCTTAAGTGATAAAAATAATCATAAAGAAAATAAAGGAAGGTATTTTGAATTGGAATATATTTTTAGAGTCCAAAGAACTGTAAATGGGGATTGAGATTTAGAAAATATTAAAAATTACCCTTATATAATGAACTATGTAATTGGGAGGATAATGGCACTTTCATTAACATAGAGAATACTATAAGAGGAAAAGGTTGTTGGTGAATGCATTTTAATTGTTGTGTTTTGGCCAGGTGAAATTTTAGCTGTCTATTACTCATTTTAGTAGAGGTGTCAGTAGGATTTATTGGGTCATTAACTCAAGAAGGATCAGATCTGAAAATATATACTTGTGAGGCATTAGAAAATAGATATTTAAAGACATTTAAAATTGTCAGATGGTTTTAGAACCAATAGAGATTGTATAAAAATATGGGTTATCAAAGGAGTCAGAGAGGTTCTGCTACTGAGTTTAGGGGGAAAAAAGAGCAAAATTGTTCCAGAAACCAAGAGAAAACAGAAAACTGCTCCAAGAAGGAAGGCTCAGTCAACAGTAGCAAATACTGATTCTTTTATTTTTCTAAATTTGCTGAAATGTAATATACAAGAAATGGTTTGGCTTTTGCAATGTGAATCTATTAACTTTCAAGATTACAGTTCTAAGGTCATGAAAATGTCCAAATCAAGGCAAACACATGTGTTGCTTTCTCCCCAAACACCAGTTTCTGGAACTCCTGGGCTCCTCTGGCACTTGACTGACATCTGTTGGTTTGTATCTTCTCTTCCAGGTTTCATTACTTCCAACTTCTGGCTCCAGAGCTGTCCTCTTTGAGCTTTGGCATGCATCCTCTCTCAGCTTCTGTCTCTCTCAGCTTCTCGTAAAGGAACCCAGTGAGAGAATTAAGACCCACCTGGGCAAGCCTCAATTGAAACAACCTAATCAACAGGTCCTACCAACAATAAGTCTACATCCACAGGAATGGATTAGCTTTAAGAATGGGATCTTTTCTAGGGCCCTAAATCCTCCAAACCATCATACTAATGATGAGTCAGATCTGGTGTTTAACACTGTAAAGGACAGTGGTGTTTATGGGCAGGGAGTCTGACAGGAGCAGTAGGAAGAGAAAATAGGAAATGAAGAGATGAAGATAACAACTGTGAGTAATTGTTTTGTGAAGTCTTTCTAAGAATTTAGTCAGAAAAATACAGAATATCTAGAGGGGCCAGGAGTCAGGGAGACACTTTATTTTAAGACATGTGACATAAGGGATTGTTGGGAATGGTTGACTGGAGAAAAGACACATATGCCATAGATGGAGATCCCAGGAATAGCATCCTTGAGAAAGTGAGGAGGAATGGGGACAAAAACTAAATTAGAGGTTGTTCTAATAGTTACTGTAACTTTCCACCTCCTGACATGCTATGTAATTCACTTTCAATGATGTTTATTGTTTCTGGTCTAACTCCCAATAGTACATGAATTGCATAAATCAAAAAAGTTAAAAAATTCATTGAGGTCTGAGATCGAGTCACCATATTTATGTTTTTTGTTTGCTTATTTGCCAGGAATGAGCATTATTTTAAAAGAAATCTATTTGTTACCATCATATTCCAAAAAATAAACATTTTATGAACCATGTGAAGTTGCAGTGATTCAATGAAATAATTAAAATGAGCACTTCTAAAGATTTAGCCATTCACTAGGCACACTTTTCCATGAATAGATATGTTTGTCAAGTAGTGTTAATGAGACACTGGTTTATATTTTCTCAGCATATAAATTCCACAGAATCATCTACTCAAGGTGAGGCAAATCATTTTTACCTGCGGATATTGGAATACTTTTCAAACATCATCGTGTTTCATTACTCAGTAAATACTTGTCACCACCTATAATCAAATTATTTTTTTGTTTGCAATACTGATGTTAGTATTACCCCATACAGCAACTGTTAAAAGAGCTGAAAAATTGTTCAGACTTCAATTAAAGATATGAATGAAGCGGATCTGGCTAGGACTAAGGGGAATCAGGTGAAAGGGTCAAGGATGATACTGACTCTGTTTTAAAACTTCAACTTCTGTGTGAGACCAAAGGAAGAGATGGTTTGTTTGGTACACAATCCATACTTTCTGTAGCACACTAAATAATTTAACTTGTATTGTCAGTTTATTTAAGCACCGTAAGTACCTGGAACTTTGAATAGGAAGTGAAATCTGGTAGGTTTATAAAGGTTAGGGTGAAATCCCAATACATCCCAAAGTAATTTGGGCAGAGAATAAAAGTTTACAGGGCTCCCCTGAGGAACTGTGGGAAATGCAGAAATGTCAGACTTTCCCACTTGGATTGGTTACTGATATTCTCACAAACATTGAGAACTGCCAATTTGGTAGGCTGAGCCCTTGAAGTTTGTTACTGCAAAGGCTTAAAATTGAGCCTAAGAGTCTCCCCCAAGAGCCTCTTTTGTTGCTCAGATGTGGCCCTCCCTCTCTCTAAGCCCACTTGGCAGGTGAACTCACTGCCCTCCACGCTATGTGGGACATGACTCCCAGGGATGTACATTCCTCTGGCCACACAGCTAATGACTCCCACTGATGAGCCTGGACCTCACACTGTGGGATTGAGAAACAATACTTGACCAATAGAGGGAAGACAAATAAAACAAAATGAAGTGTCAGTGGCTGAGAGACTTCATATGGAATCAAGAGGTCACTCTGGAGGGTATTCTTATGCAGTGTATAGATATCCCTTTCCAGTTTTTAGTGTGTTGGGATGGCTAGGGGAAAACACCTGAAACTGTCAAACTGTAACCCAGTATCCTTGATTCTTGAAAACTATTGTATAACAATGTAGCTTTCACGGTGTGACTGTGTGATTGTGAAAACCTTGTGGCTACCACTCCCTTTATCCAGTGTATGGACAGATGAGTAGAAAATGGGGACAAAAATTAAGTGAAAAATAGGGTGAGACAGGGGGTGGAATGTTTTAGTTGTTCTAGTTTACTTTTATTTTTATTTATTTTGGAGTAAAGAAAATGGTCAAAAATTGATTTTGGTGATAAATGCACAATTGTATGATGGTATTATGAAGAATTGATTGTACACTGTGGATGATTGTAAGGTATATGACTATATATCAATAAAACTGTATTAAAATACTTCTGTCACCACATATAATATTCAAATTAATTCTTTGTTTTCACATATAATCAGGCATTTCCAGGAGAAAGGAAGTAACCATAACAAAATTTACCTAACCTTTGAAATATTCTGTTTGCAAATATTCTTTTTTATTTGGAGTGTAAATATTGTCTTTCTATAGTAATCATACTTAATTATTTCTCATTTGACTCTATTTCTCATAAGAATTTTCAGATATTAGAAGGCAAAGATCATGTTCTGAGAACTCTTAGCATTTCCCCAATTAAGCAGTACTCAAACAAGGATTTTAGTTTAAAAACTGTATTTCATTTTTTATTCCACAGCATGGCCATCCAAGAGAAATCCAAGATGGTGAAGTGGAATTTCTCAAGTAATATAAAAAGAACAAAACAAATTCCCTAATAAGAACAAAATCATCATTTCCATCTCCACTTCCATAAGGTAAACAATGTAAAAAAAATACTCTATTTAATAGAGATTATTGGTTTCCTTAATACCATTAAATAGGAATTTAAAATGCATACATTAACATGGATTAACACAGTAAGGAAATTTGTGAGATGACTTCTATATAATTTGGTTTCTAGTCAAATAGGAAGTCTTTGTTTACAGGGAAAGAGGAGTGAGGCGAATGAGTCAAGAAAACCAATTCAGAAAATATGTATTTATCAAAGAATCCCATGAGAGAAACTAATAAATATTATCTAAAGTTTTTGGGAGAGGAGGAAAGTAAAATTAGTTAAGCTATAAATTCATATTAATTAAAGTCAAGGGACTGAATTCCCTTAAGACAGACTCATTATAGTTTTAGCCCTTGTGTGTGTGTTTTTGTTTCTACATTCATATTCTCTTCCATAAACTAGAATTTAACCTCAAATATATTGAATGCACAAGCTGACAATACAAACATCAATTACTGAGTTGAGAGAAGAAAAATTAATATATAATAACTTCCAGACAAGCAAATAGCCGAGCATAGGCTATATCTAATGAACACCTGTGTGAAGAGCCATGATATTCTGGAGAAGAGGCAGAAGAAAAGACCATTTTAATGAAGAAGAAATTGGGCATCACAATTACCATAGAACTATATGGTAATATGCTCCTGGAGCAATAACTTTATTTCATTTAAAAATATTGGAGACCTAGGTTTGGTTCACTCATATTAGAATCATTTCAAATTAACACTGAAATAATTAATCTAATGATTCTGTTGATTCCCAGGGGCCATATCATTTTGCGTAGGAAATTATAGCAGTCATAGTTTCTGTCAGTTATAAATGTTCATAAGCAATGAATAATTTCACTGCATGAATTGGTCAAATGTAGACAAGAAACTTATTTAGTAGCTATATTCAATATAATGTTAACAAATGACTTATTTCATATAATAGAAAAATGGAAATAATTTCAATTTTTTCAAAATGACCATTAATTATATTTATCTAAGCAGTAATGTGCTTAGAGACTGTGAAGTGAATATGTTCAGCAAATATTTATTGAACATTTATGATGTGTAAGGCAACATTCCAGATGGGTTCTTTGGGAATGCAAAACTGAGTATAATTTTATCCTTATTTAAGAGAATTCACTGACTAAATTGGAAAAGAAACACAAGAATTCACATTTATTGTAAGAGATACAAAGAGCTTGAGAACAATGGGAAGGAATACAATGTTTATTTTCACAAACCATGATATGATAACTGTGCTGTCTCAATATGTGAGCCTTATTATAAGCATCATTTTAAAGATGAAAAAACTGAGGCTCATAGAATTTAAATAATTTGTTCAGGATCAGAGACCTGGTTTGTGTTGAAACATGGCTAGATCTGAATCAAATCCATGACCTTTGTAATACACCATCCTGCTTAAATACTAAAGAAAGTTATCTAGGCTATTAACTGGGTTGGACATTGGAGTACAGTAGGCTTTGACAAAATGACTTAAGAATATCCATTAAGAAATTTTCATTCCTTGACTCTAACTGGTTTCCCCAGACTACATCAGCACTAACATCAGCATGAGGAGAGGAAATGGCACATCGGACACAGATCTCATTTTCCTTGGACTATTTCCAAATTTCAGATACATCAACTTCCTTATCGCCATCATTTTCCTGAGCTACGTCATTGCACTCGCTGGGAACTCCATCCTGATCCTACTAATTTGGGTGGATTCCTGACTCCACACTCCCATGTACTTGCTCCTCAGCCAGCTTTCAGCCATGGACTTAATTCTCATCTCCACCACCATCCCCAAGATGGTCACTGACTTCTGGGTGCAGAGGAGAACCATCTCACAGATTGGCTGTGCAATGCAGATGCTGCTGTATGTAGCCATGACAGGCTCTGAGTGTCTCCTCTTGACCCTGATGTCCTACGATCGCTATGTCGCAGTCTGTAACCCACTGAGGTACTCGGTCATCATGAATCCCAGAGTCTGCCTGCAGATGACTGCTCTCTCCTGGGTGGTGGGGTTCCTAAATTCCTTGGCCCACACTGTGCATATAATGCAGTTTTCATTCTGTGATTCCAAGGATATTCAGCACTTCTTCTGTGAGATTTCAGCTATCCTGAAACTCTCCTGTGATGATACCTCTATATATGAAATGATTTTGTTTGTCACAGGAACTGTGTTCCTCCTCATCCCCTTTGGACTCATTCTGGCTTCCTACAGCCTCATTTTCTTGCGTGTCTTTCATATGAAATCCCCTGAAGGACAGAGCAAAGCCTTGGCCACCTGCTCCTCTCACCTCACAGTGGTGAGCTTGTATTTGGGTTCAGGTGTCTTTCTCCTTATGATACCTCCAAAATTGTATTCAGCACAGCAAAGCCAGGCTGTCTCCCTTTTCTACAACGCCCTCACCCCCATGTTGAACCCCATCATCTACAGCCTGCGGAACAAGGAAGTGTTGGGTGCTTTGAGGAACGTGCTGAGGATGGATGTCAGTTCTCAAATTGTAGCCAGAAGAGTTTAGAATTGTACCAACACATTTCATAAAAATCTTTCATGCAAATTTTGATAAAATAATAAAATAATTAGATAAAATCTTATTTATAACCCTGATAATCTTTGGCTTCATATTAGGAAACAAAATAACAAATATGGGATACTGTAATTTTCAATAACATGCAAATGCAGGAGACACAAGAAGAAGATTTAGCTAAAAAATAGCACAGTCAAGGCACTAATTCTTAAGGATTTCTGTTTTGAAATTCTTTTATTTCACAACATTTTAAGTTTTGTAGTTTCTAAACTAATTAGATAGATACATACTTAGGAAATTGGATCATAATTCAAACTTCTACAACCCACCCACATTTTATCACTTTTAAATTTTTTGCATAACTACTTTTAATTAAGTTCATGTTCATATATGTAGGCTTAAGTATAAAATAAATGCAACTTATTATAGATATTTACATGTTGTGTGCATGAATGTGTGCAGAATGATTATTGGACAATAGGAAAGAGACAAAAAATCCACAAGAATCTAATTTTTGTAGTCTACTTTTTCATTTGTCAATAAATTGTGAATGTTTTCCGTAATCATTCAATAGTTATTCACAATATCATATATATTATTGAAGAAAATCCATTAAAATTCCACCATAATTTTTCATTGCTAGAGATCTAAAATATGTTCTTAACACAATGATAAATTGATTCAAAATGTTTGATTAACTAAATGCATTAATTACTCCTCTTTATAAGAGTAGTGTCATAAATTTTTAACCAAAATACAGTCAGAAGGATGATAGAAAGTGGCCCATCAGCTGATATGAGCATCCATGAGATTGGAAGTGGCCACTGAACAGTCAGGTCTTGGTAAGCACAAAAAAATAGACATTTTGTAGAGAAGTCTACTTTTTGAGGTAGATTCTCTTTGGAGCCCAGAAAAATTCAGGAATACAAAATATTTTCCCTGATATAAGACAAGACTGAGATAGGCTGAAAACAGACAGGTATTGGTGTATCCTCATGAAACTACTTCCTCATATCCCATCTCTCCCTGTGAAAACAGAGCACCTTGATACAGAACTTTGGCCCACTCTGTGACGATTCAGAGAATGACTTGCTACAAATAAATGAACATGTTCCAAGAAGATGAACTCTGCCTTCTGACCTTCAGGATTCAAAGTATAACTTTTGTTCCTCTGCCTAAAGACTCTGAGAAAACAAGACTAGTAACATGTCCACATCCAGTGGACTCCAGGACACCTTTCATACATTCATTCTCAAATATGGAAAGACAGCCAAAAACCACCAGGCATTGCCATGCTTTGTAACATGAAATAAATGCAGATGACCCAAGTGGAAAAAATTTATGGGCAAAATCAAATTCAGGAAATAAAAATAAATCTGAATATAAAACAGTGAACCATTTAACATTATTAGAGATACAAAAATATTTAATTTATAAATGAAAAGAACAGGTGGATGCCAAAATGACAGTAAGAGAACAAGAAAGGAAAAGGCAAGAGTTCAGAAAGTTGCAAGAGAAAAGCTATATTCTATGTACATGGGAGTCCCAATTAGACCGAGTGCTGATGTTTTATCAGGAAACTCTGGAGGTAAGGAGTCAGTGGATTGAAATACCTAAAGTGCTGAAAGAAAACATTTGCCAACCCAGAATTTTATTGCTGTGAGACTTTCTTTCCAAAGTGAGGGAAGGATTAAGACATTCAGAGATAAAAGCTGAGGGAGTTCATCATCACTAGATTTTCCTACAAGCAATGCAAAAGGGAATTCTTCAGGCTGGAAGGAAAGTATGCTATACAGTGGTTAAAATTGCCATAAATAAGTAAAGACTTGTGATAAAGGTAATCATTTGGGCAATTATGAATACCAGAACAAGTTTTGCATATTGTTTTTTATGTAACTCTACTTCTTACTTTGCCAAAATGCAAATGCGTAGCAGTAATGATAAGTCTATGGTTTTTGGACATAAAGTGTACAAAAAAATGTTACTGGCAACAGGTACAAAATATAAAGATGGTAGGCAGAGAGATACAGGAAAATTCCATATGTATGCTATTGAAGTTAAATTGTTATCAAATCAGATATGATTGTAGTCTATGTAAGATATTAACTTTTTCTTCCATTGTAACCACAAATAAAATAGATGAAAAATATGTTCAAAAAGGAAAGAGAGGAAACTCAATATGGTACAGTACAAAAAAAATCAAATAAATAAAAATGTAGGCATTAATGGAAGAATTAAGGGTTGCAAAATGTATAAGATATAAAGAGGCTAAATAGAAAATGGCAGAAGAAAGTCCTGCTTTATCAACAGTGACTTTAAATGTAAATGGGTTAAGCTCTCCATTCAGACAAACAGACACTGAGAGAGTTTGTGTACAAGATACCTGTTCTACAAGGAATACTAAAGGGAGCCCAACTGGCAGATAGGGAAAGACAGGGGAGAGAGGTTTGGAGAAGAGTGTAGAAATGAAGACCATCAGGGTAAAAATAAAAATAAAATAAGATATGACATGTAAAATTCAAAAGACAAAATGGTAGACAGTAGATATTACACTGAGAGAAATTAGCCAGAAACAAAAGGATGGATACTATATGTTCTCATTAATATGGACTAACATTGATGAGCAAAATTTGAGAGTTGAGAACTCAGGTTATCAGAAGATTGAAAGAGGGTAGAAATCCAGCATTTGATGTTGAAGGAGTACAGAAGGGTCAACAGGATTGATTGTATAATGGAATGGATAGCATAATAGTGTGTGATGGTAACACAATATTGTAAATATTCTGAACAAAAATGACTGTGAGTATAGTTGAAAGAGGAAGGCTTAGGGCATGTATGACACTAGAAGGAAAGATAGAAGATAAAGACTCAGATTGTATAACTTAGTAAAACCTAGGGTGATCAATGATGGTGATCAAATGCACAAATATAAAAATGTTTTTAAATGGAGAATAAATGAATGTCGACATTGCAAGGTGCTGAAAATTGGACGGTATGGGGGAAAACACAATCAATGCAAACTAGAGTCTATAGTTAATGGTAACATTCTAAGGTGCCTCCATTAATTGTAACAAGACAATATACCAAAGCTAAATGTCTGTAAGAGAGGGATACAAGGGAGTGATATGGGATTCTCAGTGTTAGTGATGTTTTCTGACCTTTTTATTATATTTTATTTTTATTTTTCTTCTATCTTTTTTATTTTTATTCTTTTTTCTGGCCTTTTCCTCTTCCTTTGGGGAAGAGATAGAAATGTCCTCATATAAATTGAGGTGGTGAATGCATAATTATGTGATTATACTAGGAATCATTGATTGTTTACTTAGGGTGGATTGTATGATGTGTGAGTAAAACTGCTTAAAGAACAAACAGAAAACTACAAAAAAGAGGCTATACATTTATCCAAATAATCAATATATTAGTCCTCAAATTTGGCAAAACAGCACCACATTTCCTGAACCAATGAGAATAATACTGGAAATTTAAGATAAAAATGTAAATAGAAATCTATTTGTAATCTTTAAGTACTCTATTAAAATACTCTTGTATCTAAAGATAACTAAAACATACAATTAAAGATTAATTGGAATATATCAACATGGAAAACTTCAGGATGCAGAGAAACAAAATATGGAGATAAATGCATAATCTTTATTCTAATGCAAGAAAAATAGAAGAAACTAAACTCAGGGTTCAACTCAAGAAACTAAAACTTAAATAACAATATATCCAAGAAAAATTAAGAAAAAAAAACAAAAATAAAAATTCCATGGTTTAAGAAACACATGAATATCAATATTATATCCCAAGATGGAGGCTTATACAAGAATAGTAATAAAATATCAGATTAATCACAATAATCAATGCAAATTTTCAAATTTTGGAAACATTTATAGTAGAGAATATAAAAATCTCAATGGAAGGTAAAAGCTTTACATCCAAAATAACCAATTAAATTAATCAGTATACAAGCAAAATTCTAAAACCTGTCAAAATGATATGTCCAGAAGTTGGCAACTCATATCATTATATTGCTTTTTCCTTTAAAACCTGTAGGAAACTTTTCATTCTTATGGCATTTACTCTTTCAAAGAAAAGAAAAATATTTAGAACTTCACAATCAACTTCCAAAGCTTTGTTGAGTACAATATCAAAATAATGTTGAATAGTGTTAATCTAATCTAATATACAATTATACATGTGAAAATTAAATGTAGTAATGGTTCATCATAAAAAAAATTCTGCAATAAGCAAATAGAATTTATTCCAAACTCTATAAAGTCAAGGTACATTTAAGAGGATGTAATGAAGCATCATTTTGTGCAAATGTTTTACTATAAGAGAAGAGAGTGTATTTGACCTTTCCTAAGACTCTCAAATTCTAGAAGTTGGGGCTTTGGAGTTGTCCAGTATTAGAAAGGTCAATGTTAGGAAATATAATGGATGCCATTGATATTCAAACAAAAAAGATCTCTAATATCTCAGAACTTCTTACTCATTCTTCCCACTGTTTGATTCTATTCTGTTCTTGAGGCCCACTGGCCCCCAGTAAATCTCTACAGTATTTTTCATTCATAATTGAAACATGGCTGACTTGTAGAAAACCCTGTTGCACGTTTATATCTTCCCACAAGTGTGTAAATACCTTTATGTCCTTGTAATCTGTGCCTTAACATTACCATCAAGTTCTTTCTAATTTCAATTCTCCTATCTAACCATGGTGCCCCCTGCCTGGCCCCTCAGAGCACCTCTTACACTTCTGCTCCAAACAAGAGAGCTCACATTCTGGTCAAGGCTGTGTTATCCATAATATGCACTAGGCACAGAGCTAGGGCCTACAAAACAGCTTAATTTCTTTTAAAATACGAACAAAAGTTGAATATGATCTAGTTTAAGTTTTTTTTGTATTTGTAGCAACACAATTAATTATAAATATAATTAAAATATATATTTTTATAGAGAAAGGGCACCATGAAAGCAAATGTGCTTAGTTTCATGAAAATCACACTGTGGCTGTCTCTGGGGAGCAGGCTCAGCCACCCTTCCTAAGGGCCCCTTCATCACCCACTCTCATGGGTTTACTCACTGTCTCCTAAGTCTTTGGACTGCATCTGCCTTCCTTTCCTACTCTTTTCTGACATATCCCCAAAGATCATTAAGCCAAACCATGGTAGTTTTATTTTGTTTTATTTTTAGTATCTAGGAATAACAAACAATGTCAATACTACCCAAAGCAATTTACAGATTGAACACCATCCCAATCAAAATTCCAACAGCCTTCTTTGCAGAAATATAAAAGCCAAACATCAAATATATATAGAAAGGCAAAGGGCACCAAAAGCCAAAACTGCCATGAAAAAGGAGAATGAAGTTGGAAGACTCACATTTCCTGGTTTTAAAAATTGTTACAAAGCTACAGTTATCAAAACAGCAGAGTGCAGGACCAAGGAGATACATATAGAGGAATGGAATCTAATTGAGAATTTAGAAATAAACCTTCACAGCTGTAGCCAACTGATTTTGGACAAGATTAACAAGTCCACTAATAGGAAATTAATAGTCTCTTCAACAAATGATGCTGAGAAAATTGGATATCCATATGCAAAAGGATGAAAGTAGACCCTTACCTCACACCATACAGAAAAATTAACCCAAGATGGCTAATGGGTCAAAGACCTCAATATTAGAAGTGAAAAATATAAAATTCCTAGAAGAAAAGAAAAGGAAGCAACTTCAAAGCTTTGTGTTAGAAAATGGTTTCTTAAACTTTACACCAAATGCATGAACAACAAAATAAAATACAGATAAATACAGTTTCATAAAATTGAAAAAATCAATGAAACCCAAGGTTGTTTCTTTGTAAAGATCAATCAAATTGATAAATGGATAAGTTCTGTTAATGGATGGTGCTGATGTTACCAGAATATTGTGAATGTAATTAACATCATTGAATTGTATAATTGAATGTGACTGAAAGGGGAAATTTTGGGTTATATATATATATAATATATACATATATCACTAGAATAAAAATTTAAATAAACCATAAAACCATGACTCAATATAAAATACAAACTATATTTAAAAGTATACTTAAAATAACATTGTTTCATCAATTTCAACAAAGTTGTCACCCTAATACAAAGTGTTAATACTACGACACACTGTGTGTGAGGGAAGCATGTGGGGAGCTGTAGTTACAGACTGATTTTCCTGTAAATCTATGTCTTCTCTAATAAAAATAAGCAGAAAGAAAGAAAGCAAAAAAAAAAAGTCAAAGAAAGAAAGATCTAAAATCAGTTATCTAACCCTCACACTTTGAGAAACTAAAAGGAAAAAAATACAAACTAAACAAAAATGAACAGAAGGAGGAAAATTAAAATTATGTGAGTGAATATAAATGAAATAGATAAAAGAAGAACAATAGAAGACATGAATGAAACCAAAAGATGCTTCCTTGAAAACACCAATAAAATTAGTGCATGACTCAGCAGCAAGGAAAGGATGCAGGGCATCACTACAGGTGGTTGTCTGTTGATTTGCAGGCGAGGGGCCTCTACAGTATTTTTCCATCATTATGGAAGTGCTCATTAATATTAGGGAAGGGTCGGCCATCTCTGTAAGAACTGAGATTTTGGGAAATTCTGTAAAGTCCAGATACCCCAGGTCATTCTTTCAGATGTCTGCATTATATAGTCCATGTTCTTGGGTTTTTCCCTGGTTAGGCCCTAACATTAGCCACAAATCTACCCATACTGAGCATTCTAGCACAGACTGCAGCTGTGACTTTGTGAAGACATTGGACTGATGTTTAGCTATTCTCCTCTTCCACTAGAGGATATAAGGGACTCTTGGTGAGCTACCAAAAATCCTCTGTTTCTCACACTTATCCATTAATTGCTTATCAGAAGCCTTCAGTTGCTCATTATCCTTCTTCAGGGTATCAAAAAACTTAGCCATAACCATCTAAAAATATGCTGTCTTCCTTTGTAAACATTGGTCCCCCCATATAATTCAAGTATCAGAATCATTACATGTGCAGTGGTGTTCTCCTTTTGCTGAGATATTTTCCAGGTCACCATGAGTACGATCTTTAGCAATTAGGCCACCACCTAATGTGAGGGTCCTTCCAGGCCCCTACTGCCCATTAGCATGTCCTCATCACTCAGCTGCTCATGACTTTGCTCACCCCAGACTCCCAGGTCTTATACCTGCTTTCTTAGAGGTAGCACTTGTTTTAATCCAGGTCTTCTGAGAAGATAAGATGAGATAAGACTTGCAAAAAGATTTGTTGGGGTTTTGGACTCTAAGAAGGGAAAAAAGAGAACGGATCCAGAAGTGGCAAGTAGACTATGGCATAGGCATAAACCAAGTTAATGAGAAAGGGAAGGGGGATAGACCAAGTCCCAGGCTGCAGTGAACTGCTCAGAATGTTTTGGCCAGGAAGATGGGGATTCTAGAGCCAAATTCACATTTAGAAGAGTCCTGGGTCTCACAGAAATAGTTCTCTGAACAAATAGCATCCTTCTCACATTCAGTCACTAGATTAATGTGGCCTGCACAGAGTGTGACTCCACTGCACTGTAAGTTAAGACAGCCACCTGGCCACTATGGGCCCCTCATGCTCTGAATCAACAGGCAAAGTCAGGAGTTACTCAAATGTCTGGAGTGATTGATGATGATTCTCAAGGGGAAATAGGACTGCAACTATGCAATAGAGGTTAAGAAAAGTATTCCTGGAACACAGGAGACACCTTGGTGTTTCTCTTACTACTGCCCTGAGAATAAAGCCAATGGAGAACAACACAACCCAATCCTGACAGGACTATAAATGGCCCAGGTCCTTCAGGAATGAGGCTGTTCCCCCAGACAAGGAGTGATGACTAACTGAGGTGCTTGCTGAGAGTAAAAGGAAAGTGGAATTGGGAGTTGAAGAAGGTAGTTATAAATACCAGCTATGACCTTGACACCAGGTGTAGAAACAAGGATTAGTATGGTTATGAATATTTCTTCCTTCATTTTCCCAAATAATTTGTATATAAGCACACAGTAAATATCTTTGTTTTCTTCTACCCTTGTCATATAACATAAGTTGAAGTAACTTCATGTCATAGTATTTAAGAAAAGGAATATAAAGGATAAGAGTTAACATCAATAAGGACTTGCATCTTCTTCTAGAGAAAAGGTTAGTAGATTTCTGGTTGTACAACGGATGGCTGAATTATGTTAAGTGAAAATATGATCATGTTATTGTCTTATTTATGATTAAGTAGTTTGTGGAGATATGTATTGGTGCCTTGTTGAAATGGTGTAGACTGTAATGGCTAATTTCATGTGTCAACTTGACTATGTTATGGTATCCAGTTGTTTGGTCAATTAAGCAATGGTTTGATTACTACTGTGACAGTATTTCATAGATTGATTTAAATCACTAGTCCTTTTATTGCATCTATGAGGGATTACGTCCACAATCAACAAAGGAAACTGCCATTAGTCATGACAGAAATCTCCTCAACCAATCCAATGGAGATCATAAAGTAAGGGCTGAGAATTCTGGCAGATATACAGAAGAATTTCAATCTCCACTTCACCATGCTAATTTTCCCCTGGAGAATTCAAAATCATCTTCAATGGAGTTTCCTCCTTGCAGCCTCTCCTGCAGAATTTGATATGACAAGCCCATGACATTGGTCATGGTAGCCAATTCCCATAATCAACAAACATCTCTCTCTCTCTCTCTCTCCATCCCTCCCTCCATCCCTCTTTCTCTTTATATATACTGGAGAACTCTAATAAACAATTTTAACAACAATAAATTTTCAAGTCCATGAACATGGGGTTGCTTTCCATTTATTTAGGTCTTCACTAATTTCTTTTAGCAATGTTTTGTACTTTCTAGTTTAAAAGATTTTCACTTCCTTGTTTAATTTTATTCCTAGATATTTTACTATTTTATTTGGTATTGTAAAATTGACTTATTTTCTCAATTTCCTTTTCTGATTGTTAATTCCTGGTGTATAGAAACAAAACTTATTTGGTGTGTTGTTCTGTTATCCAACAACTTTGATGATTTCATCCTTTATCCCTAGTAGGCTTTGTGTGTTTGTGCATACATTTGGGGGGGATTTTCTATAAAAAAGCTTTCTTTCATATGAGAAAAGAGAAACTTTATGTTTTCTTTTCCAATTAGAATGCTTAATTTGTCTGATTGTAATTTCCAGGTGGATGTTGAATAGCAGTGGTGAAATCAGACATCTTTGTATTTGTCCTGATCTTAGGGGAAAACTTTTAGTCTTCCACTTTGGAATATGATGTTAGCTGTGAGGTTTTCATAAATCTTTATATGTTGAAGAAGTTACCTTCTATTCTTAGATATTTATTTTTAATCATGAAACTGTGCTTAATTTTGTAGTTAAATGCTTTTTTTCTTCATAATTTGAGAATACCATGAGCTTTTTTTTCCATTTCATTTGATTAATTCAGTGTATTGCCTTGATTTTCTCAAGCTGAACAACTTGTGTAACACAGGGTTGATTTGCCTATTGCCCTGGTGTACAAAAATTTTCATATAATGCTGGATATGGTTTGCTAGTATTTTGTTGAGGTTATTTTGAATAAATTTACTGAGATATTACTCTCTGGTTTTCTTTACTTGCAGTGTCTTTTTCTATCTTTGTGTAATAGTAATACTGGCCTCATAGAATAATTTAGTGAGCATTTCATTCTCTTCTACTTTTCATTAGAGTTTGGGGATTGATAATTTTTCTTTAAATTTTTTGGAGAATTCACTGATGAAACTCTATACTTGTTTTTTTTGGGAGGAGTTATTGATTACTCCTTTAATCTCTTTGCTTGCTAACGGTCTATTTAAGATTTTCTATATCATATTGAGTAGTTTTAGTAATACGAGTGTTTCTGGGCATCTCCATTTCCACTAATTACCTAATTTGCTTTTGTGCAGTTGTTCATTGATTTATCTGATAATCATTTTTGTACCTGTATGGTTGTAGCAATTTCCCCAATTCAATGAATCATTCTAGTTATTTGCTTCTTCTCTCTCTTTTTCTTTATCAGTCTACCTAAAAGTTTGCCAATTTTATTGATATATTCCTAGAACAAATATTGGTATCATTGATTAAATTTCTTTTCTGTTCTCTATTTCTTTTACTTCTGCTGCAATCATTATCGTTTTCTTCCTTATACTATCTTGGTATTTAATTTGCTCTTCTTTTTCTATTCCTTAAGTGTAAAGTTAGATTATTGACTTGAAATCATTCTCATATTTAATAAATTCATTTGCAGCTATCAATTTCTCATTGAACATGGCTTTTCTTGTGTCCCATAAATTCTTTGAATATGGTAGATTTAATCATCTACTCAAACAAAAGACATGTTTTGAATCTTAATCTATGTTCCTGTGGGTGTGAACCCATCAGTAAGTAGAGCCATTCGAAAATGCTATTTTTATTAGTTAAGGTGTGGTCAAATTGAATCATGGTGAGTCTTAATCAGTATTACTGGGTGCCTTATGAAGAGGAGAAATGTGGACCGTCAGTAGAAACTACAAACCAGAAGCCAGAAAATATTGAGATCAAATGACAGAGAAAGACATATGAGAAGAACAAGGCATCCAGTGTCACAGAATGGGAGATACAAGACAAGGAACATAATTATGTGGCAAGTCATAACCGGCATGCTATAGTCTCCAAGCGAAGCATGGCCTTTCCAATATGTTGACTTTAGAATATGGACTTTACAATGATGAGCCAATAAATTTGTGGTGTTTAACTGAACACATTGTGTATTATTTATCATAGAAGCTTTGGAAACTGAAGAAATTGAATTTTTGTTTTCATTCATCTCTAGGTAATTTCTAATTTCCCTTGTGAATTTCTTCTTTGGGCAATTGGTTGTTCTGGGATGTGATGTTTAATTTCCATATATTTATGAATTTTCCAATTTTCCTTCAGTTATTGATTTCTAGCTTCATTCCCTTGTGGAAATATGAGTTATTTATGATTTCAATATTTTTATTTATTTTTTGGCTTTTCTTGTGAACTAACATATGATTTATCCTAAAACATGTTCCATATGCCCTTGAAAATAAAGTGTATTCTGCTCTCTGTGGAACAAGTGTTCAATATATGCCTGTTAGATCAAGTTAGTTTATAATATTTTTCAAGTATGTTCAAGTTTTATATTTCCTTATTGATCATCTCTATGATTGTTGTGTCAATTTTGAAAGTGGTGTACAGATGTCTCCAAGTATTGTAGAACTGAACTTCACCATCAATGCTGTTAATATTTGCTTTGTATTATTTGAGGATCTCTTGTTTGTCGTGTGTATTAATGTTTTAAATTTTCTTGATGGGTTGAGCCTTTTATCCATATGGAATGTTCATCTTTGCTTTTGATAACAGTTTTTGAAAAGTGTACTTTTTCTAATACTATTTTAATGACTTCAGCTCTCTTGATTACTGTATGCATGGATTATATTTTTTATACTTTCACTTTCAACCCACTTGTATCTGTGGATCCAAAATGAGCCTTTTCTAGACAGCACGTAATCCCATGATGTCTCTTTATTCATTCTGCCAATTTGCCTTTAGATTGGAAAGTTTAATCCATTCAAATTTCAGGTAAATATTGATTAAAGCAAGCCTTACTTTTTCCATTTTGTTCTTTGTTTTCTCCACATTTTATACATTTTCCCCTCCTTTCCTCCAGTACTACCTTTTGCTTAGATGATCTTTTTTAATGAGCCATCTTGAATCCCTTCTCATTTCCTTTTGTGTAAATTATTTAGACATTTTCTTCATGGTTACCTTGGGGATTATGTTTAGCAGCCTAACTCTATTAAAATTTAGTTTGTTTTCATACCAACTTCTCTTCAACAGCCTATGTATATATATACTTTGTGCCTAAATTCGTCCTTTGATTTCAGCATTTTCCTGAAAGGCGGGTCTAGCGTAATGTCATCTCTCAGCTGTTGTTTTTTCCTGAAATGTTTTGATTTCTCATTCATCTTTGAAGGACAATTTTGCTAAGTAAATTAATCTTCCATACAAATATTTTTCTCTTTCGGCAATACATACGACTGCCCACTGCCTTCTGACCTCCATAGTTTCTATTAAAAAGCATATGCTGATCATAATAAAGATTCCTTCTATATTAGGTGCTCATCTCTCTTGCTGTATTTAAGATTCTGACTTTACCCTTCACATTTAATTACATGATTATAATTTCTCTCAGTGTACATTATCTTTGAGTTCATTCTGTTGGTGTTCATTGTAAATCTTGGATTAGTATATTTGTATATTTTTTCTGATTGGGAAGTTCCCAGCCATTATTTCTTCAAATATTTTTTCTGGCCCTTTGTATCTCTCTTCTGGGACTCCTATGATGTATATTTTCTAACTGTCCATTCTTTTCATCCTTTCTTTTTTCCTGCTCCTCAGACTGGACATTTTCAATTTTCCTATATTCAAATTCACTGATCATTTCTTCCTTCTTTCATCTTCTACTGAACCTCTCTATTGAATTTCTCATTTAATTTATTGTACTTTTTAGCTCCAGAATTTCCATTTGGTTACTTATAATTTCTGTCTTGTTTTTGAAATTCTTATTTTTTTGTATATTTTCCTGATTTCCTTTAGTTGTTTGTCCATTTTTTTTCTTTAGCTCATTGATCCACTTTAACTGAGTTGATCTAAGGTCTTTGATTAGTAGTTACATGGACTAGTCTTCCTCTTGATTTGTTTCTGTTGACTTATTTTTTTCTGTGATTGTACTACACTTTCCAGTCTCCTTGGATGTTATGTAATTTTTTTGTTGTTGAGAACTGGACATTCTGAGAATTATGATGTAGTCATTCTGTAAATCTAGTTTTCCCACACCTCAATCTGTCATACCTAGTACAAGAGATAAAAAGGCAAAAGCTAAAAGGAAGAAAAAAAATAAAGAGAAAACTACTAACAAATAGGTAGAACATGATAACCAGGCACACAAACACACACACTCAAGAAAAATAAAAAACAAAAACTGCCCCTGCAAGTCTCTCATTTGATGCTGGTGGGAAGCCAGAAATTCCTGCTCTCAATACCAAAACTTAGTCCAGAGAACCAAGGTCCGGCCTGATCCAACTGTCCCAGCAGGCGGACCACTGGTTCAGGCTTTCACTTACAGAAGTTTAGCTCTTTGAGCCTTTCACTTCTGAGAATCCCATAGATGTTAAATGTTTAATCTGGCTCCAAGGTTACCACCTATTTAATTCCAATCTCTTTTTCCAGATTGTTGTTTCATGGAAGGAGTAAACTGAAGGACTTGTTACTCCACCATTTAACACCTGTGCACCCTTGTGGAATCCTTTATCTCCTTGTCCATGGTTTCCTTTAGAAATATGAGCACATTTATGAGAATTGATTTATGAGAGTTGACAAAGGCCTACAATCCAGAGTTGATATCATTCAAATTTTGGACTATATCATTTCAAGCAATGTTGTGCTTATGTAAACAAGCATAAATATAAATGTGAATATAGACAAACATATATGCACATGTGTGTATATACATATATATGTGTGTGTGTCTGAGAGTTTGTGTGTGAATGTGCTGGTTTGGAGCTGTTATGTACCCCAGAAAAGAGTAGGCCCTTTTAGTCCATCCTTGTGGGGTAGACCCATGGTGGGGGGGATCTCCTGGTTATATTGTTTCCAGGGAGATCTCACACAGCACATTCAATGTGGGCCACAATCCCCTTGCTGGAGTTCTCCATGAAAGGATAGAGTATAGATGAACCTCAGAGAGCTCAGAGAAACTGAGAGACAGACAAGTCACCATGTGCCTTCCCATGTGACAGATGGATCCAAAATGCCATCAGCCTTTCCGCGGAGAAGGTATCCTCCTCATGATGCCTTAATTTGGACATTTTCATGGCCTTAAAATTGGAAATTTGTAACCTAATAAATCTCCCTTGATTAAGCCTACACATTTCTAATTTATTGCCTTCTGGCAGTTAAGCAAACTGAAACAGTGAGTGTGTGTGTGATAAGTGAATGAGGGGAGAGTGAATCTTAGGAGAAAAGTGACCAGAAAATCTATAGGAATCATAATTTTTATAACCTGCTTTTTCAATTACCAATATATTGTGGTTTTCCTTATTCAAAATTCATTCACAATTCCATGTTTACTATTGCATTAATTTCATTAAAATCCACCAAAGTTTGTTATGACTTGTGTTCCAAAATTTTCTGTTAGAGCAATGATATATTGATTCAAAATGGTTGATTGACTAAATGCATTAATATACTCCTTTTGCAATAATTATTAACCAGATTTAGAGTCCAAAACCCCATAATCAATAAATTATGACCAATATAATAAAGACTGACTCATCATCTGATGGATGATTTGGATTGAGAAATGGCCACTGACCAAGTAGGTTTTGGTGAGCCAAAAATTAGAGTCTTTCTGGGGGAGTCTGCTATTGTGGGAGGAGCTAATTTTCCCTGAATAGGCCCACAGAAACTCAGGACTCAAAAATATTTGCAGCAAGTAAGGCAGGACTGAGTTAATGGGCTGAAAGCAGACACATTATTTATGTCTCTGCTGGAAGCTAATGGCATCCTCAATCCTATCCTTCTTGAATACAGAACTCCTAGATCCAAGCAATTTGCCCTCTCTTTGAAGATTCAGTGGTTTGATAAAAATGAATGAACATAACCAGAAAAGATGAATTCTGCATTCTGGTCCTTAAGATCAAAGCCCAATGAATGTCTCTGCCCAATGACTGAACAAATCACACTGGCCACATGTCCACATCCACAGAACTTTGAGGTACCTTTCATTTCCTCATTCTTAACTATAAAGAGACAGCCACGTACCAACAGAAACTGAAACACATGGTAACATGAGCTAGACCCAGCTTAACATACAGAAAATAAAAACCCTGAGAGATAAATCAAATAAATTCAGGAAACCAAACAAGTGTAAAATAATCACTTGTTTAATAATCTCAGTGCCATGACATTATTGAGTTTATCAAAAAACAAAGAATAAGTACATACCATAAAGAGATATCCAAAGAACAAAGAAGAGCTCCTCAAGAGAAAATTAAGATTGTAGAAAAAAATTAAATAGAAATATTCAGAATTTAAACATCAGGGAAATCCTGCAGAGATTAGGACAACACGACCAATGGCAAAAGACAGACAATATGAAGGAAAAGGTAGATTTCATAGAAAAAAAAATTCCAAGAGGAAGAGAATAAGAGAAATAGATGTTCAGAAAGAGTAACAAAATACATTAGAAGGTTATTTCAGATTAAATGCTGAAGAATTTCCTGATCTAAAGAGCCAACCTCAATATGGTTTGGACCAATTGTGGAGCACAGTAAATGAGAAAAAGGAACATACTTGGAAAAATCACTGTAATTCCAAAAAGTCTAAAATAATGAGATCATCCTAATATTTCTGACAAATTGAAATCACTTAAATGGCTGATAACATTTCAGCAACATTGATTTTTATAATAAAATGGCACAATATAATTAGAAGTCTGAGGAAGAATGTTTTTAAACATAGGAATCTATACCTAGCCAAACAACCATTCAAAGGCAAATGTAGATTAATGAATTGCTTAAATTCTAGGTTAAAAGGTTTCTTCCTGCATATCCTTTCATAGGAATTGTGCTCCAACAAAATAAAGGGAAATCAGGAAAGAGGAAAACAAGGAACTCAGAAGGGGTAGATTTATTTCTATGGCACTATAAAGAGAAGTTTAATATCATAGCAAGCAACAAGTTTGGATTGGAACAGGATAATGGAAATGTCTGTGGATGGAAAAAAAGTATCTATAGAGCATTTAAGATGATTGAGAGTTTAAAAAGTGTGGTTGTGATGAAAATAAATAATGCTGGTAAAAGGAGAGCATTCAGAAATTCTAGAAACAAGCAAACAAAAAATTGCACAAATATATTTATTCCTAGTATTTGGTTATGCAATAGAAATTATGTAATCAAAATTGCATAAAAACTTTTTATAGCAATTTAACTAATACTAGAAAGATAATATGGAAAAGGTTGGAGTGGATTAAGAAAGCTAATCAACATGCATCATCATCTTAAATTGGTAGATTGTATTTTAAATGACGTATGGAGAATGACGGTATAAAATATTTAAAGAAATGGTTGGCTCTCACTGAGGAGTGGAATTATGAATGGACAGGCACTGCTACATTTTACCAGATGATCATTTTCCATTCAAGGCATTTGTTGTATAGTTATCTGCAGTGATCAATAATATTTTATTTTGTTAAATGTGCAATCCTTTCCTTCATAGATTATGATTTTGTCTGTAAGATTAATAAGTATACCACCTCCAGAAAATTTTCTTTTAAATATTTAATGTCATTTTTCATTTTAAAGTGGCATGTATGTTGCTGCTTGTTATGCAGTAGAAATCTGATACTTTGTGTTATGGTTAATTTCCTATGTCCACATGGCTGGGTTATGGTGTCCAGTTGTTTGGCCAAGTGATCATTGGCCTGATTGTTAACTGTGAGGGTTTTATACAGATGGATTCAAATGTTTAGTGTGTTTGCGGCATCAGTGGCTTATTACATCTAAATTTATCAAAGAAGGCTGCCTTTAGCAATGAGAAGAGCCTCCTCAGGCAATCAGTTGGAATCCTTAAAGGGACACCTGAGCATTTCAGCAGTCAGAAGAATTTCTATCTCTAATTCAGCCAGCTTCTTCTGGGGAATTCAGGATCACCACTGAGTTCCCAACTTGCAGCCTGCCCTGTGGAATTCAAAGTTAGCAATCCCATTGTCACGTGAGGCAATTTCATGTGTATATATAGCTACAGGTCTGTCAATGCTTCTAGGCAGTCTCAGTGAATAGACATATCTCTATCTCTATCTTTTTTATGTGTATCTCTATCGCAATCTCTATGTCTATCTCATCAACTAAATTTATGTCTAATCTACACATCTATCAATTATATCATCTATATACACAACTATATCTATATGTTCATATACATACTTATATCTATATTTATTTTCCTAATACATATATATCCATATACACATATTTATATCTATATTCAATTTTCCATAAACACTCTATTTATATTATTAAAATTTAGAAACACACACACATGTGTGTATATATATATGTGTGTGTGTGTGTGTGTGTATATGATATATATATTGTTCCAATCCAACCCACCACAGGGTATATTATACATTTCCCCTTCTCTATTTCTTTGTAACTGCCCTTTCCAACTGTGAGAAACTTTGTCCTCATTACCTTTAATGTATTTACTCATTTTTCAAGCCTAGAATACCCAAAAATATTTCACAATTTCCAGCCCATAAAACTGCAAAAAAAGCATACCTACTAAATGGAGTTTACGTCTATTTACAATTCAATTCTTTATCATGAATAATAAATGTATACTGGATATTATTTATTTAAGGTTAGGTAACAATTCAGCCCCAAACATAGTGACCTAAAACAACAGCAATCATTTATTAATCCTCACAATTTCTATGGCACAGGAATTCATGTTCTTGGTTGGGCAGCTGTGGTTCCACATCTCATGAAGTATCAGTCAGATGTTTGTCAAGTCTGCACTCATACAAGGGTTCAACCGGACTGCATGATGCACTACAAGGTGGCTCATCCATGTGGCTATTAAAAAGAGGCATCAGCTTCTCTACACATGAGACTCTCCACAGATCTATTTTGTGTGTCATCATGGCATGGCGACTGGTTTCTTCAAAAGCAAGTAATCCAAGAGTTCAAGATGCAAGTTACAATTCCTTGTAAAACCTTTCCTTGAAAGGTTACACACTAATACTTCTGCTATATTATTCTGTTGCTTACAAAAGCTAGCCCTTATTCAGTGAGGTAGGGATCAGGAGGTAAGGATCATTGGAAGTCAGCTTGGAGACGGGAAATGACATGGTGAAAAACACAAAGCCCAAGTGTATAATCAGATGAGTTTTGGTCCATGAATACATCAGGAAACCAACACCTCTACAGAGATGGAAAATATTTCTATCACTCTAGAAAGCTTACTTCCACCCCTTCCCAGTCCATGTCACCCCTAAAGACAACCATTTTTTTTCTGATTTTTTCACAACAGATATTTTTATGATAAAATCTTCATAAATATAAGAACATATAATATGTATCCTTTGGTGTCCAGTTTCTTTTGCTCAATAAAATATCTCTGAGAATCATAAATATTGTATGCAGTATCAGTTGTCTGCTATTTTTAATTGTCAAATAGTATTCCAATGTATGAATGTATAAAAATGCATTAATGTAATATCCCATCAATGGTTATTTATGTTGTTTCCAGTTTTGGGCTGTTATTAATAAGGTTACCATGAACATTCTTGTACAAGGTTTTATATTCATATGCTTTTTAAAAAAAATTTTATTTTGAAATAATTTCAAACATATAGGACAGTTGCAAATACAATACAAACCCCATACAGAGAACTCCAACAACCCCCCACCCCCAGATATCTATATCAACCAATTTTACATTTTGCTACCTTTGCAGTACCTTTCTTTCTCTTTCCTTCCTTCCTTCCTTCCTTCCTCTCTCTCTCTGTCCCCCCTCTCTTTCTTTCAACTATATCTATTATCTATCAATTATGTATCTACCCATTTATCATCTTCTGCACATTTGAGAGCAGGTTGCATATATCATACTCCTTGAACTCACAATTCTTCTATGTACATTTCCTATGAACAAGGATATTAACTTATGTCATTAACTGCAGTTAATTCAAGAAATTTAATATGGATATTAAGCTTAAATTCTATATTCCAGTTTTTCTCTATGTCCCCTTTGAGCTTTTCTCTTCCATTCTTAGATCCACTCCAGTATCATATATTGCATTGATTGCCATTCATTAACTCTTAATTAACTCTTTTTTAAAATTAAGTATATCAAAAATTTTTTTTAAAAGATTTACAATAAAAAACATTTCAAACTAACCATAACAAAGGAGTAAGAAAAAGACACCTAACTTAAAATAACTACTTTACTTCCAACATGTTCCTACTCTACCCCTAGAAAATAACCTAATATAGCAACATTTCTGAGAACTTGTTCCTACCATACTCATCAGAAATTAACAAACCATAGTCATTCCTGGGCATTCCCAGAATGTTAAATTTACCCACGATAGCTTATCTGTTCTTATTGGGTTATTGTTCCCCCTTAATTAATTGCTCTCTATCGCTAGTTCCCCTACATTCTACATTATAAACCATTTATTTTAGGAGTGTGTTGTTTAACATTCTGGTGTTAGTGAATTTTCTAAGTCTCTGATGGTTATTGATTTCTAATTTTGTTCCATTGTAGTCAGACAATGTGCTTTGAATAATTTCATTTTTTTTTTAATTTATTGAGTCTTGTTTTATGTCCCAGCAGATGGTTTATTCTGGAGAAAGTTCCATGATCACCAGAGAAGAATGTGTATCCTGGTGATATGGGATGTGCTGTTCTATATATGTCTGTTAAATACAATTCATTTATCAGATTGTTTAGGTTTTCAATTTCCTTACTGGTCTTCTGTCTGGTTGATCTATCTATAGGAGAGAGTGATGTGCTGAAGTCTCCCACATTTATTGTGGAAACATCCATTGCTTCCTTTAGTTTTGCCAGAATATGTCTCATGTATTTTGTGGCACCATGATTGGGTACATGAAAATTTCTGATTGTTATTTCTTCTTGTTGAATTGCCCCTTTTATTAGCATGTAATGACCTTCTTTGTCTCTCATAACATCCTTGCATTTAAAGTCTATTTTATCTGAGATTAACATTGCTACTCCTGCTTTCTTTTGGCTTGCATGAAATATTTCTTTCATCCTTTCACTTTCAATTTCTTTCTGTTCCTGTGTCTATGATGAGTCTCTTGCATGCAACATATTGATGGTTCATATTTTTTTATCCATTCTGCCAATCTATATCTTTTAATTGGGGAGTTTAATCCATTTACATTCAATGTTATTACTGTGAGGGCATTTCTTGAATCAGACATCCTATCCTTTGGTTTATGTTTGTCAGATATATTTTTTCCCGCTCTCTCTTAATGTCCTTTAATGGATGAATATTGAATCTCTTTAGTACTCAGCCTTTATCCATATCTCTCTCCTTTCTTCCTCTGTCAGTAGGGCTCCCTTTAGTACCTCAAGTAGGACAGGTCTTTTATTAGCAAAGTCTCTCAGCATTTGTTTCTCTGTGAAAAATTTAAGCTCTCTCTCAAATTTGAAGGAGGGTTTTGCTGGATAAAGTATTCTTGGTTGGAAATTTTTCTCTCTCAGAATTTTAAATGTCATGCCACTGCCTTCTTGCCTCTATCCACATCATCTGTTTTTATCATATACTTTAAAATTTTCTGTTGTTTTTGGTCTCTTGGCATTTGCTTTACCTGATAGGATTCTTTTAGGATATGTAGGATTATTCAAGGTCAAATCTCTTGTCAGATCTACAGCTTGGTGGTGTACATCTTAACTAACCAGCAGATGGCATCCATGAGTCACCTATTCCCCTCAAGTCAGTTATCCCCAACTTTGTCTTGTGGTGTGTGGGGGTCTCATTCTTGTGCGGCCCAATTGGTGCACCAAGTTTGGGTGTGTTGCTGGTGCTGTCCGTCCTGAATGCAGGGCATGTGTCTGAGCAGTTAGGGAGGGAGGGCAGCTTTAATAGTCACACCTCCCAGGTGTTCCCAGAGATTCAAGACTGTTGCAAGAATCTAAACCTTCATTTCAGTCTCAGGTTTTCTCTGCCACTGACCCATAAGTCTTTGGTATTGGCATATGGTCCCTGGGATTTCTGAGTGTGTCCCTCTTCCAAGCCGTGCCCTTCTAGGGCCTCTGCTGAGGGAAGGCTGTGCTACATCACAAGTGTGTGCCATCCCTCAAGGGAAGTTCTGGGCCAAGTGGCAGTGCAGGGGCTTCCCCAGCCTGCTGTAAGGATGGCTGTATGGGGCATGTTAATTTCCCCCTTTTCACACAGCTCCACCTTCCCAGCTCTAGGACAATTAGCTGTGGGTGCGTGAAAGGCTACTGTCCATGCCTGACACTGTGGCATGTGCGTGTGCAGCTGGAAACACCCACCACCACACTGGGTTTCTTGGCATGACTGTGGGCTGTAGCCCCGGCACCGGGGAGGAGCATTCCCAGTTGCCGGGAAGATGGCTGCAAGGGGCATGGTTTTTTTTTCCCCTTTTGGCTAACCTCTGCCTGCCTTGCTCTGAGACAGTTAGCAGTGGGTGCATGAAAGGCTATCTTCCATGCCAGATATTGAGGCATTCGCACAGCCTGTTCCAGCCATGCTTCACTGTGCGGTTCTCGCTGCCATATCTGCAGCTGCTTTTGGGGTTTTTTAAAAAGAACTAGTCCACCTCCACATACCAACCCTTGGTTTCCCCACACCACAGCATGGCTGCTGGGTATTTAGCAGCTTACTCACTCATTTCAGGATGCAGACTCCTGGTCTCACCAAGTTCACAGTCACTGTGGACTTAGCAGACCTTGTCCAGCTGCTGCATCTCTGAAACTGGTGTTCTGGGTCACTTTCTGGCTTTCATCTAGTATTTTCCATGGAGGTTTTTTTTTGCCCTGTCTCTCCTAGCTACCATCTTAGGGTCTCCTATAGTCATATGCTTTTATTTCTCTAGAGTAAATATCCACAAGTGCAATTGTTGTTGATAGCATAGTGTTTTTTAACATTGTAAGAAACTGCAAATGTTTTCTCAAAGAGATCATAGCATTTTATACTCTTACCAGCAATTTGTGAGACTTCAGTTCTTTTAAATCCAAGAAGTTAGGATTTAAGGGCTGATTATTATTGCTGAATCATTATTTATATATTCCTTTTTACTTTCTGGTATATTAGAGTTGACAGAGGGAAATATCTGAAACCTGATCTGTAATCAGATCCCTTGATCTCTGATAAAGATTCTACAGCCTTTCTCTTGTGCCCTTGTAATTGTAAAAGCCTCATGACTAAACTTCCTTTCAACTTAAATTCTTATGATCACTAAAGTCAGCCCCTAATGTTTATTAATGAAGTGTTGTGGGTCAGCCCAGAACTAATCCACCTCAAGTCCAAAATTATTGATAACTAAACATGGATCTAACCAAAATGAGCCACCTGACATGCACAGTAGCTTAGACTTTAACCTACAAATCACCTATATATACTTATAATACTAAAAATCACACCCATAATCATATTAAGGCCATTATTTTCTTACATACATCCTGTGACTAAGCATGTAATCAATCTGTTGCACGCCCAATAATTAAATTACATCTAATTACATCATCTGGGACCATTTTATTCATTATTCTACCTGCCCATGCTTTGATTCTATCAGACTATCAGAACTATTGCAGTTCAGGAAGACAGATTTTGGATCAATAAGCCATCTGCTTTCCTGCTTTGTGCCTAGCAATAAACTCTTTCTCTTTGAAACCCCATTGTCTCAGGAATTGGTCATTTGAGCACATCAGGCAAAAGAATCCACCACCTTGATCCACTAACAGTTACTTTACAAGTTCATTAAGCTCATTTTATTTTCTTTAATTTAGACAGTCTGTGGTGGTATGTAGGTGTTTATTTTGGTTATAAAAGACACTGCAGGATAGTATTTAATGGCACGGGATTTGGAGGCAGGTTGCATGGTTCTATCTCAGATACACGATTCATATCCCTGTAACTTAAGGGGTCTGAGATGGGGTGAGCACAATGATAAGAGCTTCACGGAAGTGTCTTTGAAAGCATGGATAAGTCTGAGTCTTGATAGAATTCAATTTTATTCAATTGAATTTTATTCAGTATGACATTTTGTTTAAGCCACTGGTACTTTGGGGCAGGGATGGCTAAACAAAATGGACATTTGGTCTTTAGCTTTGTTGAGCCCCAAATATATTGGTGAAACAGAAATATATAAAGAAATGAATCTGGCATATTTCATGTTGCAAAATAAGTAAGAGTGATTTGTTGAGGAAAGGAATTCACTAGTCTCAGAATCTCAACATCAGATCTAGGAAAGATGGGAGAGATTTGCATTATTTAAGGCCAAAAGGGATAAAAGGAAGTAAATTGAGGAGGGAGTGATTGTGGGGATGGGCACTGGAAATGGCCCAATAAGAGGGATCATTCCTAGTTTCCCATAAGACCTGGAAGGAAACAAGTTCCTTGGAGGGAGATCCTCAGACCCCATCACATGCTGGGTCCTGGTTGGGAATGTGTGTACATTATCATGGACCTTGGGGATGATTGCTGTGGGAATGCAGCTCAGCGGTGCCCTGGGGAGGGTCAGCAGGATTTGTTACTGACACCTAAAGGATGGTAAGGCCAGTACAGTTTCCCTCACTGGGAGGTCCAGGGTAGAAATATGGCTTCAGGGGCTTGGTGAAGTTGCTTTTAAACTTGAAGAGAATGGTACATTCTGTCACATTGTAGAAAAAGATCAGACCTTCCTCATACTTCAAAAAAATCCCCACAGTTATCAGAGGTTCTGGGATATTAAGTTGATGACGGGGGGTGGAAAGAGCCTTGTACACACCATTCTTCTTGCATAGGGTCCAGAAACCATTCTCTGGACAAGCAGATATATGCTGTCCTTTCCTGTTAACTGAGTCCCAACACAGCCCTATTGTCCACCTGCTCTTTCCTGCAACTAAGACCTCCCAATAATGCCTGCCACCCTGGAAGCTGTTCTCACCCAGGACGGCCACCAGAGTATCAAACCCCTCAGGATTGTCAGGCACATCTTGCTTTTCTGGAAGAGATACCACATATTTTCCATCTTCTGACACGTAAAGGTAAGGATGGGCAGTGGCTCTATCCAGCTTTATGTCTTCTGAAAGATAAGAAAGTAGGAAGTAGAAGGAAGAAGGAAGGAATTAATTTCTGATGCTAAGACAAAAACCTATCAGTGTCTAGGAGAGAGATCAGAGCAGGGATGATAAACAAAGCAGATGGCATTTGAGGATCCTTTTCAGATACACAGAAAAATAATAAACATCATCTGCACATTTCCCATGATACAACTCAATCCATCAATCTGAAGCTCTTTTTTGGGGGAAAATGTCTACAAATCATTTCATCTTTGAAATGGATTAATGAGAAAGTTACAGTGGCAAGGGTCACATCAGAAGCTTCAAATGTATATCCAAGGACACAGCTGTTAGGAAATACGGCCAAAGCCTTCTGAAACGTCTGCAGCAATAGTCTGAATCTCAGAATGCTTTCCCAATATTCTCATCAGGAACAGTATGCCTAGTATTTTAGCATGGAAAGAGTGAAAGGTATAACAGAGATGCCTGTGAGGCAGCACTATATCCAATCACGGAGGCAGAAGCACATCAGTGTGTTCAAATTGTGGGACATTTCCAGTTGAGTGGGAGGAGAGTAACAGAGGCAGAGGAAGAAGACATAGTCAGAGAGTCAAGGGTGGGCAGGGTGCAGCAACATATAGGACCATGCAGTCACTTTTGAGATTTTGGATTCTTTCTGAATGAGAGGGAAAGAAATGGAGGGCAAAAACTGGAAAGAATGAGTATTCACAACTATTTAGTAGTGATTATGTGTAAAGAAAAAACATGTTAGCAGCTGCATTGGGTTATTAGAGTAAGAGACATTATTGTGCTTTCTATTTTTTAAGATATGAGAAAGAATAGCATATTTGCATGCTGACTGGAAGATCTGAGAGAAAAGAAAAAAATCAGGATTCAAGAAGAGTGGGTGATGAACAGAAACCATATCCTATACTTTTTAACAAAATTGGCTTTGGAGAATATTTGTGGCTATGTCTTTGCTGGATATAGTGAAGACTTATTTCTGACTTATATACAACCTGCATTTCAGAATAAATTGATACCTTTATATCTGTGATTTGCACAGCTTGTAAACTGACATTTCTAAAACGAAATCCCTCCATTTAGTGACTAGGAGCTCATTTTTCATTAAGTCTATACACTCAGAGTCAAACAAGTTCAAAATGTCTAATAAATCATTGGGGTAACCCTCCCTTAAAAAAAAAAAAAATCCCTGATAGGTTAAATGACAAACATAAGGTCATTCTTAATCATAAGTTATTCACTTTGTATTTACCTGCAAATCTTTGAAGTTCATTCAGACCTAAAATTTAGAT
The DNA here is from genome assembly GCF_015220235.1 of Choloepus didactylus. Taxonomy (NCBI): domain Eukaryota; kingdom Metazoa; phylum Chordata; class Mammalia; order Pilosa; family Megalonychidae; genus Choloepus; species Choloepus didactylus. Next base: position 3,617,236 of record NC_051330.1, read on the forward strand.
GGAGACATTCAAGATTAGCTGTATTACTGGGCTGTTGCAGGTCGTGGAGTATCAATGGGTATCAATGATAAGAATCTTGACTTCACTTACCATCTTCTCCTAGGAAGTTTCTTCGGTCTGCAACCAATCACAAAGAGATAAGTATTCTGAGAGAACACTGTCTGTATATCCAATTTAGCATAGGAAAGAAATACTACTTACCAAGTTCATTACTGATTATTTCTAAAAATATAAATAAAAAGGAGACAATATTAATTTCTCAAATTGCAGGAAATTTGATTCAAATCTTTGGTCATATCTTACTTGTGGGATATCAGTGAACATCTGGGTCAGTTTGCTGGGATTTGGGTTCCTAGACTGGAAAGGCAACTCGTTCTAAATGTCCACATGGGACACCACCTAGACTGTTACAGCCAAAGTGCTACTGAAAATTGTGGACCTAAGTCTATCACAAGCAATTTTTTTTTTATAACTTATCAACTACTTCTGAATTAGTTTGATTCCTTTTCACAATATTCCTTAATTAATTGAAGAAAATGCTATTTTCTGTTCCATGGGCACCATGATGGGTGAGTCCTAGTCTCTCCATCAATGAGGAGGAAGGAAAAGCAACCTATCAATGGTTGTAGAGTACTAGGAGCAAGGTGATTTAAGAGAACAGAGAAAATGTACCTCACACATTCTTGCAGGTTTTGGCAAGGGATTTTTCTTGTTGTTTAATTACATATACTCATTATTCATCACAAAAGCAATATATATATTCATTTAATTAAAAATGAAACAGAGAAATGAAAAATAACACTATTAAGACAAGCTCGCTTAGGAAACCTTGGGCTGGCAGAAAGTGGGGCATAGGAATAGGATTGCAAATGAGCCAATCCTGAACCACCCTTGATGGGCCAATCAAGATACCCCAGAATGCAAGCACCAATAAAAATGGCCTTCAATTGAGCCAATCACAAGCTGCTCCTAGCTGGAATCCCGTTACCCACTGTGTAGTCCCTTATTTGCATAAAAATCAGCCAATCCTAAAACACTAAGTGTCTGAGCCCTCCCCCTGTAACCAATAAAAGGCCAGGACAAAACTCACTAGGGTGACTCTCTTTTGAGTTTGCTGGTGCTGATGTTCTTTAGTTTCTATTCTCCTGAGCTGTGACTCTGCCTGAGCTGTAGCCTGCTGGGAGCTGTCTCTTTGCTCTGAGGCTCCAGACTGAGAGTGTCCTCTGTAATGTCTCAAATAAAGTCTGTCCCACCTGTAAATTCGTTCTCTGAAGGACCCAAACCTTGAAGAAGGCTCCTCTCCAGTAAGAGCCCAGCCATGTCCAGTGAGCCAGTAGCACTAATAACCTTCCATTACCTGGGTATAACCAATTTAAAATATCTTGCTGTATATGCATTTAGATTATTTTATGCTACTACAATAAAAAAGGATCATTTGGTACAAACTATTTCACTTACTGCACTATTCATTTAAATATTGTTTTTAATATTTTTCATGCAAATGAATATCCCTAAATAGCTGAATTGAATGACTCAATGGAATTTCATGTTATAAATAACATTTAATAAGCTAATCCTTTCTTTTTGGTCATTTAGGTATTGATTTTCACCAGTGAGGGATCTGATGCAGAAAGAGAGAGAGAGAGAGAGAGAGAGAGAGAGAGAGAGAGGAGAAACATAGAAAAGTGGCTCTGTGAGTCACTCAGTATCCAACTAAAAATACAATGTAATATACAGACAACAGGCAAAGTAATAAATTTAAAAAGAATGAAACTGAGATCTCTTTCTTGGCAAAGTGCCACTCATTGGTTGGTACTGTCCACTGGAAGCTTAAGCTACTGTAGAGATAATTACAAGTGGAGAAAATTAATGAATCACTAGACTTGGTGACTAAAAATGTATTGAATTCACCATATCAGTAAATGGAATCAATGTACCCAGTTCCACATACTACGAAGAGAGAAGCATTCTTTTCACCTTCCTCTCAAACACCCCACTTGATCCTTTGGCTCTGTGCCCAAGAACTAACCATTCTCATTCTTTTCTGTAGATCATTGTGCCAGTTTGAATGTATTGTGTCCCCCAAATGCCATTATCTTTGTGGTCTTGTGGGACAGACGTTTTGGTGCTGGTTAGATTTGCTTGGAATGTGACCCCACCCAGCTGTGGGTGGTGACTTCGGTGGGACACTCCTATGGAGGTGTGACCCCACCCATTCAGGGTGGGCCTTGATCAGTGGAGCCATATAAAACATGCTGACTCAAAGAAACTGGAGGGAGTGCAGCTGTGAGTGACGTTTTGAAGAAGAGCAAGCTTGCTAGAGAGGAATGTCCTGGGAGGAAGCCATTTTGAAACCAGAACTTTGGAGCAGACGCCAGCCACGTGCCTTCCCAGCTAACAGAGGTTTTCCGGACGCCATTTGCCATCCTCCAGTGAAGGTACCTAATTACTGATGTGTTACCTTGGACACTTTATGGCCTTAAGACTGTAACTGTATAGCCAAATAAACCCCCGTTTTATAAAAGCCTATCCATCTCTGGTGTTTTGCATTCTGCAGCATTAGCAAACTAGAACAATCATCAACATTGTATTTAGAAAATTGAAGTGACCATAGAGAAAAAGGTCCAACAATATTCAGGGAAGCCTAGAGAAGTCACTTATGACAAAGAGATTAAAAAACTTCCATTTCCCACAATTGAAAATTATACGAATCTTTATTTCCTGGTATCATATGGTTGTTCTTCATTAAATCCCACTATCTATCAAATTTCTCAAAAGTGCTTGGGGCTTTTTCATTTTGACCAATTCCTTAAACAGAGGGAAAAATCAAAAGACTTACCGTATTGTTCCTGGAATTTACCTTTTAAAACAAATACACAAATGCATTAGAAGGCAAATGTCTACAAATTCTAGCAGTATTCTGTTCCATGAAGGCAGAGCAGCCTAATGTACACTGGAAATTCCCAAAAGCTGCAGGGCTGGGGCACACACAGGAAGAGGTGACCCATGTGCAGCAGGAGACCTTTGATTCTTTGCTGACTTTTGGGAGCCTGTGCTGGGATTCAGACAGGTCTGTGCCTGGGCTTTCCCATGGGAGACCCTCCAACCAGAGGAGTTCCTACAAGATCCCAGGGTGACTTTTACATGAATAGATGCTAGACCTGAATTGCCCTATATTCATGTATCCCTGAAATAAAACATTTTAAATGCATTAGACATTTCCCATTTAATTAAAAATGAAACAGAGCAATGAAAAACAATACTATTAAGGCAAGCTAGATTAGGAAACCTTGGGCTGGCAGAAAGCAGAGCATGGCATGAGGACTGCAAAAGAATGAGTCCTACACCACCCTTGATGGGCCAATCAAGATAGCCAAGAATGCAAACACCAATAAAAATGGCCTTCAATTGAGCCAATCACAACTGCTCCTAGCTGGAACCCCATTCAACCAGTGTGCAGGACTTTATTTGCCTAAAAATCAGCCAATCCTAAGACACCAAGTGTCTAAGCCCTACCACTCTAACCAATAAAAGCAAAAGACAAAACTCACTGGGGGCAACTCTCCCTTCAGTTTGCTGCTGCTGACATTCATTGGTTTGTACTATCCTGAGCTGTAACTCGGCCTGAGCTGCATCCTGCTGGGAGCTGTCTCTTTGCTCAGAGGCTCCAGCCTGACAGTGTCCTCTGTAACATCTCAAATAAAGCCTTGCTCTCACCTTGCCACTGGCCTGTCTCACCTGTGAATTCCTTCTCTGCAGGACCCCAAACCTTGAAGAAGGCTCCTGTCCAGTAAGAGCCCAGCCTTACCCTGTGAGCTGGTAGCAGTAATAACTTTTCATTACCTGGATATAACCAATTTAAAATATTTCGCTCTATTCACATTTAGATTATTTTTATGTTACTATAATAAAAAAGGCCCATTTGATACACACTATTTCATATACTGTGCTATTAATTTAATATTGTTTTTAATATTTCTCATGCAAATAAATATTCCTAAATAGCAGAACTAAATGACTCCTTGAAATTTGATGTTATAAATAACATTTAATAAACTAATCCTTTCTTTTCGGACATTTAGGTATTGATTCTCACAAATAAGTGTTATGGTGGGGAGAGAAGAAACAGAAAAAAAGGTTCTGTGAGTCAATCAGTATTCAACTAAAAATAAGATATGTGACATACAGCCAACAGATAAAGTAATAAATATAAAAAGGAGAATGAATTTGAGGAGACCTCTTTCTTGGAAAAGTGCCACTCATTGGTTGGTACTGTCCTTTGGAAACTTAAGCTACTGAAAAGATGATTACAAGGGGAGAAAATTAATGAATCACACTAGACATTTTGACTAAAAATATGTTGAATTAACCATATCAGTGAATGGAATCAATGTACCCAGTTGCACATACTACAAACAGGGAAGCATTCTTTTCACCTTCCTCTCAAACACCCCACTTGGTCCTCTGGCTCTGTGTCCAAGTACTAACCATTCTCACTCTTCTCTGTAGAATCAATGTATTTAGAAAATTGAAGTGATCATAGAGAAAAAGGTCCAAGAACATTCAGGGAAGCCTAGACAAATCAGTTACAAAAAAGTGATTAAAAATATTCCATTCCCCAAAATTGAAATTTAAAAGGATCTTTATTTCTTGGTAACATAAGGTCATTCTTCATTAAATCTCGCTATCTATCAAATTTACCAAAAGTGCTTGGGCCTTTTTCATTGTGAGCAATTCCTTAAACAGAGGGAAAAATCAAATGACTTACCACATTGTTCCTGGATTTCACCTTTCAAAACAAATACACAAATGCATTAGAGGACAAATGTCTACAAATTCTAACAGTATTTTTTTTTCATGAAGGCAGGAGCAGCCTAATGTACACTGGAGAGTCTCAAAAGCTGCAGGGCTGGGGCACACACAGAAAGAGGGGACCCATGTGCAGCAGGAGACCTTTGATTCTTTGCTGACTTTGGGGAGCCTGTGCTGGGATTCAGACAGGTCTGTGCCTGGGCTTTTCCATGGGAGACCCTCCAACCAGACCAGTTTCTACAAGATCCCAGGGTGACTTCTGAATGAATATTTGCTAGATCTGAATTGCCCTCTATTCACCTATCCCTAAAATAAAACTTTTTAAATGCATTAGACATTTCCCATTTAATTAAAAATGAAGCAGAGCAATGAAAAAAAAATACTATTAAGGCAAGCTAGATTAGGAAACCTTGGGCTGGCAGAAAGGAGGGCATGGCATGAGGATTGCAAATGAGCCAATCCTGAACCACCCTTGATGGGCCAATCAAGATAGCCCAGAATGCAAACACCAATAAAAATGGCCTTCAATTGAGCCAATCACAACTGCTCCTAGCTGGAACCCCATTCAACCATCGTGCAGGCCCTTATTTGCATAAAAATCAGCCAAGCCTAAGACACGAATTGTCTAAGCCCTGCCCCTCTAACCAATAAAAGCACAAGACAAAACTCACTGGGGCGACTCTCCCTTCAGTTTGCTGCTGCTGACATTCATTGGCTTGTACTATCCTAAGCTGTAACTGTGCCTGAGCTGCACCCTGCTGGGAACTGTCGCTTTGATCCGAGGCTCCAGTCTGACAGTGTCCTCTGTAACATCTCAAATGAAGCCTTGCGCTCACCTTGCCACTGGCCTGTCCCACCTGTGAATTCCTTCTCTGCAGGACCCCAAACCTTGAAGAAGGCTCCTCTCCAGTAAGAGCCCAGCCTTACCTAGTGAGCTGGTAGCACTAATAACTTTTCATTACCTGGATATAACCAATTTAATATATCTTGCTCTATTCACATTTTGATTATTTTTATGCTACTATAATAAAAAAGCACCATTTGTTACACACTATTTCATATTTTGTGCTATTAATTTAAATATTGTTTTTAATATTTCTCATGCAAATAAATATCCCTAAATAGCAGAACTGAATGACTCCATGTAATTTGATGATATAAATAACATTAAATAAACTAATCCTTTCTTTTTGGACATTTAGGTACTGATTCTCACCAATGAATCATCAGAGAGAGAGAGAGAGAGAGAGGAGAAACATAGAAAAATGGCTCTGTGAGTCAATCAATGTTCAACTGAAAGTAATATATATGATATACAGACAACAGACAAAGTAACAAATATAAAAAGGAGAATGAAGTTGAGGAGACCTCTTTCTTGGAAAAGTGCCACTCACTGGTTGGTACTGTCCATTGGAAGCTTAAGCTACTGAAGAGATGATTACAAGTGGACAAAGTTAACGGATCACTAGACTTGGTAACTAAAAATATATTGAATTCACCATATTAGTGAATGGAATCAATGAGCCCAGTTGCAAGTACTACAAAGAGGGAAATACTCTTTTCACCTTTGTCTCAAACACCCCACTTGATCCTACACACTGAATTCTTCTCCAAAGTTTCTTGATTATACTGCATTATGGGTCTCAGATTCTTTGTCTCCCTCCCTCTCCTTTACCTTCTCCATCTGGGTCTCCCTTGACTCTGAAAAAAACCACCGTATCCTCTCTAGCATGTGCCAAGGCATTCTATGTCACAGTCTCCTTAAAACTCAAAACTTAATATTTTATTATGTAAACTCAATTCCAATCAAAATCCTTCTGTTATAATTCACTACTAACAGGATAAAATTCCAAATTGTAAAGATGACATGCAATTTTTTTTCATGATCTATCCCCGAACTCTCCAGTCTCACTTCTTCTGCTGGTCTCTCCACATCTTATTTTTATTATGTTTGTTATTATTGCTTTGATGTTTGATCCATTAGGGAAAGGAAGAATTCTGCTTCATTTAACAATGTATAATCATTGTAAAAAAAAACAATTCCTTGTATATAAGATGTGTTTAAAAAATAGCTGTGGAGTGATAATTATGATGATGATGATGATGGAATAAATTTATCTGCCCATATTTTTCTGTGTGTCTAAATTAAATTGGTTAAGCTATAAGTAAATAATTTATTTTATTCTAAGCATGTTTTCTTTTCTTATTTAGAAATAGAAGAGCTATTTGTTGACATTCTTTGTAAAACACATTCTTGTGTTCTCTTGCCCGAAACAAGCATTAATTCAGAGGTTGGAAAAAGGGTTGAGCAAAATTATTAGAAATTTAAATAACTCAATGTGAAACAGTTTTTAGATAGGGATTAATCAGAAGTGAATGCTGAACTGAATCTGAGTGGTGTTTTGTTGTATAGGCCCTTTGAAGCATTTGATATTTGATTAATAGCTTGCTTGTAGGGTAAGATTTTGTCAAGCAGGAAAGCTGAATTTCAGTGTAATTTCAAAGTCAGATGAAGCAGGGGAAATTTGGAAAACAGCACCGTGTATGTCTTCTGGACCAAGACCCTTGAAATAAATTTTGCTTGATGTCTGAACTGTGAGAAGCTATGTGTAAGAACACAAAAAATAGTGTTGGTAGATGCTCTTGGTTTGTTTGATTTTGCTTGTTTAAAAACACAGGTCTCCTTGAGAGTTAGGAGCATAGAGAAGCACAGTTTTGGCAAAGCTGAGAGAGAGGCACAAGCATGGTGGGGCAGCGTCTACACTCTGTGGATCTGTTGGCCACACCACATCAATCCATTGTGACAGCATCAAATTGGATAATAATTCTCAGGGTCTGCAAAGAGCCCAGTAGTGGATGGTGAGGCCAAACACCTAGGGTGAATTCTGAAAGCCTCCAGTAATTGGGCCTCAACTTTCAGGGGTGGCAGTGTGCCCAGGGGGGCCTTTCCCCAGTGACACTGTGCAGGCAGCAGAGGGGGCTTTTCCCCACCACTAGGGGTAGCTGCTTGGGAGATGCACTTTGGTTTCTGCCTCGTGCCCTGGTGCTGTATGTGAGGGTGGAGGGTTATCTTTGAAGGTGGAAATAGTGTTGCTCCAGTGACTCCGGTTAGTGAATCGCGGACCAGGTAACGGTTACATATTAGTAAAAGTCTGAAGCCTTCAACATCAGAGGTAGTTTACATTTAGCCCACCACCATTTCCTGAACAAAGGCTACATGACTGTGTTATTCAGCTTATCCATGTATTTGGCTTCCAAAAAAGGAAATACCCAGGTAAACATAAAATGCCAAATTAAAACTTACCATATTTCCTTAAGAGTTTTTCTGAGAAAACAAACAAAAATTAGCAGATAATAGTGAAAATAGAGCTGTATCAAATGTCAGAAAATTCTTTAATCAGTCTACATTTAGAAGTAGATGATCTTTGGGTCATATGGTATTGGTGATATTCCAAAGTTTTATGGTTAAGACCATGATGGTCTAGATCAACATAGCTACAGAGAGCACGTGAGAACAGAATAATTCAGTCTGATGATACCCTGTATGCCCTCATGGTAAGTCAAATAGTCCAGTTGATTCTATTCACTGAAATAACTGAGTTAAAATGAAATAGACTATGTTCATCCATTTTGGTTTCATGGGGTACTGGATATAGACTTAAATCCATCTTTCTTTTCCAGGCTCAATAACTGCAACCATGACTGCCACTATTTTACTAATAACATATGCAATATGTGTCAAGATTTTTAGATATATGATCTTTTTAATACTGAGAGTAACCTGGTACATAAACACCATTATCACAGCCATTTTACAAATAAAAACCTGTCCTAGGAGATTAAAAATATTTTGCAGACCATGAAGCTACTAAGTGATAGAGCTGGAATTTAATTCCAAACCATTTGAATCCAGAGGCTATTCTGTTAAAAACTAGTCAAATTATCATTTACTTGGCTTTGCCTGTAGATAAGCAAAATTGAATAGATGAATGGATAAATGAATGACAGAATGAATATTAAAAGGAGCCATGAATTACACAGGACTTCTCTCTTTCACTCTAAATATTTTCATTAAACAGATAAAAGGCTATGGGGTTTATATTATGACTACAGAATAAATATAATTTGTGACTTTGAAAACCTATTCCTTCATTACCACTGATCCCAGATCCTTTAGCACTTCCTCAGGAAATCTATGACCTCAGAGCTAGGCCAAATCCTTCTACCTATATGTTTTTACTGTCCCATGTACACACTCCCATAGGAACTGTTAGAATATTAATTTTACATTGATTTTGTAAATGTAATTGTATATCTATCCCCAAATAGCAACATACCTAAGACCATGAAATTTTTCCTTAATTCTTCTCTCTTATTTCTCAAGCATCAATCACATAACAGGCAGTCATTTACTGTATGTGCAAGGAGTCACTGGCCTTAACTGCATGGGGCAATGCTAGAAGCTCCATGTCCTCTCATAGCACAAGCTGACACATCGTGACCTCCATTTAAGCCTAACAACATTGTAAGTAACAGAAGTACTTACAGTTACATTTTACAATAGAGGAAAGCTATTTTAGTAGTCTCTCAACATGATTTTAGATCATTAGGAGTCATTTCACTGAGTGTGGATTTTGATCATGTTATAATAATTTTAAAAGTCAAGTACGAAATATTATAGGATTTTAAATGTTTGAAGATTATTGAAGAAAAAATATTACTTACCATTCCATTCTCCTGTATTTTCTGTATAAAGAAAAATAAACCGAAACAAAAATATGTTAAGATGTATCCCCCTATGCTACCTGTAGGTAATCCAGCAAAGATGCTGTATCATTTACAAAAACAGGAAAAGCAGCTTTAGTATTTTTTAAAAAATTAAATCTCCTCAACAACATTTCACATACCAGAAACTAGCCAATTTTGTGAATATTTTAACAAAACTTCAAGCTCACAATATGAATAAAACTAAGAAATATCTAGAGATAATATTAAAGTTATATATGCAGACTTTGGAAGAAAACTAAAAGAAATCATTAGGAGAAACAAACACTTGTGTAAACGTGGTGATGTAAAATATTTGTTGTGAGTACATTAACTATGGTAAATATGCCAACTGTTCCCTAATACTTTCATACATTGAATGCTATTCTGGTGAAAGATATTTTTGAGATTTTTCTTTCCTGCAACATGGCAAAACTTTGATTTTGGACCAGACACTGTGCTTTGCATATTAAAGGCAGCACATTGTGTCTTTTCAGGATTTTCTTGTGGTTTTACGCTGGCCTTCCTCTGGCAATGTGCCCAAGTACTAACTATTCTCACTCTTCTCTGCAGAATCAATGTTGCACTTAAAAAATTCAAGCAAGCATAGAGATAAAGGTCCAACAATATTCAGGGAGGCCGAGACAAGCCAGTTATGACAAAGTGATTAAAAAACTTGCATTTCTCACAATTGAAGATTATAAGGATCTTTATTTCCTTGTATCATATGGTTGTTCTTCATTAAATCCCACTATCTATTGAATTTGTCAAAAATGCCTGGACCTTTTTCATTGTGACCAATTCCTTAAACAGAGGGAAAAATCAAATGACTTACCATATTGTTCCTGGAGTTCACCATTTAAAACAAATACACAAAGACATTAGAAGACAAATGTCTACAAATTCTAGCAGTATTCTGTTCCATGAAGGCAGAGCAGCCTAATGTACACTGGAAAGTCCCGAAAGCTGCAGGGCTGGGGCACACACAGAAAGAGGTGACCCATGTGCAGCAGGAAACTTTTGATTCTTTGCTGACTTTTGGAAGCCTGTGCTGGGATTCAGAGAGGTCTGTGCCTGGGCTTTTCCATGGAATACCCTAAACCAGAGCTATTCCTACAAGATCCCAGGGTGACTTCTATATGAATAGTTGCTAGAACTGAATTGCTTTCTATTCACCTTTCCCAAAATAAAACATTTTAAATGCATTAGACATTTCCCATTTAATTAAAAATGAAAGAGAGAAATGAAAAACAATACTATTAAGGCAAGCTAGATTAGGAAACCTTGGGCTGGCAGAAAGGGGGGCATGGGACGAAGATTGCAAAAGAATCACTCCTAAACCACCCTTGATGGGCCAATCAAGATAGCCCAGAATGCAAACACCAATAAAAATGTCCTTCAATTGAGCCAATCACAACTGCTCCTAGCTGGAACCCTATTCAACCACTGTGCAGGCCCTTATTTGCATAAAAATCAGCCAATCCTAAGACACCAAGAGTCTAAGCCTTACCACTCCAGGGGCCAAAAGCACAAGACAAAACTCACTGGGGGCAATTTTCCCTTGAGTTTGCTGGTGCTGACACTCTTTGCTTTGTACTATCCTGAGCTGTAACTCGGCCTGAGCTGTAGCCTGCTCAGAGCTCTTTGCTCAGAGGCTCCAGCCTGACAGTGTCCTCTGTAACATCTCAAATAAAGCCTTGCTCTCACCTTGCCACTGGCCTGTCCCACCTGTGAATTCCTTCTCTGCAGGACCCCAAACCTTGAAGAAGGCTCCTGTCCAGTAAGAGCCCAGCCTTACCCTGTGAGCTGGTAGCACTAATAACTTTTCATTACCTGGATATAACCAATTTAAAATATCTTGCTCTATATACATTCAGATTATTTTTATGATAGTATAATAAAAAAGGACCATTTGATACACACTATTTCATATACTGTGCTATTAATTCTAATATTGTTTTTAATATTTCTCATGCAAATAAATATCCCTAAATAGCACAACTAAATGACTCCTTGGAATCTGGTGTTATAAATAACATTTAATAAACTAATTCTTTCTTTTTGGGCATTTAGGTATTGATTCTCACAAATAAGTGATATGGGGGGGAGAGAAGAAACAGAAAAATGGCTCTGTGAGTCAATCAGTATTCAACTAAAAATAAGATATGTGACACACAGCCAACAGACAAAGTAATCAATGTAAAAAGGAGAATGAAGTTGAGGAGACCCCTTTCTTGGAAAAGTGCCACTCATTGGTTGGTACTGTCCTTTGGAAGCTTAAGCTACTGAAGAGATGATTACAAGTGGACAAAGTTAATGAATTACTAGACTTGGTGACTAATAGTATTTTGAATTCACCATATCAGTGAATGGAATCAGTGTACCCAGTTGCAAATACTACAAAGAGGGAAATAGTCTTTTCACCCTCCTCTCAAACACCCCATTTGATCCTACACACTGAATTCTTCTCCAAAGTTCCTTGATTATACTGCATCATGGGTCTCAGGTTCTTTGTCTCCCTCCCTCTCCTTTACCTTCTCCATCTGGGTCTCCCTTAACTCTGAAGAATCCACCGTATCCTCTCTAGCATGTGCCAAGGCATTCTATGTCACAGTCTCCTTAAAACTCAAAACTTAATATCTTATTATGTAAACTCCATCCCAATCAAAATTCTTCTGTTACTATTCACTACAAATAGGATAAAATTCCAAATTTTATAGATGACATGCAATTTTTTATCATGATCTATCCTCTAACTCTCCAATCTCACCACTTTTGCTGGTCTCTCCACATCTTATTTTTACTATGTTTGTTATTATTGCTTTGATGTTTGATCCCTAAGGGAATGGAAGAATTCTGCTTCATTTAACCATTGTAAGAAAACAATTCCTTGTGTATAAGAAGTCTTTAAAAAATAGATATAGAGTGACGACTATGATGATGATGATGCAATAAACTTATCTGCCATATTTTTCTGTGTGTCTAAATTAAATTCATGGAGCTATAACTAAATAATTTATTTTATTTCAAGCATGGTTCCTTTTCATCTTTAAAAATAGAAGAGCTATCTGTTGGTATTCTTTGCAAAACACATTCTTGTGTCCTCTTTGTCAAATCAAACATTAATTCAAACGTTGGAAAATGGGTTTAGCAAAATTATTAGAAATTTAAATAACTCAATGTGAAATTGTTTTTAGATTGGGATTAATCAGAAGTGAATGCTGAACTGAATCTGAGTGGTGTTTTGTTGTCTAGGCCCTTTGGAGCATTTGACATTTGATTAATAGCTTGCTTGTAGGGTAAGATTTTGTCAAGCAGGAAAGCTGAATTTCAGTATAATTTCAAAGTCAGATGAAGCAGGGGAAATTTTGAAAACAGCACCATATGTGCTTCCTGGACCAAGACACTTAAAACAATTTTTGCTTGATGTCTGAACTGTGAGAAGCTATGTGTAAGAACCCAAAAAATAGTGTTGGTAGATGCTATTGGTTTGTTTGATTTACCTTCTCTGGAAACACAGGTCTCCTTGAGAATTAGGAGCATAGAGAAGCACAGATTTGGCAAAGCTGAGAGAGAGGCACAAGCGTGGTGGGGCAGCGTCTACACTCTGTGGAGCTGCTGGCCACACCAGATCAATCCAGTGTGACAGCAGCAAATTGGATAATAATTCTCAGGGTCTGCAAAGAGCCCAGTAGTGGATGGTGAGGCCAAACACCTAGGGTGAATTCTGGAAAACCTCCAGTAATTGGGCCTCAACTTTCAGGGGTGGCAGTGTGCCCAGGGGGGCCTTTCCCCAGTGACACTGTGCAGGCAGCAGAGGGGGCTTTCCCCCACCACTAGGGGGAGCTGCTTGGGAGATGCACTTTGGTTTCTGCTTCGTGCCCTGGGAGCTTTATGTGAGGATGGAGGGTTATCTTTGAAGGTCAAAATATTATTGCTCCAGTGACTCTCGTGAATGGAGCCTGGACCAGGTAACTGTTACTTATTAGTGAAAGTCTGATGCCTCTAACATCAGGGGTAGTATAAATTTAGCCCATCACCATTTCCTGAACAAGGGCTACGTGACTGTGTTATTCAGCTTATCCATGTATTTGGCTTCCAAAAAAGTTAATACCCAGGGAAATATAAAATGCCAAATTAAAACTTACCATATTTTCTTGAGAGTTCAGCTGAAGAAACAAACAAACAAAAATTAGCATATAATAGAGATAATAGTGCTGTATCAAATATCAAAAATACTTTAATCAGTCTACATTTAGAAGTAGATGATTTTGGGTCATATGGCATTGGTGATATTCCAACATTTTATGATTAGTTAGGACCACCATAGTCTACATCAACATAGCTACAGAGAGCATGTGAGAACAGTATAATTCAGTCCGATGATACCTGTATGCACTCACGATAAGTCAAATGGTCCAGTTGATTCTATTCACAGAAATAACAGAGTTAAATGAAATAGACTATGTTCATCCATTTAGGTTTGGATTAAAAGTATTTTGCAAAATCATGAATCTACTAAGTGATAGACCTGGAATTTAATTCCAAACCATTTGAATCCAGAGGCTATTCTGTTAAAAACCAGTCAAATTATCATTTATTTTGCTCTGCCTGTAGATAAGCCAAAATGAATAGATGAATGGATAAATGAATGACAGAATGAAAATTGAAAGGAACCACTGAATTACACAGGACTTCTCTCTTTCACTGGAAATATTTTCATTAAATAGATAAAAGTCTCTGGGATTTATATAATGATGACAGAATAAATATAATTTGTGATTGTGAAGATCTATTCCTTTATTACCACTGATCCCAGATCCTTTAGCACTTCCTCAGGAAATCTATGACCTCAGAGCTGGGCCAAATCCTTCTACTATATGTTCTTACTGCACCATGTACCCTCTCCCACAGCAACTGTTAAGAGTATTAATTTTACATTGATTTTGTAAATGTAATTGTATATCTATCCCCAAATAGCAACATACCTAAGGCCATGGAATTTTTCCTTATTTTTTTCTTTCTTATTTCCCAAGTATCAATCACGTAACAGGCAGTCATTTACTGTATGTGCAAGGAGTTACTGGTCTCAACTGCATGGGGCAATGCAAGAAGCTCCGTGTCCTCTCATAGCACAAGCTGACACATCTTGACCTCCATTTAAGGCTAACACTTGTGAGTAACAGAAGAATTTACAGTTACATTTTATAATAGAAGAAAGACATTTTAGTGATCTCTCAATATGATTTTAGATCATCAGGAGTCATTTCTTGTGGATTTTGATCATGTTATAATAATTTCGAAATTCAAGTATGACATTTTACTGGATTTTAAAGGTTTGAAGATTACTGAAGAAAACAACTTTTACTTACCATTCTCTTCTTTTTTTTTTTCTGTATAAAGAAACATAAACCAAAACAAAAATGTGTTAGAATGTATCTCCCTATGCTACCTGCAGGTAATCCAGGAAAGACGCTATGTCATTTACAAAAACAAGAAATCTGCTTTAATATTTTTTAAAAAATTAAATCTCCTCAACAACATTTTACATACCAAATAATAGGCAATTTCATGATTATTTTAACAATACTTCCAGCTCACAATATGAATAAAAATAAGAAATATTTAAAGATAATACTAAAGATATATGCAGACTTGAAGAAAACTAACAGCAGTCTTTAGGAGAAACAAGCACTTGCATAAATGTGATGATGTAAAATATGTTGTGTGAGTAGTTTAACTATGGTAAATATGCCAACTGTTCCCTGATAATTTTATACATTGAATGCTACTCTGGTGAAAGATTTTTTGAGATTTTTTTCCCCTCGTAAGATGGGAAAATAATTCCTTTTATCTGTAAGAATAAGCAAACACATATATTAAAACATATTGTGGGGATGGTGATTAAAATACATGATAATGTGTGTAAACATAAGATCATATCAAAGTATAAGGATGAATCATTCATAGATAAGCATATTAAACAATTTAAAATATCAAATGAAAATTCAAAGTACATATAAAGCAAAAATGTGGTATTTGTATATTCAGTAGGCCTCTCTGCATACAAAATAAAAAATAATACATATTATTTTAAATAATAAGGGACAAATAAATCACTTGATTTCTAAACCATAAAAGAGTACCCAATTTTTTATATGGCCATTAAACCTAAAGTATATTTCATTAACTGGGAAAAGGTTTCAAAGTATATGTCTGTGTGACTTTCTTAAAATTCAAATTGTTAGCAGAAACTAGCCTAGTCATATAATTTCATCAGGAACTAATCATGTGTATAGACATTTTTGAAGAATTTACAGACTACTGAATGTGAAATAGTTAATCTTAGTAAATTGAATATGATGATTCTATGATACTTTTGTCTCCAAAGATATGAACTAATACTATGCATTTCTGTTCCAGAAAAGTTCTGCAAAACCAAAACATAACAGCAAATAAGATAAATAATAGTCAATGAGAAATCCACAATCACCAGCAATTGTTTGTAAGAATTGCCACAAAATCATTCCTGACTCAGAAATCTTGCCAAAATGTCTAAGTAAAATATTAGCCAAGATATGAAAATGGGGGCTGGGGAAAAAAATACAGCACAGGCTTTAAGTCATAAGTTTAGGGGAGGTTTCTAGACTCCTCAGGATTATAAACTGCCCATTAAGCCATCATCTGGAATTTCACTGCCTCATTCACTAAATCAGCCCCCAGCAGACATTCTGATGATTATGAGAGGCTCACCACAGGATATTCATGAAAAATAAATCTTCAAGGTCACCCAGGAGGTCTGAGCCCTGAGCCAAGGGGACAGGGTCAGTGAACTCTGGGCAGGGAGGTCTCAGTATTTTGGATCAGCCTGAAACAAGCAACCTGCCTTCACCACCCCAGAAGACATCCAGAACCTCAGGAGAAATTAAAAGTAAAAATTCAAATGACAAGTAAAAATTCAAATCTTGATATTTGATGTATGTGGTCAGGATTCAAAATTTAGGAAGTCAGTTTGGGTTAGAAAGAAATCTCCAAATATAAACAAGTTTTGCAATTGCAAAGAAGTAAACATGGTTTCCCAAATACATTTTACACAGGCTACCTCTTCTCAATTTTAGCAAAAGTGGAACATCAAACAAAACAAACTGTCAAAATTTAAAAATAAGGAGTAGAAGGACAACAATACTAGCTAACTTCAATAGAGCTTTGATTATGGGCCAGACACTGTGCTTTGCATATTAAAGGCAGCATACTGTGTCTTTTCTGGATTTTTTTTTTTTTTGTGGCAGCCGGCAGCCTAGAAGGGTTCCTGACACATGGGAGCTGCTCAATAAATATGTGTTAAATGACACATAGGTTTATACTTCAGTTTGTGGTTTTGTTTATTTTCTGAACAGTGCCTAAAACTTTGTTTTTCATAATCTACATTTTTTCCAAATTAGACAGTTTTACACTGAATAACACAAACTTAAATTACTAAAGTTTACAGGTAAGCTTCAATCAATCCAGTCTTATTGAAAAGAAATAGAACAAAACCAAACACACACACACACACACACACACAAACCAAAAACCTCTTTTGAGGGTGTCTTTTACTTTGAGGTATAGAATTTCTTCTTTGAGAAATCAATCTTGTAACTAATCATATCTGCTTGTGGGATTAATTTGTTGTTTGCTGCAAGAAATATATACATGGACTCAAAGCAATGAGTTTTAATGGAAAGATTAGTTATTCCAAGAGGAAGACCAGCTATTTTACCTGTATTACAATTACTAACAATTTGGTCATATATATGTGTGTGTAGTTTTTGCCAAATATTTAATCAATTTTCCTCTGCAGTCAGCTTAGGTTAGTATAATTGCTGAATAAAAATAAAATCATATAAGATAGAATGCAAAAAAAAAATGGTTATTTGGATTAATTCTTTGGGATGTATGATCCTGGGTGACATTAAATTAGCCTATTTTCTAAGAAACTGGCCCATTTTGCCAATTTCTTCAACCAGTCCCCACTCTTGTCCTTATATGATGCTACTGCCATTTGCTCAAGCAGCCAAATACCTTATTTCTGCCTTAAAATAAAAAAGAAAATCTTTCACATAAAATATCTATCATTGCAATTGCCATTTTTTCACTTGAACTGACCAAATTATGTGAAGCGACTATTTTGAGGGGTGTCTGATCGTAGATTTATTAAGGGGCAGGTGAACTATCAGTGTTGCACAGACTGGAAGGAGGAAAGAGTAGCACTTTAACACATTAGTATACACCTCTTCCAACACTGGTTTTCTTCACCTTTGATTACTGACTTCACCTCTTTCAGGAGGAGGTGATGCAAATCATGTTGGCCAGCGGTCACACTCAAGATACACGAAATGGGATAACTCATTCAGCCAATAGATACAAACATATCCCACTCACTGGAATAGCTACTCAAGGGTGGATGTAGACTGGCATTAATACTTTTGAAGAAATCATTTGCCCAAAGAGCTTCGAATCTACATGGAAAATTGAGGGACAGCAAAGCCAAGGGCTATGAGTGCCCAGCCGTGCTTGGAAGAAAGTAAATGAAGTAGAGGACAGATAAATGGGATCTCTTAGGAAGTGTTTTCTCCTGGGAGAGTGGCTTGCACAGGCAGGTCATGCTTGGGTGCAAACTTTTTAATATCTTCTCACTGATGCTCACCAATAAATAATTTGATTACTGATCCAGCCCACTCTCTCGCCCCTGAAAACAGAGGCCATTCACATTTTGATAACAGGAAAGGATAGCTTAATTATGAACTAGGAATTCAGTTAACAAGAAATGTCACAGGGCATTTGATCATCTCTGGGTGCATCGATACACCCATACACACACACACACGCATGCATACGTACACACCCATAACCAGTTCCTGCACCCGCAAATTTAAGTGGCAGTTCACCAATGAACCAAGTATATGTGTTCTTTTCTTGATGAGATAGCTGACCTTGGCCAGGCAACCTCTATTATCTGACAAATATGCCAAATCCAGGCTATGCAGGTGCAATATTTATTCCTCTTCCTGTGTTTTCTTTTGAATATCAAATCCTAAAGATATTCTACAGTCCATGGCTGATTTTATTTCAATGGCAGTTATCCTCTGATTCCTTCACAAGTGGGGCCCGACCCCCATTTACCTTTTTTTTTTCTAGCACGCACTAGTAGAACAGAGAGGATCACACCGATGAGCAGGAGAACTGCAACAACAGGCAGGACCACTGGCCAAGGAGAGACCCTGGGGAACAAGGCATCTGGAAAACAAGGATTGTGCCATTTGAGACCCAGTTTCGCAGCAGTGACTTGGCTGTTCATGATGAAACCCCAGATGTTTTCTCCCCTCAGATATTTTTTGGGGGATGGAGGTAGAGATTCTATGTATCACTCAGATAATTCTAAGGAATTTGAATTAAAAAATCCTGGGGAAGTTCTTGTCCCTCACTTCTTCTCTAACATGCAGAATTCCTGGAAGCTCATTTTAATAATTACGAAAATTTGAAACATGCTAAATATATAAAAATAATGTAACCAACTCCCATGTCCCCTCATCCAGACTTCAGAAATGCTAACTTATCATTATATTCATTACATATAATTCTCTCATTAAAAATGAAATGCTACAGATTAACAATACAAGCTCTCCTTCCATAAAATTTTCTTTTTTCCACCTATTGTGCCCCTGATGTTGCTCTGTGTCCTTTCTATCCATTTATTTTTTACACATAGTTGTATGTGATCCAATATGTCGATGAATGAGAGTAGAGAGGAGTAATGCATAATATTAAATGAGGGACTGTGAAGGTTTTGGATTGATAAACCAAACATGTTTCATACTTCAGGTCCCAGAGATAGAGTTCTAGTTCACTGCAATATCCTTCTGGGATGGCCAACTGACCATTAGCAATTTAAACAAGTAATCATGACATGGTCCCAATATTATTATATTTACTAATGTTGGCACAAAAGGGGTAACAAGGACACCCTCATTCAAGGATAAATTCACTCAAAATTCCAACAAGATGCTTGTAAATGTGTCAACAGTTAATTGTGAATATTTTTTAAAAATTATAAATATGAAGAAACTTTTATTTCCCATCTCATCTCCCATGTTTGGATTTTCAAGAGTGTTCTCTTTTTATGACTCATGGGTACTGATTTTGCCTTTCTCAGTCCAGACTCATCATCCTGTTGTAAATGTTCCTTAACTCCTTTCTTAACAATAATAAAAAAAAAAAAAAAAACTAGAAGACTTTGACTATTTCCCTTCCTCTTTGTTTTTTGACTCTGCCTTTAAAACCATACATTTACTTCTTTGATACCTGTTCTTCTCTCCTTCTCATTTAAAACCTTATTTTCTATTTTTAATTATCTTAATTAAGAAATGTCATTTAACTTCTTGGTAAAAGTCATGCAATGTTCCTTTATTTATCCATTTTGCAAAAATAAATTTTGGACTAAGTATTTTGCTAAGTAAGAAGGTTTAAAAGAATTAAGACACAATGTCCTCAAAAAGTTTGTACTCTACCTGGAAGTATATTGAAACATACAATGAAAATAATCTAAGGATAAAGAAAGGGACACAACCCAGACTGGGTCAGGGAAGGCTTACTGGACAGGGATTTCTCAGGGCTGGGTCTTGGAGGACTGGTGGGAAACACTTAGCTACAAGAAAACAGAGGGAAACAAGAGGAAAGAGGCTGAGGAGTAAAGGGAGGGGCAAAATATGAGGTTAGAAAGATAAGGAAGAGATTGTGGACAGGCTGCAGTGCATCCCTTCTTAAGGAAAACAACTAGAGAGAGGGGTACATTTGGGCTATTTTTTGTTTTTTTTTTTTGCTTTGAACTATCATTTTATGTATGTATAGGGGTTAGATTGGGGTGTCTGAGCTCTTCTCTACCTTCGATATGAATTATACCAGTTAATCCTTGTAACAATTTTATGAGGTAGACACTAATATTATTCCCATATAACATCTGGGGACTCGGCACGGGAAGGTCAGTACTTGCCCCAGGTCACAAAGCTGGTAGTTGGTAGAATTCAAGATGGTAGAATGCATACAGTGTACTTAAGAACGATTTTCCCTCAGAGGTTGATTTACAGGAAGGATGAAAGGGACTTTGACAGAGTCTTCAAAATACTTCATTGCCTTTTGAATGCCTTAGCACATTTATGCATTTTAATACATTAAAATAATAGCATTTGTCTGAATATAGTGGGATACAAAACAGGACAAGAATTCAATTTCAATAACTCTGCACATAAATATTACAAATGGATGAACAAGAACATCCTTCTGGGTCTGTTGGTTGTAAGTCTTTGCCCATTATACCTTCCTGATCCCTCAGAGCACTGAACCTGGAGGAAACTGACCTGTCAGGGAAACGTGCACCTCCTTTCCCACTCTGAGGATGGGGTTCCTGATGTAACAGGTCACACTTCCCTCTGAGATGTCTTCCAGCAGGACACATGTCTCCACACGAAACAGACCATTGCTCTCTGGTGTCTTTGTCTCAGAGGCAGGTGCCAAAAGATTTCCTTGCAGGTCCTTCCACTGCACCTCGGGCTCTGGGTACCATCCTGTGGACGTGCAGGTGAGCTCCAGCCCTTTGTGTGCACCATGGTCAATGTTAATGTGAGGAGCTGTGCCTGAGACTGAGAAATAAGCGGGAGAGAAAGTCACTTCTTCAAGGGTTTTATTACATTTCATAAGACCAATTGAACTTGTGCTTATCAATGAAACTCTGTGAATCTTGACTCTCTTATTTGTGAATATGGGGGTAAAAACCACTGACCTCAAAGATTTGGGAGAGTTGTAAGTTAAATAAGCTATATCAACATTTTAAAAAGTACCCAGATACCAAGCAGATAAATCAATTGTGTTCTTTTTCTCCCATCTCTTTGAAATGTTGCTTGTAATTTTATCTGATGATTCCTCAAGTTAAATAGATGAACACCCTATAAACCCAGGTGCAGACTGTGAACTTAAGAGCAAGCATCAGTTTGTGTTTTTCTGAGGTAGATTGCAAGTTGTCCCTAGACTATCCATTAACCCTTTCTTCTAGAGCAGTTCTTTTCAACAAAACTTCCTGTGATTTGGGAATGTTCTATATCAGTGTGGTTAAGTCCTACTACTAGTATAGAACTAGCTTTGTGTAGCTATTGAGCCCTTGAAATATGGCTAGTGCAACGGAGGAGTTGACTTTTAAAATTTAGTTTGTATTAATTATATTTAAGTAGCAGCAGGTAACCACTCTTTCACCTTCTTAAGGGCACAGATGTGGCAGAGAGTTGCCTTCAAAAATAAAGGTGAAAGAAGGGTGTGGTAAGATGGTGGAGTAGTCAGCCAGGACTCAGTCCTACTAAAACAACTACTAAACAGGCAGGAACTTTCCAAAACACATATAAAACTCTGATCGTCAGAGAACTCATTTCCGCATCCAGGAAAGAGTGGGAGGAAGAGGCTGATAAATTACAATAAACAATTGTAATTATTATTATAGTGTCCATCCCTCATTCTCATGCCAGAGTGTTTTGGGGTTTAGCCCCTGGATAGCTGCTGGTGATAGAAATGGAAATAAAATTTCTTTTCCTCAAGAACAGTGATGAACATGGCTGATAACTCATCACAGTCTTGATAAGAAATTTAGGATCACTTGGTATCCAAATCTGAGGGCAACTATTGTTTCAACATGCCCAGACAAAGGAGGGGGACAGCCATTGTTTTAACCCTCCATGGGAAGGAGCAATGGTGGTGAAGACTTAGATGTGACACCTCCACAGAGCTGGGGGGGCAGTTAGCTGACAGTTAGCTAAAGGGCTGCATGTGCTGGGCAGACTGAGAAACCTCAGTTTTGGGGGTCCTTAGTGATCCCCTGCCCAGGACACTTTGGAGATAGACTGCATCCCCTAATTTTGTCCCTGGCCCTGTCTTTCCTAGGGAAGGCTGACTTTGTAAAGTACTTTCCTGAGTTCCCCTACTCCCATAATTTGCCCTCCTGGCAAAAGCAGCTTGAGACAATGAAAAGAGTGCAAAAAACTATAGAGGTGGACAGACTGGGGAAAAGGCCTGATGGCTTAAACAAACTGCAAGAGGGAAGTCTGTCTCCAGGAAACAGGGAACTCCAAAACAACTTACAAGCAAAAGTTCAGGACATGACAGAGGCCCAGAAAAGCAGGTTAAGACCTGCACACTGCATTTGCCTTGGGCAGAGCTTCCTGATAGAAGGACTGAAGCTCAAGAAATCCGGGCTTGTCACCAGCTTGTTACAAAACCAAGAAGTGGGCATTCATGGGAATAAATCCAAAATTACCATTTTAAAATATTAAAATGTAAAGTGCACAGCAAAAGAATACAGGACAAACAAAGAAACAGGAAATGATGGACCATCCAAAGGAAGAGGATAGAAATACAGGAAACGCTGATGAAGAAGAGGAGAATGCGGGCAGACTGAACAAAGCCTTTAAAAAACTTCTTAAATCTGTGCAAGGAGGGGATACCTGGGGAAGCAGGAGGAGTAGGGAGCTACAGCACTCACTCTTCCTCCAAAAACTGTTAAGGGAGAGGCAGAAACTCTCTGAAACAATTTGTTCTTGGCTGTGGAGACCAGGGGAGCTGCAGAAAGAATGGGACAAAGAGGTGGAGACACTGCAAAAAAAACTGAGTAATGCACCCAGCAGTGACTGCCGGCACACATCCCACACTCTTCAGGCTGCCCATCTCAGTCCAGTGTCCTGCATGGAGAGAGAAGGGGCAGCCTCTCCCCCAAGAACACAGAGACACATGGTCACAGATCACGGCTTTTGACGAGAAAATTAGGATTGCTGGTTCCAGTTTTAAGTTGTAGTTTTAGCCTGTTCCAGACAGGGAATGCTGGACATTGTTGCAACCTGCCCCAAACAGGTGTGAAGGTGTTGGATGTTTAAAGATGCAGAGCAACCTTAAGGCTGCTGGGAAGCTTGCTGAAGAGCACCATCTGCTGGGCCGGCCAGGAAAGTGCAGATTTGGGGAGTCACACAAAAGGCTTTTTGGCCTCTTTCCAGACCCTCTCCTCAGGGCTCTCTGGAGCTGTTCTACACCCCTTCATGTGTACCTGGCACTGTTTTGGCTGAGAAAAACTGGCATGGGCATGCCATCTTCAGGGTGACCTGAACTATAGCTGCAAAACAAAAACAAACAGAACAAGTCAACATTCCTGGAGAAGGAACAGAGGAAAGGAAGCTCTCCCATGGGGGTGAAACAATTGCACAAATAGTGCAATCTTAAAAATTGTACTGCATTTGCAGAGCAAGAATCAGATGAAAAAGAGCCGAAAACTTCTGATCAGCTAAACACGGCAATTCTAAAGGACTCAGTAAATTTGTCCAAGTGTCAAAGAAAAGTCTTAATATGAGCCAATAAAAGAAAACATTAGATAAGAGAGAGAAACTGATCTTCAGAATATATTCTCTGAGATAATTAGATGTTTACATAACAGCAAAAAATAACAAGCCCTACTAAAATAGTTCCCAGGGCAGGAAGATACAGCCCAGTCAAGGGAACAAATTCAACCTTCATATATATATATATATACATATATATATATATATATATATATACACACATATATATCAAAACAGTTAAATCTGCAAAATCAGTTCAAGGAAGTGAAGGTAAACATAGCTAGAAAGATAAAGAATATTAGGCAGACATTGGCTTTGCATAAAGAAGAGTTTGAAAGTAAATAGAAAATAATAGAAATTAATGGGGTGAAAGGCACAATAAAAGAGATTAAAAAGATACTAGAGGCACACAACAACACATTTGAACAGTTAGAAGGAAGAATCAATGAATTAGAAGATAGGACAATCAAAATCTCACAGAGAATAGATAGTAAAGAATAGGAAAAAAGTGAGCAGGGTCTCAGGGAATTGAATGACAGCACAAAGCACACAAGCCACATATCATGAGTGTCACAAAACGAGAGAAAAACAGAAAAGGACAGAAAGAATATTTGAGGAAATAATGGCTGAAAATGCTGAAACTCTTAAGAAAGAAAGATACATGCCCAAGAAGTGCAGCATACTCCAAGCAGTATAAATCCTATAAGACCTAATCTGAGATACATATTAACCAGGATGTCAAATTCCAGAGATAAAAAGAGAACCCTGAAACAGCAAGAGAAAAGTGCTACATCACATACAAACATTCCTCAACAATTTTCTCATCAGAAACCACAGAAGAGATCAGTCAGTGGTGTGATATATTCACAGTACTGGAAGAGATAAACTGCCAGTGAAGAATTCCTTATCTGGACACTGCCGTTCAAACTGAGGGAGAATTAAAAATATCCACAAACTGAAACTGTCAGAGTTTGCTGAAAAGAGGCCAGCCCTACAAGGAATAATAGCAGGCATTCTGCAGATGAAAGGAAAAGACAGGAAAGGGAGGCTTAGAGGAGGGTGTAAAAATGAAGATTATCAGTAAGGGTAAGTAAAAGGGTAGATAAAGAGGCAAAGATAAGATAGGATATATAAAAACCAAAGGATAAAATGGTTGAAGCAAGTACTGTCTTTACAATAATAACATTGACTGTTAATGGATTAAACTCCAAATCAGAAGACAGAAATTGGCAGAATGGCTAAAAAATAGTATGATACGTTCATATGCAGTCCACAAGAGGCTCCCCTTAGAGCCAAGGACACCAACAGGTTGAACATGAAAGATATTCCAGTGAACAATAACCAAAGAGAACTGGAGTAGCTACACTAATATCAGACAAAATGAACTTTAAATGCAAAACTATTACAAGAGGCAAACAATGTCACCACATATTAATAAAAGTGGCAATCCACCAAGAAAAAATAGCAACCACAGATTCTTATGCACCTTATCAGATTGCCCCAAAATACATGAGGCAAACACTGGAAAAGCTGAGGGAAGAAATAGATGTCTTAAAAATAATAGTTGAGGACTTCAATACACCACTTTCATCAATATATGAGTATAGAAATTAGATTAGTATAGAAAGTCCCAAAATATCTACAACTAACCTACTAGCGTTAACAACCTAGTACAGCAAAGTGGCAAAAGATCAATCCCAAAAATGTGCAGTTTATATACACAAGCAATGAACAATCAGAAGAAAAAATTAAGAAAAAAATTGATTCACAATAGCAACTAAAAGAATCAAATATCAAGGACTAAATCTAACCAAGGATCGAAAGGACTTTGTACAAAAAAAAGTACAAAACATTACTAAAAGAAATCAAAAAGACCTAAATAAATGGAAGAACATTGTGTGTTCAAGGATGTGAACTCTAAATACTGTTAAGATGTCAATACTACCCCAAGCAATTTCTAGATCCTTTGCAATTCCAATGAAATTTCCAACAACTTTCTTTTCAAAAATGTAGAAGGCAATCATCAAATTTGTATGGAAGGATCAATGGTTCCAAATAACTACATCTACCTTGAAAAAGAAGAATGAATTTGGAGGAATCACATTTCCTGATATTAAAACTTATTATAAAGCCACAGAAATCAAGACAATGTGGTAGTGACACAAGTACACAATATAGATCAATGGAATAGAATTGAGAACTCATGAATCAACTCTCACATTTATGTACAACTGATTTTTTTGCAATATGGCAAAGACCATTCAATTGGGAAAGAATATTCTCTCCAACAAATGGTACTGTGAAAACTAGATCTCCATTTCTAAAAAAAGAAAAAAAAAAAAAAGAATGAGACCCCCTATCTCTCACCATATACCAAAATGAACTTAACATGGATCAAATAATTAAACACAAGTTCTAGAACTATCAAACTCCAGGAAGAAAGCATCTTCAAGACTGTGTGTTAGGCAATGGATTCTTGAACTTGGAACCCAATGCAAAAGCAACAAAAGAAAAATGTAGATATATGGCTCCTCATCCAAAATGAAAAGCTTCTGCACCTCAAAGCAATTTATCATGAAATTAAAACATCAACCTACACAACTGGAGAAAATATTTGGAAACAACATATCTGATAAATGTTTAATATGCAGAATATATAAAGAAACCCTTCAACTTAACAATAAAAAGACAAACAACTCAATTAAAAATGAGCAGAAGACTTGATTAGACATCTCTCCAAAGAAGATATACAAATGGTCAGAAGGCACATGAAAGCTGCTCAACATCATTAGTCATCAGGAAAATGGAAATCAAAACCACAATGAGATACCATTTCATACTGATTAGAATGGCTGCTATATAATATAGAGAATAGCAAGTGTGGAGAGGATGTAGAGAAATAGGAACACTCATTTATTTCAGAGGGCAATGTAAAATGATGCAGCTGCTGTGGAAGAGAATTCTGAGTTACTCAGAAGGCTATGTACAGAATTAACCATATGACCGAGCCATCCCACTATTAGGTACATGTCCCAAAGAAATGAAAGGAGGGACTCAATCAGATATTTTCACACTGATGTTCATATCAGCTTTATTCAAAATTTCCAAATGATGGAAGCAACCCAAGTGTCCCTCAATGAATGGATGGATAAATAAAATGTGGCACATACATACAATGGAATATTATTCAGCCATAAAATGGAATGAAGTTAGCTTCAGAAAACACAGTCCTAAATATCAGGTCTGCCTGATACTGCATCAAACAGAGATGCAATTTTTTTGCCTTGGTGAGAAGGTGAGCTTATTGAAGATGCATTAACAAGGAACTGGAGGGAAAAAATATTTTTCCAAGACTGGTTCAGAGTGAGAAGAGTGGTTTGGGCTTTTATAATGCCAAACAGACAGAGAAATAGCTAGAATCCGGAAGAAAGCAGAAGGGAAAAAAATAGAAGGGAAAAAGCTGTTAGGTCAGTATTTCCTGTCATCTTTCAGTCCTCCCCTCTTTCAGGCTTGTTTCTCAAGAGGAAGCACTGGTTGTCACACTATATGGTAATATCATTGCATTCTCCTGCAGGCAATGCTGGGAAAGTTCCTGGGAACAGAGAGTAAGTTTTTGTTGTTGTTGAGATTAGAGCAACAGCAAGTTATTTTAACAATGGTTTTTAATAACTCAAGGCTGCTCGAGTGAAGTGACTTTATAAATCTTTTTTTTTTAATTTTTTTTGGCTACTGAAGACTGTACTAAGCATTTTCCAGCTAGAGGATTACATTGAGTATTTTTTCTACTTATCCAGCTATAAAACCCTAAGATATATCATGGTATTTAATTAACGGTACATTGATTAAAATGTGCTATCTTCTATTTGTTGTCTACAAGTTGTTGTCAGTGTGGTGCTGTATGGGAATCCTGTAGTTTATTCATGATTGTTCTGTAAATCTACTACCAGTCTAATAAAGTAAAAAAAAAAATAAGAAAAGTGAAGATTATGTCCACCCTGAGGGGCTGTTAGAATATCAGTATGAAAGGAATGTAGAAATGACACACTTTCGAGCTCTGTGCTCCTCCTGGAAACAAACATTACAGAGAAACTCTCATTTATGACACAGTGTTTTGCAGTTCAGTGAATAGAAGCACAGCCTTGTCTCAACCAAAATAATCTGTAACATAAACTATGAAAACATTTTCTGGGATTGAACCATCCTTCATTATGGTGATAAAGGAAAGTTATCCAATGTTATCTCATGTGCAAAGGTGAGCAGAGATTGTAGAAACACTGTGACATCACCGATGAATGTAATGACCTAAACAGGATACTCATGGCTTCCAGTGCTGAGACTGAGAAATTGTGTTTTCAGAAGCTAGTAGCTTTGAGAAGCATCACAACTTTGCAGTTATGAGGATATGCTCTAGAGTCAAATGTTCGGGTTTGTACATGCTAACACTTAGTAACTGTGTACAAGAAAAGAATTTAATTTGCTTCAACTTCCTTTCAATAAAATGAGAATAATAACAGAAATCAACTCATGGGATTGGTGTCAGGATTAACTGAACTAGCCCATGTAAAGTGGGCAGAGCATTGTAATAAGTAAACATTTCTCATTTTCTAACAGTTAATAGGTTAAGAGTAAAAAGGAAAAATGCTTTTCATTTGTCCCTTGGGCATTCAAGTATAAGGGATGCCCCAAAGTATCTCATCCACCCTGGATATACTGGGAACCTTTAGATATAGGAAGTATTAGACTCCCTGCTCTTTCCTCCCCTGAAACAATAATGTTGACAAAGAAAAAATACTTCTATCATAACCTGAAGAAGATGGAAGAGATTAATTAGGTGAATTTAAACTCTAATATTCTTGGCATTCTCAGTGGCTGTTTATATATAACTCAGCCACCTCTCAATATAGATGAGTATCTATTCCAACATTTTACACTGTACTGGACAAAAAATGATACAGTTTCTTCAAAAGATTCCAGAGGCTCACCTGTGACCAAGAGTTGAAAACGTGCTTCCTCGAAGAATGTGGAGCTTTCAAACAAGCAGCTGTACTGCCCTTCGTCAGAAGGGCGGATGTGATGGATCGCCAGGGCCACATGCCCTGTGCTGATGTTTTCCCTCTGGAACTCTGTCCTCCCTCGGTACTCTGGTCTCTGCTGCCACATGTCTGCCTGGAAAGTGTTATACTGATGCACCAGGCCAAAAGGATTGTCCCGGTACCATCTCACCTCCATCTCCTCAGCATCCATCGATGGGCTGAGGTGGCAGGGCAACACAGCCGCTTCTCCTACCAAGGCCACGATGGGTGCTTTCGGTCCTACCACATGGAATTGCCCTGGGGGAGAGTTAAGACAAGGATACAGTCAGCCCTGGGAATGTGGGGGGAATGGTTGTGAACACCTGATGAGAGGAGAAGTAGAAAAGTACAACTAAAATGCTGAGCTTTTAAACAAATAGATCTAAAATGAAGGTGCTCAACTACAGTGTCTGTACAAGTTTTAACAATGGAACATAATCCTAAAAATCCTAAAAATGGGCAACAGTAATATAATCATAAATAAAATTTGTTTATTCCTACTTGCCAAGGATTGGATTTCGAACTCCTATTCTATTCAGTCTCATGAGAACCCTATATATTACAGAATTTTTTTTCTAATATTAAAGATGAGGAATTTGAATCAAGAAGGAATTTAGTAGCAAAATTAGTTGAAATAGCTTCAGTGGCTGAGAGATTTCAAATGGAGTCGAGAGGGCACTCTTGTGGACATTCTCATGCACTATATAGACAACACCTCTTAGGTTTTAATGTATTGGAATAGCTAGAAGTAAATACCTGAAACTACCAAACTCCAACCCAGCAGTCTGGACTCCTGAAGACAATCATATAATAATGTAGATTACAAGGGGTGACAGTGTGATTGTGAAGACCTTGTGGATGACACCCCCTTCATCTAGTGTATGGATGAGTAGGAAAATGGGGATAAAAACTAAAGGACAAATGTGGTGGGATGGGGGGATGATTTGGGTGTTCTTTTTTCACTTTTATTTTTTATTCTTGTTCTGGTTCTTTCTGATGTAAGGGAAATGCTCACAGATAGATTGTGGGGATGAATGCATAACTATGTTATCATACTGTGGACAGTGGATTGTATACCATGGATGATTGTATGGTGTGTGTGAATGTATTTCAATAAAACTGAATTTAATTTTAAAAAAAAAGAGTTAACAATAGAATGCTATATGGGAAAAACTACCTATTGCATATTATAGACTATATTTAATAGGAATTCCTTAACAGTACCATACAAATACTTGGCATAAATAACTAGGAGCTGATAAGAGCTTTGAGGTGTTTCAGTTTTGATATTTTCTTCAAAATTGAGAGTGATGTTGACTGTACAATTTAGTGAAGATAATGTGAGACTTTGTTATCTTGGACAGAATATGTGTGATATGAAATTAGGAACCCCTTACTTAATAAAGTCAAGCCCTTGATATTGAAAAAAAAAAAAGAAGAAGGAATTTAGTTACTTGCTCAAAAGTACATAATTAGTAAGGCACAAAATTAAAAGCATAATGCTGCAAACAAATGTATCCTTGCTTTAAACCAACATAATATAATACATTGCACTACACAGTATAGTAATATAAAGCTATTAAAAATAATACCTGTGTTAAGGAAAACATAGACATTGCATGTAACATTTTTCCCATTTAGAAAATGAGTAAGGGCCAATTATATATAAACTAAATATTCTAAAACAAATCTGTAGGTTAAGTATGAGTATAGGCTTTATGAATGATCATAGTTTTCCTTATAATATTAGTATACAAACAACCTCCATACACAGAATATCTCAATTTGCAACATCCCCCAAACCTCATATTTTAAACATTTGTTCTTGTAAATATGGCAGGAAAGTTCAGATTATTAAGTGACTTTCATTTACTCTATTTGGGCTGCTTGAATTTCTTTGCTTCTTTGGATCAAGGGCCTTCAATATGGAAGCAAGGCATCCACTGCTTTGGAGAGGGAAGCTGTGTACAGCCAGGGGAACAAAAGTGCCAAAAAACCATCCAACCAGAGTGTAAGACAGTCAGATTCTATTCTCTCTTTTCAGATCTTGTTTTTTCCATCCATTAAATATTTAACTCAAACAATTTTTGAGCCCCTATGTCAGGTACTACTCCAGGAATAAAGAAACACCCTTACTTTCTAGGCACTGATGTTCTAATTTAATTCTTCAGTATGCAGATGAATATGTTGAAGAAAGCTATGAGGAAGGATAAAGTTGGGTAAAGCATGAGAGAGTGGCAATCAAGGAGTTCTTTGGCTCAAAACAAAACCCTAGAGGATGTACTTTACTAGGATCTCCTGCCATCAGTGTGGGGAAAATGGTGAGAAGAACCTGTTAGATGGAAGCAAGAAGCTTCCAGAGGAGACTGAGAAGTACCAGAATGAGCAGCATGAACAGCGAGTACCAGAACTTGTCACTGGGACTGAATCCACACCTATAGAAGGCCCCGTCTTCCATTGGGTGGACCCTCAACACTTTCAATTCGGGGAATAGTCTTTGTTATATTCCCACAGGTTCTGCCCTGTGTTGACAGTCAGGGCGTCAATAGTTGTAAATTCTCCAGTGAGAGAGGCTCATTTTCGTCAACCCTGCTCAACTCCTCCATGTGGAAAACCCATCCTTACAATGCCCTGTAAAGAACAGAAGCCTGGACTCCTTGAAAGCTAGCACCCCCTGACCTGGACATGATGGATCTGTTTAGAGACACGTGGATGGTGCAGGAGCTCACCTCATCTGTTACATGAGGGGCTTCTCTGTGGCATAATTGACCTGTGAATCTGTGTAAAAGTGGGGTGTATCATGGAAATTGCCACAGAAGGAGGTGAAAAGGACACGGAGTAGCAGTTTAGGTATCAGGGGTCTCGCTCGGTGGTGGGACCTCCCGACATCCGTGTTAGAGAGCACCTTCTAATGCACAGTCCTGTGAGCTGGGGGCAGGGAGGCTCAGCTTTCTCACAGTCTTCTGTGGAGGATTTAATCACCATCTGGTGATACTATGGCAGGAGTGAACACTACTTGCATCTTGAAATTCTCATGATTATTAGCCTCGCTTAGCAGCCACAGATAAACAAAGAGCTGGTGGAGAGATGGATCTATCTGGCAATCTCCCACAGAGAAATGAAAGTGGTGAAACAAACCTCTCAATTTAATGGAACTGTTAGTTACTCTAAACCTAAGGAATCTGCCAGGCACTGATAAATCAGCAGGTATCAGTTCAATGAAAACAAAAAACAATGACAGGTAAAAACAGGCAAGTTCCATAGGAGGATAATCATATGCAGTGAAAGCTTAGACTTGAATCAATATTAGATTTAAAAGATTAGTTTTAAAACATCTGAATCACTTAAAGCATTAAGAAACAAAATTAGATATCCAAAGAAGAAATGTTGACAGGGAGAAAAAATATAGTGTCATTATTTCAGAAAAAGAAGTAGAACACATCATATGAAGTGTTAACACAATAACCCAGGCAGCTGCAGATACACCATGAGCTACTCATTGTATTAAATAAGGAGTATTTTGCATTCTAAATAGTCTTCAACCAGTATCTGCATTATCTTCTAAATTTCTAAACTCTATTAAATTAGAAACAAAAGGCTCATGGCCACAGTGTATTGCAGAACCACTAATTAAAATTCATGAATGTCAAAAAATTAACACATTGAAATAAACATTTCCTTCGACTAATCAGACTATTCCATGGATTCCATCATTTGAACATAAGTGCCCCAATAATTGGACACTTACTCTTTCCTGACCTGCTTGCCCTCTGACCCTCCTGCTCACCGGAAGATGTTTTTATAAGAGAAGCCTGGAAACGTACCACAGGTTCACTAATAACCAGTTGGGTCACTTCTTGTCCACAATAAGTGGAAGGTGCCAACTTTGCCATGGGATTAATGCAATTTACTTTTCTTCAAGTTGTTCTAGCAAACAAATTAAAAATACAGAAATAATTCTGCCAACTTTTGTGACATAATAGGGTTCAAATTACTTGTAAATTGAACATCAGTTGTTTAACCAAGTGAGCTCATCATCATGGAAAGGAGAAGGAAAAGGGGCAGCTACAGGAAACCTCAGCGCACTTGCCCACTTAGCACAAGTCATCATACAAGGAAACCCAGTTGGAGCTTTTGAAATGTACCTCCCTTCCTCCTGCTGCCAACTCATTCCTTTAAAACTGAAAGCAGAAAGCAGCTGTACTTTGCCCAAGCTATCACTGTCAGAGAAATTACATGGGGTACTTATAATGATCATGGATGTGGGAGTTAATGTTTTACAGAAATAAGTATGTGGACATAAGTGTTATTGGGGAGCCTGAGGCAGAGTGAAGTGGTTAGATTAAGAAACAAATAAAAGAAACACTGGTGAGGGTGATGTAATGCCTGCTCACTTAATATTTTTGAACGCAGTTAACTGAGTTGCTGATGAAAGGATATGAGAGAGGTCAAAAGACATTTCTCCCATGCTCAAAAATTTTCACATATGCTCTCTCTCAAATCCCCCTGAGTTGATGAAACAATCAAACACTCCCACTTTGTTCAACTCTCCAAGTGAACTCATCCAGGGTGGCCCGTCTGCCTGCCCCACTCTCCTGGAGGCTGAATCCAGGCTTTAACTGGGAATAATGGAAACGAGAGACAAATATGGCAGAGCTACCAGGGAAATGTCCCCCCAGGTCCCAGGAAAGGTAGAGATGGTGAGAGATGAGGATGTCCAGAGTGTTCCCAGAGCAGGGGAGATTTGTGCTGAGTTCTGAAACTTGTCTCATACTTGAGCACTGAATTTCCCCAGATATTTTTCAATTGCTGTCTGCATTTCCAGTTTTTTGGAA
Organism: Choloepus didactylus; assembly: GCF_015220235.1. Lineage (NCBI taxonomy): Eukaryota > Metazoa > Chordata > Mammalia > Pilosa > Megalonychidae > Choloepus > Choloepus didactylus. The sequence continues at coordinate 3,651,121 of NC_051330.1, forward strand.
GCCACTCCATAAAGAAATCTCAGACAAGAGATCAGCAATAAGAAAATATAGAAATGTCCAGATCTGAGGAGGGCATTTGAACCAGTGATGTGCTCAGTATCCACTCCCCAGTTGAAAGTTCCCACTTACCTGTGCCTTTGTGGGAAAACATGAACAGGAGAAGGAGGATTCTCACAAAAAGGCAGGGTGGAGCCATCTCACAGGGACCTCCCTGAGGCCTTTACCAGCATTTGTCCACATCTGGAGAGGGATCTGGTGAAGGACGGAGGGTCGGGGCCTCTCCTGGCTGTCCAAGGATATCGATGGAACTTCGCCTTGCAGATTTTTAGATCCTCTTCCTTTCTCCACCAACTGCCGTTTAAATATGAAAGTAAACAGCAGGTGCACTTTGTCCTGCCTATCACCGAGGGTGATCATGTGGGGTGTGGGTGTGTTTAGTCGCATTCCACCCCCACTGGAATTTTAATAACCATATTGCATTTAAAGGGTCTTTCTTTTTCAAGTGTCTTCTCTCAGGATTCAACCATCTCATGTTGCTCCACACAGCCAGCTTTACTAGGTCCTAGACTATGTTCAAGGTGATTCAACCCTCAAGGTCATGTGTCACCAGTGAAAAAGCTGTCACTCCAAATGTCCACACATTTAAGATGCCACAGAGATGGGGACTGTGCACTGAAGAAATCTAAATAAACTGGGCATTTAAATAGGGCCCAGTTTATCCATTGTGGAATTCATGCTAGCCTGTATTAGCAGTCATGTATTGAGATACCACTAAAACATCATAATAAACACTCCAAACTGAAGACAATCATGGAGTTTTACAGGTAACATAAGGCAAGCCAACACTCATACACACTTATCAAAAGTCTTATTAAAATGCATAAGAAATTACAGAAAGAGCAAAAACAGGTACATAAAAATGTTTTTTAGGACATTTAAGCAATAATTTGGTAATCTGAAAGGGGAAGAGAATTCCAAATCCAAATATGAAAAGAATCAGAGATGTAATTTATCAGCAATGTGGAGGAAAATATAACACATTGAACTCCTCAAAAAACTCATCAGAATGGATCATGACCAAATAAGACAGTTATATCACTGACCCCAACATTCCAGACATTCCATCTCTTCAGACTAATGTCCTGCACATGCTCATGAAGTCCCGTCTTTTTTCTCTCATTTTCCACTACAATGTAGACTGATGGCAAAACTCATAGTGCACAAATATCAATGCTAAGTGGTTTCTGGACCCATGGTTAGCTTCCTCCACATTTCTGCCCATTTCTAGACTTTGATGCTTTTAAGACTAGTACCTAGGAATAAACTTAACCAAAGATGTAAAAGACCTATACATAGAAAACTACGTAACTTTACTAAAAGAAATAGAAGTGGACCTACAAAGATGGAAAAATATTCCTTGTTCTTGGATAAGAAGGCTAAATACCATTAAGATGTCAATTCTATACAAACACAGCTACAGATTCAATGCAATACCAATCAATATTCCAATAACCTACTTTGCACACTTGGAAAAGCTAATTATCAAATTTGTTATATTTCCCTCAAATTGCTAAAAGCATTCTAAAAAAGAAAAAGGAACTGGGGGAAATTACACTCCTTGACATTGAAACTTATTATAAAGCCACAGTAGTCAAAACAGCATGGTACTGGCACAAAGAAAGATATTTTGACCAATGGAATGGAATTGAGAATTTGAAGATAGACCCCCAGATCTATGCTTGACTGATCTTTGATAAGGTCCCCAAAACCACTGAACTGGGACATAACTGTCTTCAAGAAATGGGGCTGGGAGAGATGGGTATCTATATCCAAAAATGAAAGAGGACCCCTACCTCACACCCTACACAAAATTAACTCAAAGTGGATCAAAGATCTCAATATAAGAGATAGTACATAAAACTCCTAGAAGATAATGTAGGGAAACATCTTTCAAGATCTTGTATTAGGAGGCCAGTTCTTAGACCCTACACCCAAAGCACAAGCAACAAAAGAAAAAATAGATACATGGGAACTCATTAAAATTAAAAGCATCTCCACCTCAAAGGAATTTGTCAAATACCTGAAGAGGCAGCCAACTCAATGGGAAAATATACTTGGAAACCACTTATCTGACAAAAGATTCCTATCTTGAACATGTAAAGAAATCCTACAACTCAGTGACAATAGTACAGTCAGCCCAATTATAAAATGTGCAAAAAATATGAAAAGACATTTCACTGAAGAGGAAATACAAATGGCTAAAAAACATGAAAAACTGTTCAGCTTCACTAGCTGTTAGGGAGATATCTCCCTAATATGAGAAATCATCTCACACCGATTAGAAAAGCTGCCGTTAAACTAACAGGAAACTACAAATGCTGCAGAGGATGTGGGGAAATTGGAACTCTTATTCATTGTTGGTGGGAGTGTATAATGGTACAGCCACTCTGGAAGAGAGTCTGGCCATTCCTTAGAACTAGATATAGAGTTACCCTTCAATCCAGCAGTTTCTCTTCTTGGTATATACCCAAAACATCTGAAAGCAATGACATGAACAGATATTTGCATGCCAGTGTTCATAGCAACACTATTACTAAGAGATGGAAACAATCCAAATGTCCTTCCAGAGATGAGTGGATAAACAAAATGTGTTATATACACATGATGAAATCCTACATGGCAGCAAGAAGGAACAAGGTCGTGAAACATATGACAACATGATGAACCTTGAAGACATAATGCTGCGTGAAATAAGCCAGGCACAAAAAGAGACATATTGTATGTTACCACTAATGTGAACTCTGTGAAAAATGTAAAATAAATGTTTTATCCTGTAGAATGAAGGAGACCTGGTGATAGACAGCAAATATTTAAGTGGGAATGATGATCTGATAAGAAACGATAAATTATCGGAGGTAATCTTAATGTTATGGAATGTTCAGGAATGACCATAGTTTGTCAATTTTTGGGGGATATGGTAGGAACATGTTGGAAGAAGTGTAGTTATTTAAGATTAATTGTTTTTCTTATTCCTTTGTTTTGGTTTTGTTTGAAATGTTTTTTGTTGTTTTTTTTATTTTTTTAATAAATAATGTTAAAAAAATAAAAATAAAGTGCTGCCCCTACTCTAATAACACTAAAGTTTAATGGATTAAACTTTCCAATAAAAAGACATACAGTGGCAGAATGGGTGAAGAAACAGGACCCATCTATATGTTATATTCAATAGACTCACTTTAAACACAAAGACAAAAAGACGTTGAAAATGAAAGATTGGAAAAAGATATTTTATGCAAACAAAACAACATAAAAGACCAGAGGTAGCTAAACTAATATCAGACAAGGAAGACATGAAATGTAAAATAATTAAAACAAATAAAAGCAACAGTATATATTAATAAAGGGGCAATTCATCAAGAAGACATGTCATAAATATTTATATGCTTAGCCAGAGTGCCCCAAAATAGATGAGAGAACTGGACAAATCTGTTATTGTCATCAAAGGATAGAACATCTACACAGATGATCAATAAGGAAACAGAGATGTTGCATAGTATGAGAAATGAACTAGACTTAACAGATATTTATAGAAATTACACCTCAGAACAGCAAGATACACATTTTTCTCAAGTTCTCATCAATCATTCTCCAGGAAAGACAACATGTTGGGACACAGACAAGTCTAAATAAAATTTAAAATATTAATATTATACAAAATACTTTCTTGGATCATAATGGAATGAAGTTAGAATTCAATAATAGGCAGAAGGCTGGAAATTCACGAAAATATAGAGGCTAAACAAAACATTCTTTAAAAAAATCAGTGGATAAGGGGAGAAATTTCAAGATAAATTAGTAAATATATTGAGACAAATTTAAATAAAAACAAAGAATATCAAAACTTATGGATGCACAAATGTGGTGCTGAGAGGGATTATTATTGTCCTAAATGCATATATTAAAAAATAAGAAAGGGCAAAAATTGATGAATTAACTGTTCACCTGGAGGAACTAGAGAAAGAACAGCAAACTAAGCCCAACAAAAACAGAAAGAAAGATACAATAAAGATTAGAGCAGAATTAAATGAATTGAGAACATGAAAACAATAGAAAGAATCAATAAAACCACAAGTTGGCTCTTTGAAAAAAAAAATCAGTAAAATTGATGGAACCTTAGTTAGGTTAACAAAAAAAAAATAATAATAGAAAGAGAGGGGATACAAATAAACAAATTCAGAAGTGGGAATGGTAGAAAACCATTCACCCCATGGAAATAAAGGAGATAATGAGAGGATATTATGACAGCTATATGCTGATTAGCAAGAAAATTCTGATGAAATGGACAACTTCCTAGGAAAGCACTATGGACAGCTCTATTAAAGTGAGTGGTAGGAGGCTCAAATGTCAACTGGCCAAAACACAAATAAATATTCATCCACAGCCTGTTTCTCTTAATATTAATGCACAACCTGTTCCTCTTATACTTTTTTCAATGTTAATAAATGTACCATCACCTTGCAAACCCATGGGTCACCATCCAGGGGTAATTCCTAACCATTTTTGCATCTTGATACCTATTTGTAGGCTACCTGTATGTCCTTTCAATCTATCACCAAAATATAGTATAATTCCAAACCTTTCTCTTCATATCCATTATACTCACTTTTCTCGTCTAAGTCCCAATATTTCTTGCCAGTGCTTCCTTGTTGGTTCCCTGTTTTTCCTATTTTAATTCTTGACACATGCAATTCATTCTCTGCAAGCATGAGTGATACTTTACAAATGAAATTTATCTCATGTCATGCCCTTGCTTAAAACCACATTTAGAAGAATCACGATTTCTTTCCAAGTTATGGTGTTCTCAATAAGCAGCATAATCTATTTTTGAGAAATGAGCCTCCTCTTTTATTATAATTAAACAGTAAATTTCATAGACACTTTCTCCTAAAATCTTCTGTTTGGATTTCAGGATAATCTTCTAATGTGGTTGAATCTTGAATTACATTTTGATTCAATAGTGATTAATTCATGTTCTATCCATACGAAGTTTTTTTTCTGTATGGTTCTAAATGTGTTCTGCTTAATGATCTGATATCAAAGGGTATAAATCATTGTTGAATAGTTCAAAATATTTCTGACTGAAAGAACTAATCATGCCATTTAAGGATAAATGGTTAGGTAAATATATGATTGATAGATTCATGTGGATGTATATTACAGATCCATCTTGGATAGATACAATAGATAGATCCATCCTAAGAACCCACAGAAAACGTGTTTTATGAAAACACAAACAATCTTTTCCACTTCAACCTATTCCTTAGCAACTTCAGTTTTTGCAGCGATGATCCACCTTTACAACCTCTGAGTGCTTACAAATTCTTTCTTTGTAAATTCATTCAGCTTTAATGATTTTTCTTTCTTTCCAAGTTACTATAATTATGATCACACGACACTACAATCATTTTGAAATCCAGACTCAATCATTCTATATCCAGGCCTGTGGTCTTTCACACCTAAGTAGCTTCCATCTTCTCCAAAAGAAAATCACAACCCTGTGGTCTGACCCACCAGTCCCGTCTTGATTCAGCCCCTGTGGTAATTTCAGCACCATTTCCCTGCTCTCCCCCGTAGGTCATGCTGAGCTAGGCTGATTATTTTTGTTCAGTTTTCTGTACATTTTCTTTCTCCTGATTTTCCTCTGCAGGCACTCTTCTACAGCCTTCAAATACCCCCTCAGTGTTGCTTCTCTCTGAGTATTTTAAAAGTTTCTTCTCCAGCTCCCCATAACAATACCATGTTTTTCCATCACAGCCTTCACCCTTTCTAGCATTATTTATTTGCATCAGTTTTTTACGACATTGTGAGCTCCTGTATGCCTTTTCTGTCTTTTTATCCCCAGTATCTACCCAGGTGGCATGCTTTGCAAAATGTTGAGTAACTGCTTATAAAGGAGGATGTGTGTATTACCGACCAGAATTGCCTGGTGGCTGACTTCGGATGGGCTCTCAGGTAGGGGCTATTTCACCGAGTGGCTCCTTCTCTCTCAGCGGAGAGGCTCTCTGCTTCCCACCGGGCTGGGGCAGCTTGCAAACTCAGCTTTTTCTAGGAGAAGACCCTGGGTATTCAGTTTATGGGGCAGACAGCATGCAGCTGAGCGCTGTTGGCTTGGCACCTAAGTCCAAAATATTTGTATTGATATAGAAGGCTGTATCTGTGCATGCTCAAAAAAATGTAAAAAGGAGAACAAAGAGGCACAGTCCCCTTACTGGGGCACAGCACACTGAAGCACCTCCTGTCTGTGGGATGCTGAGAACTGGGTGACTTTGCAGCTACTGCACTTCTGCACATGAGCTCCCACCTGCCCCACATGACTGTTGGTTCTGGCTCCTTCCCTAGTTAATAAAAATATAATAGTCACTTTTAAATTTTTTTTAAATTTTTTTTTAAAAAGGATTGAGTAGGTTTCTGTACTTAATTAAAGGAAACCCTGAATCAGAAAGCCAAGTATGAAAAGCAGTTTAGAATCCGTTTTATTTTTGCTATCAGACTATGTGATCCATAACCACACCTTACTTTTCTTCCTTCCTCATCTGGCCCTTCAGTGTATGCAAGGCCGAGTCGGCTTGCTCAGAGCCACCTGCTCCCGGCTTAGTGGTGATGAGCCAGGTGTCCCTTCGGGAGCAAAGTTCCCCGCGTTTGCGGCCGAGTGGGGGTGAGCCTGAAGCGGCCCACGTGAGGCGGGGTCTGACGCTGCGCTGGGGGATGCAGCCCTCCCGGGTGGGCATCGTGCCCTGTGCGCTCAGCCCTGCGCCCCCGGCGGGCTCAGGTGCGCGGCAGGGAGGGTCACCTGTGCTTCTCCCCTGAGTCCTGCCTCGGAGCCATTTCATTCCCAGAACCTTCCAGGTCCTGGGCTCTTTTCCAATTTTCTGCTCCAGGAGGCAGTCTGTCTTTCTCTATTTCAGTCTGTCTTTCCCTGCCTGCCTTTCTGGGCCCTTCTCCTTTCCCTTTTCTCTTTGACCCATGTTCATACAATATTTAAATATCTAGATTTCAGCTATTTTTTTTGGTAAAATACTTAAATACTATTAGATCAAATTTTTTGTGAGGATAAAATAATAAATTTAATTACAAGATGATTTGTACTATATGAATTACATGTGATATTATAAATTACTATTTTTAATTTTTGCTTCTGTTCAGTTTTATATGATACTTACTATAAAGGTGATCCTAGAAAAGTAAAATGTCAGTGCCTCCCTAAGGGGATGGTCTCTATCCACTGCTCTCAGTACTGGATTTGGGATCTTTTGATACCCTATTCAAAAATGTGAATTTTAATTAGATGTAGTTTTTATTAATGGACTTGGTAAAATACCCTAGTGTTATAAACAAACAAATGCACAAAGAAACCCACAGAATTTTAACTCTGTCCACAAACATTTAACTGGTAATTCCCTTTCAGGAGAAAATAGACAGAGATGCAGAGTTACAGAGAATGAAAAAAAAAAAAAAAAGTTAATGAGATGCACTCAGAATGTTAGAAAAATCAAACAACAGGAGAGAAAAAAAATTTAAATGTTTGCCATTAAATTTGGAAAAATTAAATATTTTCCATGATCTAGTAATCACCTAAGCCTGGTGAATTAATTTTATGGATTTCCAAAAAACTTGAATAATGGATTATTAATTTTCAGTGCACTGGGATGTCTGTTTTCATTTTATAAATTAATACCAGTGAAAGCAAAACTCCCCAATAAATATGCTGACAATTAAGAATTATCTATATCTAGTGGAGGGTGATACCAGGAAAAACCTGCTTCTCTTTTATTTTGCTCATATTATGTGTATAACAGAAATTAAAGGAATTTCATTTTTCTAGCTTTATATTTTCAAAATTGCCTGAAAAATCCCAAACACATGGAAAGTCTTTCTTTTTTATGTTACTTTTCCTTTAATTTTTTTAATGAGTCGTCGTATTATGTAGAAATTTCGTGCTAAAATAGAGTTCCCACATACTTCAATGCCCACCCCCCAGTTTTCCCTATTATTTACATTTTGCCTTAGTTTGGTACCATTGTTACAACTGATGAAAAAGTATCATTATATTATTAAATATGGGCCATAATGATTCACATTATGATTAACTCTTGTTTGTCCAGTTTATTCTAGTCATATATATATATATATACAACTTAATTTTAATCATTTTGGCTACTTACAAGTGTACAATTCAGTGGTGGTGAACACATTCACAATATTGCGCTACCATCACAACCATCCATTACCAACTATTGCATCTCCAGAACAGAAACTCTGTACCAGTTAAACATTTACTACCCATCGCCTAATCCCATCCCCATCCATGGTGAGCTCTGTTCCAATTTCTGACTCAATCCAATTGCATACAATGAATGTTTCATTTAAGTGAGCTCATTCAATGTTTATCCTTTTCTTTCTTGCTTATTTCACTCAACATGGTGTCTTATAAGTTCATCCGCATTGTAGTGTGTATCAGAACTTCATGCCTTCTTAGGACCGAAAAATATTCCATTGAGTGATTTTAACACATTTTGCTGATCACTCTGCTGACAGACACTTGGATCACTTTTGCCTTTTGGCAATTATGAATAAAGCCCCTATGAACATCTGGGTTCAAATATCTGTTTGAGCCTCTGCTTCTCATTGATTTGGCTGTATACCCAGAAGTACGATTGTTGGGTCATATGGTAATTCTATGCTCAACTTTTGAGAAACTGCCAAATTTTACCACAGCAATGCACCATTTTCCAAACCCACCAAAAATGTGCAAGGGTTCTTATTTCTCCACACCGTTGTCAACATGTTTTATCTTTCATGTCTTTGTAGTAGCATCTCTGGTGGTGTGAAATGACATCTCATCATGTTTTTGATTTACATTTCCCTAATGGCTAATGATTCAGAGCCTCTTCTCATGTTCTTATCAGCCATTTGTATATCTTTGGAGAAATATCCATTCAGGTCCTTTGCCCAATTTTAAATGGGATTTTATCTTTTTGCTGTTGACTTGTAAGATTTCTTATATATTCTGTATATAAACCTTTATTATATACATGGTTTGCAAATATTTCTCCCATTCTGTAGGTTCTCTTTTGATTTCTTGATAATGTCCTTTGATGCATACTTTTAAATTTTTATTAATTTCAATTTGTTCATTTTGTTACTTGCACTTTTCATGTAAACTCTAAGAAACCATTGCCTAACAAAATATACTGAAAGTGTGTACTTAAGTATTATTGTAGCAATTTTATAGTTTGTTGCTTAAACTGAAGTCTTTGATCCATTTGGAATTAATTTTTGTTTATGGTGTGAGGTAAGGTTCTACCATCATTCTTTTGCATATGGATTTCTAGTTTACTCAGCACAATTTGTTGAAGAGACCATTCTTTCCCCATTGAGTGGACCCTTGTCCAATAGTCATTAGCATTGATGTGAGGCTTATTTCTGAATTCTGAATTCAATTTCATTAGTATATATTTATCTCCTTTTGCCAGAATTGCACTGTTTTGACTACTTCAGCTTTGTACTAAGTTTTAAAATAAAGAAGCATGAGTCTTCCAACTTTATCCTACATTTTCAATATCATTTGCTTCTTGGGTGCCTCTTACCCTTCCATATAACTAAGATGATTGGATGTTCCATTTCTGCAAAGAAACTGTTTGACTTATGATTGGGATTGAATTGAACCTACAAAACACTTTGAATAGAATTGACTAATTAAAAATACTTAGTCTTCCAACCACGAACACAGAATATCCTACCAATTACAGAGGTCTTTATTTTCAGCAATTTTTGTGATTTTCATTGTACAATTCCTTAACATCCTTGGTTGAACTAATCACTACCTATTTGATGCTTTTAGTTTCTATTGTAAAGGGAATATTTCCCTTGATTTCCTCTTCAGCTTGTTTATTCATAGTGTACAGAAACTGCTGAGTAATGCCTGTTGTTTCTGTACCACAGCAGGTTGCTGGTATGTTTATTAATACCAATAGCTCTGATGAGATTTTTTTTAAATTTTCTATAAATATGATCATGTCATCTGCAAATAGAGAAAGATTTACTTCTTCTTTTCTGATTTGTATGCCTTTTACTTCTTTTTCTTGCCTAATTGCTCTGTCTAGAGCTTCCAGTACATTATTGAATAACCATGGTGAAACTGGGAATCCTTGTCTTATTTCTGATGTTAGAGGGAATGTTTCTTGTCTCTCACCTTTAAGTTTGATATTAGCAATAGGTTTTTCATGTATTCCCTTCATCATGTTCAGAAACTTTCCTTCCATTCCTATATTTTTAAATGTTTCATTGTAAAGGGATACTGGATTTTTTTAAAAGCTTTCTCAGCATCAATTTTGGTGATCATGTTTTATTTTTTTAAACTTCATTTTAATAACATTGTATTACAATGATTAATTTTCTTATGTTTAACTGCCTTTTCTTACCTTGGATAAATCCCACAGGAACATGGCATATAATTCTTTAAATATGCTGGTGGATTCAGTTGGCTAGTATTTCCTTTTGGATTGTTGTCTCTAAATTGATGAGGGTATTGGGATGTAATTTTCTTTTCTTCATGATACCTGTATCTAACTTTGATATAATGGTGATACTGGCCTCATAGAAGGAGTTTGGAAGGGTTCCCTCATCTTCAATTATTTGGAAGAGTTTGATCAGGATTGGTGTTTATTCTTCCTGTAATAGTTGGTAAATTTACTCATGAATCAATCTGGTGCAGGACTTCACTTTTTGGGAAGTTTTGATTAATGATCCAATCTCTTTTCTTGTAATTGGTCTGTTGAGATTTCTATTTCTTCTTGAGTCTGGGTAGATAGTTTGTATGCTGCTAGAAATTTGTGAGTTCATGTGAGTTATGTAATTTGTTGGCATACAATTGTCCATAGCATCCTTTGTAAATTATTTTTCTGTCCACGGGGTCAGTGTTACTTCCCTCTCTTTCACTTCTGATTGTAGTTAACTGCATTCCTCTCTTTCTTTTCTTTGTCAGTCTAAGAGTTTGTCAAACTTATTGATCTTTTCAAGGAAACATTTTTTGGCTTCATTCATTTCTTCTATTGTTTTTCTTTTAAATATTTCATTTATATTGACTCAAATTTTTAATTTTCCTCCTTCTGCATTTTTTTCATCTTAGTTTCTCAAGGTATGAGGTTAGGTAACTGATTGTAGATCGTTCTTTCTTTGTCTTTTTTGCTTTTTTTCTTTCTGCTTATTTTTTGTTAGAGAAGATGTAGGGTTATAGGAAAATCAGGCAGTAACTGCAGTCACTGTCTTTATGGTTTATTTAAATTTTTATTCTAATGATATATAAATTTATATAAACATAAATAAATATATATGTGTGTATGTATGTGTGTGTGTGTGTGTGCATAAAACCTAAATTTCCCCCTTCAGTCAGATTCAATTATGTAATTCAATGGTGTTAATGTGGTGGTGGTACCCTCAGAATAATCCATTAACAAAACTTTCAGTCTAACTAAAAGTTTATTGATTTTATTTATATTTTCAAAGAAAACAACTTTTGGTTTCATTGAGTTTCAATTTTAAGAAATCTTTTTTATCTATATTTTATTTTGTTGTTTATGTTTTTTGTGCAAAGTGTAAGAAAGCATTATCTAACACAAGGCTTTGAAGTTGCTTCCCTTTCTTTTCTTAGGGAATTTTATATGTATTTGTTCTTACAGGGAGGTTTTCAATCCATTTTCCATCTTGGGTTAATTTTTGTGTATGGTTTCAGGTAAGTAAGGGTCTACTTTCATCCTTTTGCATATGGACATCCAATTTTCTCACCATCGTTTGTTGAAGAGACTATTTATTCCCTATTAGTAGATTTGGGACCCTTGTCCAAAATTAATTGGCTACAGCTGTAAAGGTTTATTTCTGACCTCATTATTAGATTCCATTCCTCTATATGTATCTCCTTGGACCTGCACTTTGCTGTTTTGATAACTGTAACTTTGTAATAATTTTTAAAACCAGGAAATATGAGATTTCTAAGTTCTTTGTTCTTTTTCATGACAATTTTGGCTTTTGGTGCCCATTGTCTTTCTTTATATATCTGACATTTGGCTTTTATATTTCTTCAAGGAGGCTGTAGGAACTTTGATTGGGATTGTGTTCAGTCTGTCAATTGCTGTGAGTAGAACTGACATTGTTTGCTTGTCCTAGATGCTAAAAAAACAAACAGACAAACAAAAAACTGCCATGGGTTGGGTTAACAACCTGAATTCATTTGCTCACAGTTTCAGAATTTGGAATTCTTGCTTTCTTTCAGGATCAGTATCTTCTGGTGTCTGGCAATCTCTGGGGTTCACGGCTTTCCTGGCTCATGACAAGGCACGTAGCCATGTCTTATCCTTTCTTCCATGGGTTTCATTGACTTTGGTTTCTGACTGCTCCCCACGTCTTACCATGTGACTTTCCCTCTGCTTATAAAGCACATCAGAAATCTGGGCAAAGCCCAACCTGATTCAGATGGGCCACATCTCAGCTGAAGTAATATCTTAAAGATAAGTTATTTATAATGGGTCCACTCCTGCCAGAATACAGACCATATTTGTCTCACTGCCTTCTTGATCCACTGTCTCTGATGAGAAATTGGCAAATAACCTTATTTGTGTCTCCTTGCACATTACACACTGTTCCTGTCTTGCAGCTTTCAGATTCTCTCTTTGTCTTTGGTGTTTGGCACTTTGAGCATGACATGTACAACCATGGATCTCTTCGAGTTTAGCTTTATTTGGGTTTTATAATCATTCAAGATATGATTGATTATATTATCTCTCATTAAATTTGGGAAGTTTTACAGCATGATTTCTTTGCATACCCTCTTTGAATATCACCCATTTCCATCTTCTCTTTCTGGGATTATCTTAATGTATGTACTTGTATATCTGATGGTTTCCATACAGGTCTGTTAGTCTCTGTGCTAGTTTGAATGTATTGTGTCCCCCAAACGCCGTTATCTTTGATGTAGTCTTGTGGGGCAGACGTTTTGGTGCTGATTAGATTTGCTTGGAATTTGCCCCACCCAGCTGTGGGTGATGACTCTGATGAGATGTTCCCATGGAGGTGTGGCCCCACCCATTCAGGGTGGGCCTTGATCAGTGGAGCCATATAAATGAGCTGACTCAAAGAGAAGGAACTCAGTGCAGCTGTGAGTGACGTTTTGAAGAGGAGCAAGCTTGCTTTCCTGGGAGAAAGCCATTTTGAAACCAGAACTTTGGAGCAGACGCCAGCCACATGCCTTCCCAGCTAACAGAGGTTTTCCGGACGCCATCGGCCATCCTCCAGTGAAGGTACCCAATTACTGATGTGTTACCTTGGACACTTTATGGCCTTAAGACTGTAACTGTGTAGCCAAATAAACCCCCTTTTTATAAAAGCCAATCCATCTCTGGTGTTTTGCATTCCACAGCATTAGCAAACTAGAACAGTCTCCATTTGTTTTCTTCATTCTTCTTTTTCTTTCTGCTTCTCAGCCTGAATTTCTATATATTTTCTTATTTTAGAGTTCATTGAGTATTTATTTTTCTAGTTCCAATATGTGATAGAGTCCATCTAGGGAATTTTTAATTTGTGTTATTTTGGTCTTTAGCCCTGTTTAGTTGTTTTTAATAACTTTTATCTCTTTTGATGTCTCCTTTGCTTGTATATCATTTTCCTGGCATCCTTATTTTTTTCTCCTTATTTTCCTTTAGTTCTTTCATAATATTTATGTTGATTTTTTTAAGTGTTTGTCATGTATGCCTAAAGTCTGTTCTTCTTCAAGGATTGTTTGTGATGTTTTATATTATCCTCTCCATGGTCCATAATATACTGTTTATTTGCTTTTCTTATAATATTTTCTTGGCCACCATGTAATATTTAATATTTTAACTCTGGAACTTCATCCCTCAGTTTTCTGTTCCTTAAGTTTATACTCATTTAGTGATATGACCTAGATTTTTCTTGAGTTACAGGAGCTAACATAAACAATCAAACCAACACAAAGAACATCTTTTGCAGTCTTTGCAAATTCCAAATTGTGCACTGGTTATCTTTTCCAGATCTCAGCCCTCCTACCAAGAAGATCAGCCTGCAGTAAAAGTACAGGGTCTTCTACCTTCTGTACATGTGACTTGCCCTGGGTATGCACTTATTGCCTTAGGAATTCCCATTTACAGGGATCTGAATGCCTATTCTTCTCCCTGTGAAATTGTCTTTCAAGGCTTTGAGCTCTACTTTCCATTCCTGGGGCTCATCTTAAAGACAGTAATCTTTTACCCCTGGCCATTGTGTTTCAATTGTTTCTTACACTGATTTAGCTGCCCACAAGCTGCTCTTGAATGTAGGGCAAGTTCTGAGATGGCAAGCTAGATACATGTGTCCTGGATGAGCCCTTCAGTTTTCAGTAAGATAGACGATCAGAGATCTATATTCACCCCAGTAGGTGCACTGCTGCTACACTGCTTCCTCTGAGATGTCGTCAGAAATCCACACTTGAAACAAATGCCAGCACCAGATGGAGTCAGAGATAGTGGGAAAGTGGTCAGTAAGTGTGCCATGAGATTTCCCAACCATTCTGAAATTGTGTTTACTTGTTTGGCCCTTTCCCAGTTAATGTGACTCTTTAATGTTCACTAGAGCTCCGAGGAAGATGGCTCTGACAGCTTATAATATATGTTCAAAGGTTCTGTGGGGAAATGGACCCTGGAGTGATTCATGCTGTCATCTTAGTTGTCCAGAAGTCTCTGCATGTTATAAATGATTTTTCATTGAATCAATTTTAAAAATATCAGATACTAATTTTTTTATTTTTAAATCAGACATTCTCTCCTCATTTCTTTCTAACTTCTAAATGCAACCAACTTTACCTTTTCTGGCTGTCTCCTGTCTGTGGTGGCACTCCTAAGCAATCTTCCTCTGTTTATATAATCTGCTTTTCCATATTACTTAAAAATGTCTAACATATTATTTAATTTACATATTTTATTTTTGTGCTTGTCTCCACACACTAGAACATAAGCTCCACACATGCATCAATTTGGATTTTTCCCAAACACTTAGAAATGTACCTGGTGTATAGTAGGTGCTCAATTAATATTTGTTGAAATAAAGACAATCTAATCCATCACCTTCTCTGTTTGGATATTTGTTCCTTACCCTTAAGGCCTGTACTACACTTTTGTTTATAGGCTGAGCCATTCAGGAACATTTGGTGCTGGTCACACACCCTGCATGCTTTCAGGGACTTAAAAATAAAAGGAGGCTTCATCCCCAACTCAGTTACTGTGCTCCCATTTGGCAACACATTAGAAGGCATCCCACGTGTGGATTTTGACAAGGAGAGAGGAAATACGGTGCTTTCTACCTTTCCAAGCCTTTCAACTTGTCTTGGGCTGGCTGCCCTGTATGGTCACAGGAAGAAGGTTCTCTGCCCCTGGAGGATGCTGGCAGCTATTCACCTTCCTCATACCTCCTCCCAAGAAGCCCCACCTTTTCCCCTGTGACTGTTTCCTTCCCCCTCACGTCTGGTGGGAATTTTCATTTACTCATGTCTGCATTTTTCTAATGAATATGCTCCTTTGTTCTTGATGGCACCTGGTCATTCTAAGACATTCCTGTGGCTTAGACAAGTGTCATGATGCTCAAAGGGAGATGAAGTGATTAGCAACAAGGGCCAATGCATCACATTATCTACAATACAGAATCCGCATTAAAAGTCATTATAATTTTGTGAGAAAGCATCATAGCCTAGAATTCTTAAATTAGGATAGAAAATAACATTTTTCCTGACATATAAGAAAACAAATGTTTACCATTCCCCACCCAACATATCTTAGGAAGCTTTCCTTTAGAGATAAGTCAGGAAAGAGATGTAGGAAAGGAAGGTGGATGCAGTCCCAAGACTTAGGAGACAGTGAGTAAACCCAAGGGAGTGGGTGATGAAGGGGCCCTTAGGAAGGGTGGCTGAGCCTGCTCCCCAGAGACAGCCACAGTGTGATTTTCATGAAGCTAAGCACATTTGCTTTCATGGTGCCCTTTCTCCATTAAAGTATGTTTATAATTATATTTATAATTTTGTTGAAATAAATGCAAATATAATTTAGATCCAATTATATTCAACTTTTGCTCTTATTTGAAAAGAAATTAAGCTGTTTTATGGGCCCTGGCTCTGTGCCTAGTGTATATTATGGATAACACAGCCTTGACCAGAATGCGAGCTCTCCTGTTTGGAGCAGAAGTGGAAGGGGCTCTCTGAGGGGTCAGGCAGGGGGCACCATGGTTAGATAGGAGAACTGAAATTAGAAAGAACTTGATGGTACTGTTAAGGCATGGATTACAAGGACATAAAGGTATTTACACACTTGTGGGAAGATGTAAACCTGCAACAGGGTTTTCTACAAGTCACCATGTTTCAATTATGAGTGAAAAATACCGCAGAGATTTACTGGGGGCCAGTGGGCCTCAAGAACAGAATAGAATCAAACAGTGGGAAGAATGAGTAAGAAGTTCTGAGATATTAGAGATCTTTTCTGTTTGAATATTGATGGGATCCATTATATTTCCTAATGTTGTCCTTTCTAATACTGGACAACTCCAAAGCCCCAACTTCTAGAATATGAGATCTTAGGAAAGGTCAAATGTACTCTCTTCTCTCACAGTAAAACATTTGCTCAAAATGATGCTTCATTACATCCTCTTAAGTGGACCATGACTTTATAGAGTTTGGAATAAATTCTGTTTGCTTATTGTGAAATTTTTTTTACGATGAACCATTACTACATTTAATTTTCACATGTATAATTGTATATTAGATTAGATTAACACTATTCATCATTATTTTGATATTGTACTCAACAAAGCTTTGGAAGTTGATTGTGAAGTTCTAAATATTTTTCTTTTCTCTGAAAGAGTAAATGCCATAAGAATGAAAAGTTTCTTATAGGTTTTAAAGGGTAAAGCAATATAATGATATGAATTGCCAACTTCTGGACATATCATTTTGACAGGTTCTAGAATTTTACTTGTATACTGATTAATTTAATTGGTTATTTTAGATGTAAAGCTTTTACCTTCCATTGAGACTTTTATATTCTCTACTATAAATGTTTCCAAAATTTGAAAATTTGCATTGATTATTGTGATTAATCTGATATTTTATTACTATTCTTGTCTAAACCTCCATCTTGGGATATAATTATTGTTTTTCACTAGTTTCTTAACTCATGGATTTTTATTTTTGTTTTTTTTCCTTGATTTTTCTTGGGTTCATTGTTATTTAAATTTTAGTTTCTTGAGTTGAGCCCTGAGTTTAGTTTGTTCTATTTGTCTTGCTTTAGAATAAAGATAATGCATTTATCTCCATATTTGACTTCTCTGCATCCTGAAGTTTTCCATGTTGACACAATCCAATTAATCTATAATTGCATGTTTGAGTTATCTTTTGATCAAAAAGTAATTCAGTAACATACTTAAAGATTACAAGTAGATAGATTTCTTTTTACATTTTTATTTTAAATTCACAGTTTTATTCTCATTGGTTCAGAAGATGTGGTGCTGTTTGTCCAAATCTGAGGACAATATATTGTTTATTTGGGTAAATGTATAGCCTCTTTTTTTTAGTTTTCTGTTTATTTTTTAAGCAGTTTTATTCACATTCCATACAATGCATCCTAACTGCACAATCAGTGTCTCCTGGTATAATCACATAGTTATGCATTCACCAACACAATCCATATGAGAACATTCCGATTTCTTCCAAAAAAAATCCCATGCCAACCCTTCATATCCCCCTATTATTGACAATTACCTTTGGTATTGTGCCTTTTTTACAATAAGTGAAAGAATATTACAATGTTACTGTTAACTGTAGACCTTATTTTGAATTAATTGTATTTTCCCATAAACCATCCCGTTCTTAACACCTTGTAATAATGATATACATTTGTTCTAACTCATGTAAAAACTTTCTTATATTTGTACAATCAACCACTGTCATGATTCACTCTAGTTTTTCTAAGTTATACAGTCCCAGTTTTCATCCTCTACCTTTCCATTTAGTGACGTACATGACCCTAATCTTCCTCTTTCAACCATACTCAAACTCAGCTTTCTTAATTACACTTACCAGATTGTATTTTACAACAGTTTTATATTGTTGATCTCCACATCATTAAATAGTTAATGTTCAGTCCTATTTCACAATTTATAAGTTTTAGGACATACCCATTAATTTTCTGATATGATATATGCAATTTCAGAACTGTCCTAGGCCACCTCTTCATTTCTTAGATTTTGATAAATATTTTAATTCCCTTGGGAATTTATTTTGTACATTAAACCACTACTCTTTTGCATTTAATTTTGCAATAGTGCATAATTCCCCACCTCATTCCTTCCCTTTGCTTCCCTCGTTCTACCACACAGCTTCTTCCAGCTCTGTCTCTTTTTAGATTTTCATTCTTGAAAACCATTCTTTTTCTTCTGTAATAAGCTCTGCATGTGCAGTGTTTAGTGATTAATTTCATTCTAAAAGTCGAACATCAGTAATTATAACTATATAATCTTGTTTATGATGGATGAATAACTGAGCCATGATTGACTCTCCTTTAAAGCTCAGTGTCCCTTCTTCTACAGCAATGCTGTTCCTAGAAAAGGACAAATAAATGTTCTTTTCTTATACAACAGTATTTCTTATACTACAACATTTCTTATACTACAATAATACTACATTAAATCTTCATATATAGAACTTAGCTTTATTCTGTGTTTCTGCTGAAGATGTTCAACTTCTGAATGCCTTTCTCATTTGTTGCTGAAAGAAGTATTTGCTTTCTTCAACATACTTATAATTTACCCCGACATATAACTCATTTTATCAATTTCTTGATTTCCATCTTATTCTTTTTAAAGTCATTTTTTTTTTTTTTTGCATGTATGACTTTCTAGTCTTTTTACCTCATTTTGGAGTCCTCAAATAGCTGTAATACTATGACTTCTTGGTCTCCTAGGTTGGTTCCCAAAAACTTTTCTTTCACATTTCCAATAAAGTTAATATTCATACAATTTAAACTAGAATCCCTTTTCAAACAACTTCCTCAGAAGATGCATATCAGTAGAAAACTTTCTAAGCCGCTGCATTCATATGCGAATACATCAATTCTTCCTAAACACCATTTAAGATTTTTCATCAGGTTTATTTTTAAATGCAATTTTATTGAGATATATTCACATACTGTACAATCATCCAAAGTGTACAATCAGTTGTTCACAGTATCATCACATAGTTGTGCATTCATCACCATAATCAATTTTTGAACATTTTCATTACTTCAAAAAATAAGAATAAAAATAAAAGTAAAAAAGAACACCCAAAACATCTCATACACTCCCTGCCATTATTCACTTACTTTTTGTTCCACTTTTTTTCTACTCATTTGTCCATACACTGGATAAAGGGAGTGTGAGCCACAAGGTTTTCACAATCACACAGTCATGCCATATAAGCTATATAGTTATGAAATCATCTTCAAGAACCAAGGATACTGGATTGCAGTTCATCATTTTCAGGTATTTCCTTCTTGTTACCCTAGTACATTGAAAACTAAAAAGGGATATATCTATAACACATAATATTAACCTCCAGAATTACCTCTCAACTGCATTTGAGATCTCTCAGCCAATGAAACTGTATTTTGTTTCATTTCTCTTCCCTCTTTTGGTCAGGAAGGCTCATCCCTGGGAGTCATGTCCCAATTACCAGGGAGATTTAAACCCCTGGGACTCCTGTCCAATGTGGCAGGGGAGGGCAGTGAGTTTACTTTCCTAGTGGACTTAGAGAGAGGCCATATTTAGCAACCAAAGAGGTTCTCTGAGAGTGACTCTTAGACACCATTATAAGTAGTCTTAATCTCTCCTTTACAGTAACAAGCTTTATAAGGACAAACCCCACAATCAAGGACTTGGCCAACTATAATAGTAGGGCCAACTATAATAGTAGTCTTCAATGCTTGTGAGAATATCTGTAATTCCCCAGGTAGTGAAGTTTAATATTTCCACATTTTTCCCCAGGCCCTCAAGGGGGACCTACTAATACGCCATATTCTCTGCCCAAATTACTCTGGGATGTATCGGGGTTTCACACTAACCTGTACAAACCAACAAGCTCTCACTTCTTATTCAAAGTTCCATGTAATTATGGTGTTTGAATAAACCAACCATACAAGTTAAGTTATATAGCATGCTACAGAAAGTATAGATTTTGCACCAAATAAACATCTCTTCCTCTGGTCTCACAGAGAGTTGAGGTTTTAAAACACAGTCAATATCATCCTTCACACTTGAGTCTGGTTTACCTTAGTTCTAATCAATTCTGTTTCATTCATATCTCTAACTGAAGTCTGATGTCTTCTTCAGCTTTTTTACCATTTGCTGCATGGGGTAATGCTGACATTCATAGCTGCTGAACTCGGGCTCTGAGTCTCAGATGTCACACAAATAACCAAAGTTACAGGGATCAGCCAGGTTATAAACAAAAAACTCAGTATCTCAGAATTTAGAGACAACCACTACAACTCTTGAATAGTTGTGACTGTGGTAAGCACTTATAATCTAGGAACTTTACCGTAAGCCTTCCCCTAATAACCTATGCTGTCAGATTCAATTCTTAGAGTTTGCACATACCTCAGAGTTAGTCCATATCAGTGAGATGCTATAACATTTGCCTTTTCAATTCTGGCTTATTTCACTCATCATAATGTCCTCAAGGTTCATTCACCTATGTGTATGACTCACAACTTCATTTCTTCTTGCCATCACTTGGTAGTCCATTGTATGTATTACACCATGGTTCACAATTCCTTTAATCAGTCAATGTACCCTTAGGCCATCTCCATCCATTGCAAATCATGAATATGGCTGCCATAAACACCGGTGTGCAGTGTCCACTCATGTCCCCGCTTTCAGTTCTTCCAAGTATATACCCAGTAATGGGGTTGCAGGACCATGTGCCAACCCCATAGTTAGCTTCCTGTTACCACCACACTGCCCTCCTGCTGTGCTGCACCATTCTACTTCCCTACCAACAGGTAATAGGTACCTCTCTATCCACATATTCTCTACCACTTGTATCCCTCTGTTTATTTTTAACAGTTTTATTCACACATCATACAGTCCACCCTAAGTAGACAATCAATGATTCCCAGTTTAATCACATAATAATGCATTCACCACCACAATCTGTATGAGGACATTTCCATCTCTTCCTCAAAGAAATAGGAAAAGGAAAGGAAAAAAAATGAAGAATGAAAATACAAATGATAGAAGAAAAATAAAAATAAAATACAAGGAAAAGGTCAGACAACATCACCACCACCAAGAATCCCATTTCACTCCCTTATATTCCCCTCTTATGGACATTTAGCTTTAGTATATTTCCTTGTCATAATTAATGGAAGCATCTTCCAAAGTTACCATTAACTACAGACTCTAGTTTCCATTTATTGTGTTTTTCCCCATACCATCCAATTTTCAACACCTTGCAATGTTGATAGTCATTTGTTCTCCCTCATTTAAAATATGTTTTTTATATTTGTACATTTAATCGCCATCATTGACAACTCTAGGTTTGCAAAGTTATACAATCTGAGTCTTTATCTTCTATCTTTTTCTTCTGGTGTCATACATGCCCTTATTTCAACCATACTCACAGTCATCTTTGTTCAGAGTACTTACAATTTTGTGTTACCATCAAAAACATTTCTGCTATCCATTCCATTTGTGGATCTACACAATCTATCCTGTTGAACCTTCTGTAATCCTTCAGCATCAAATGCCTGATCTATAACCTCTTTCTATCTTCTGATAACCTGTGTTCTCAATTCTCAAATTTTGCTCATCAATGTTATTCTATATTAGTGAGACCATACAGTATCCATCCTTTTCTTTCTGGCTAATTTCACTCAATGTAATCTCTACTGTCTACCATTTTGTCTTTGGATTTTATATGTCATATCTTATTTTACTTTTATTTTTTTCTCTCTTTCCCTTTTACCCTTGCTGACAGTCATCAATTCTACACTCTTCTCCAAACCTCTCTCTCCTGACTTACCCTATCTGCCTGTGGTTATCCCTTTAGTATTTCTTGTAGAGCAGGTATCTTGTTCACAAACTCTCTCAGTGTCTGTCTGAAAATATTTTAAACTCTCTCTCCTTTTTGAAGGACACTTTCGCCAGATACAGAATTCTTGGTTGGCATTTTTTCTCTTTCAGTATCTCAAATGTATCATACCACTGTCTTCTCTCCTCCATGGTTTCTACTGAGAAATCTGCACATAGTCTTACTGAGCTTCCTTTGGATGTGATGGTTTGCTTTTCTTGCTGCTTTCAGAATTCTGTCTTTGACATTTGATAATGCAATTATTATATGTCTTGGAGTCAGTATACTTGGATCTATTCAGTTTGTGGTATGCTGCACTTCTTGGATCTGTAACATTTTATCTTCCATAACAGGTGGCAAATTTTCAGTGATTATTTTCCCCATTATTCTTTCTGCACTATTTCCCTTCTCTTCTATTTCTGGGACACCCATGACACATATTTGTGTGTTTCATATTGTCATACAGTTCCCTAAGACCTTGCTCATATTTTTTCCATTCTTTTCTCTATCTGTTCTTTTGTGTGTAGGATTTCAGATGTCCTGTTCTCCAGCTCATGAATACTTTCTTCTGCCTCTTTAAACCTGCTGTTGCATGTCTCCACTGTGTTTTTCATCTCTTGTATTCCGCCTTTTATTACCATAAGTTCTGCCAATTGATTTTTCAAACTTTCACGTTCTTCCTTATATTTGCCCAATGTCTTCTTAATATCCTTCATCTCTTTTGCTATATCTTCCCTCAACTTATTGATTTGATTTTTGAATTGATATAGGAGTTTTTTTTTTTATTAATAATCAACTGTTTTAATTCCTGTATCTCAGTTAAAGTGTAAGTTTCTTCCTTTGACTGGGCTATACCTTCCCCCTTCCTAGTGTGATCTGTAATTTTCTGCTGCCTAGGCATCTGGTTTCCTTGTTTACCCCAAGCCGATTTTCCAAAACCAAACCAGCCCAGGACTCAGGAGGTGAGTGTATACAGTATCAATTTTCCCTAAGGGTGAAACCCAGAAGATTGTCGGATTTTCCTGTGAGGCCTCTAGACTCTGTGCTTTCCCTATCCTGCCCAGCAGGTGGTACTTGTCAGCCCACAGCTCCCCACCAGTGTATTTGATTCTCAGTGAATCCTGTCCAGGCCAGAGACCGAGGGTGTCAGACGCCAAGCTACACTGTTTCCATGTTTTATTCCCTCCCAGGCCCTGGGGTCTGTGTTCCCTGAGGGAGGTCCACCACTTGAGCTGAGCCATGTCCCCTCCTTTTCTTAGGGATGATACACCCTTTAGGGTATTGTCTCTTGCACCTGAGTTTTTCCTTTGGCTCTCTATCTTATCTCCACCTTTCCCTGGGTCAGTACTGACAACTGAAAATGCCCAAGGCTTTCTCTAATGAGCTACTTAGAATGAGAGAGAAGAAAAGGGAAAAAAGCAAGAAGTCCTGTTTCAGAGCCAGTCCCCAGCCCCCAAGTTCACCAGGCAAGAACTGCAGTTGGTGCGTGGTACTGTGTACCCCCTTTTTTGGGACACAGCCCTTTTCCAGTATTCTGAGCTCAGCAGACTCCAAAAGCCTATGTTTTTATTTATATATGTATTTTTTTTCCATCAGCCCTGCCTCTTCTCTGCCAGGATAAAACTCCAGGTTCCTTTCCTGCATGCTATGGGTTTATCTGTGCTCATAGCATATATGCAGTAGTCCAAAATTGTTAATTAAAACCACAACTGGAGCTTGGTTGAGCTACATCCCCTTGCTCTCAGCAGGGACTGCTGCTTTCTCCCAAGTGAAGTTTTGCAATTCAACCTGCTTTGCCAGTGGGGG